>NC_085842.1:143685773-143989853 GCF_035594765.1 Anolis carolinensis | reverse complement strand
TAATATTGATAATAATATTATAATGTAATAGAATATAGTACTTATTTATTTATTTATTACAGTATTTCTACCCCGCCCTTCTCACCCAGTAGGGGACTCAGGGCGGCTAATAATAATAATACAATGTAATAATATTGTATAATATAATAATATTAATTATATATTATATATTAAATGTAATATTACTAATAATAATATGGTATAGTGGTATAGTGCAATATAGTAATATATAATGCTAATATTGTGATATGCTAATAATATAATATATTGTATGTACATACAACTTGTAAGCCGCTCTGAGTCCCCTTCGGGGTGAGAGAGGGTGGAGTATACATGTAGCAAATAAATAAATAAATGATTGTTGTTGGGGGATTTTTTGCACTACAAATAAGACATGTGCAGTGTGCATAGGAATTTGTCCCCCCCCCCCCCCCCAAATGATAATTTGGCCCCTCAACAATCTGAGGGACCATGAACCGGCCCTCCACTTTAAAAGTTTGAGGACCCCTGTTCTAAGGCATCAAATAATTGCCTATGTGTAAAGCCGCCTTGAATTCTCTTCGGGGTTAAGAAAGGTGGGATATAAATATGGTAAATAAAAAAATAAATACCCCATTTTAAATGTTCTTTCCATACCAAGGCAACTGTAGCTTGGGCCACAGCTAGCATATATTTAGTCAACTTGGCCCAATCTTTATTGCCACTTTTCCCTTCCAGTTTCACCCTATTGTTTGCTCTAATAATTCTTCCATTTCCTCCTTTATTTTTGTATAGAATTCTTGTACCTTGGCACAGTCCCACCACATATGGATAAAAGTTCCAGTTTCCCCACATTCATGCCGACAGCTTTTAGATGTTCTTTTTGTAATATGGGCTATTTGCTGGGGGGTCCTATACCATTTCATCAGTATTTTCCATTGCATTTCTTTGATCTTTAAATGTTTAAGTTTTTTGATTGAATTTATTCACATTTCTGAGTCGTTCAATTACAGTTTATCCTCTTTCCATACTTCTAACAGGGTGGGTTTCAAATTATATTAGTTATCTATTAGTTTGTTATATATGAGTCCCATAATTCCTTTCTGTTCATCAGTTTTCCATTGTAATATTTGATCTAAATCTGTCTCGAGACCTTCCTTCTTCTTCCACTCTGTGATTTTTTGCAACATTCCATTCCATAACAACCAACTGCTTGGCCCACATTTGTCTCTTAACTCTTCCCAGTCGTTTTTCCATCCGAATTTAAAAGATCCCCTATCTTTGTTAGGCCATTTTTATTTAAATTTATTGTCACCTTTCCATATATCTGATCTTTTTATTATCTAATATTCCTATTGGGAGTCTGTCTATTTTGTTCAATGAGAGTTTGTTTTACCATTTTTTTCCAGCATCCTAATGAAGAAGGTAGTGGATTTCCTTTTATTTACTTTATTTCTTGACTGTTAATCCTTTCCTTTAGACACGAACGGTGGTTCCATTCATTTATTGACTTTTCAGTTCTTACCCATCCTTTTGCAGAAATCATGTCCATTTCTACTTGATCCTATACTAGCCTCAGCCTGACGGATAGCACACCTGGGATCCTGCATACTACAGCAAGAAGAAATAGGAAAGAACTGTGACTTCCTAAGGGAAGGGTACAGTATCTATCTTTGGAGTCAGTTGTATGGTATGTGCTTCTCTTCTCCCCCTCCCAATTCACCCTCAAGAGCCCTCATAGGCAACTTGCTTGCAGATGCCTGTGTTGAGTCCCCAGAGAGAGTCTGCCAGTCATTCGGGAGAGGTGATCCATGCTCTACTTTGCCCTATTGGAATTCCCAGGCCTTTTACAAAAATATACATATTCAACAGAGCTGGATCCCTCTAGCCCAATGTAAAAGTTTATATTTTCTAGAAAGTAATTAATTGAAAAGATGACAATATATGAACAATTTTCTATACACATTGAAAGCTGGAAGTCAGTACTGTTCCCCCATGTTTTGTTAAAGGTATGTATGTTAACTGATCCGTTTTAGTATAAATTTTCCCATAGTGCACGACACTTCCTCAAATCCATGAATGGAGTACAGTATTCAAGACCAGCTATGGAACTTGCCCTTGGGATGTCTGTATTAAAGCAGACTTTACTTGTGTGTTATAGTGGCTCAAAGGACTAGAGGAGAGTAGGGTTGAATGGAGAAAAAAACTGGGTCTGCTTTATCTCCTGGTTCAGCTGTCAACTTTTGAGAGGATGGCGGAAGTTTCCAGATTGTGACTTGGCAGCCCTACTCAACAGCAGCAACAGAATGTAGCTGGAGAAGTAGTGTGGTAGTAATTTAGATATAGTTCATTGTAATAAAAATAATTATAAGTAAGGATCTTTTTTTAAAAAAAAAGATACACATAAAGGTAAGCCCTTGTTCCTCACAAAATAGTGAACTAAGTGCAGTGTAACTAAGCAGGTCATATAAAGAGGAGGATAAGGTGGAGTTGTTGGTTTTTTATAGGGACAGATTGTAGCTCTGTAACGGAGAATATGCTTTGCCAATAGAAGAGCCCAGGTTCCAGCCTAATGTCACCAGGTAGAGCTGGGACATGCTCCTCTTTGAAACCTTTGGAAAACTGCTGCCACCAGGTTGTCCTGTCAATCAATACTACTTCCAATCAGGCATGAGTTAAATCAGTGGTTCTCAACCTGGGGTCCACAGATGTTTTGGCCTTCAACCCACAGAAATCCTAACAGGTGGTAAACTGGGATTTCTGGGAGTTGTAGGCCAAAACACCTGGGGGACCCACAGGTTGAGAACCACTGAGCTAAGTGGACCAAAAAGAAAACTTCCTGTCACAACTATGTGGGATGGAAGAAAGGAATTTGACCAGGTACAGCTGATGCAAGCTGGCCAACCCTCTTCTACACAACTGTTAAAAGTACAAAAGCCCTTGAAAAGCCATCCCTGTGTGTAACTAATGTAGATTTTTCAGGTTGGCTACAGGAAGGAAATTCTGTAATTTTAATTTTGAGTTAGAATATTGAGTAAGATAGAATTCTATAAAACTCAATTAGTAGTACCTGTCCTTTCTTACCTTGCAAATTCCACATTTCAGCTACAGAAATCCCTTCCTAACAGTACTCTTGCTTCCCTAGTGGAGATGTCTGAAAGAGTGCCTACTCTAGATCCATTCTTGTTGTTGGCTCTTCCTCCTGCCCACCTGGCCACCCACCTACCCCGATCACTACCAGCAGGCAGCTGCAGCTGGAAGAAACATAAGAAGGGACATTTACCTTTCTTCTGCTTGACAGAACTTTGTGACACGTTGTTCTGGTCTGCGGTCTATTCAGGAGTAAAGTTCAGGCACCCTGTCCCATATCCAACCTGACAACCCTAAACAAATATATATATATATGTGTGTGTGTGTGTGTGTGTGTATGTGTGTGTGTGTGTGTGTGTGTGTGTGTGTGTGTGTGTGTATATATATATATATATATATATATATATATATATATATATATATAATCATGGAACCTTCTTATTGATAGACTAGATGAGATGGCATGCACCAAGATCTGGCAGTACAAATGCCCATTATTTAATTGGTGATTGTATTCTTAAATTAACATGGATGAACATTTTGGATTGTCTGGAATATGCAGTTTCAGAATGCAGATTAACTGCATTGAACTGGGTTATATAAATCTACTCTGCCATATAATCCAGTTCAATGCAATTAATCTGTATTCTGAAACTGCATTATATGGCAGTGTAGATCAAGCCTCATTAAGTCCCAACGTGGACTACAGCCCCCATAATCTATAGGTTAGGGTGACTATCTACTTCAAGAGCTACAAACAAACAAACAAACAAACAAAGGGCTTCCTATGTCCATCTGACTGCCACCATAGCCTTTAGCAAAGTCATATTTAACTGCAAAGTCATATTTAATGGCAGCTTTTATGTATGGAATGGAACAGAGTGATATCAAGTACTCCCCCTCCCCCCCCCCCCCTCAGTAACCAAAATGTTTTTGGCCAGTCCTCAACATCAGCTTACCCACCCTGAAAAGTGAAAGCACCAAGTGGAAAGGATTGCTCACACATACTATTTCAGTATTTTAAAATTATTCACAGCAATCACATCCTGGTTTCTCAAAATCAAATCTCCTTATCTGTAATGTATCACACAGTTCGCAAACTGACAGTACTGAGACTGGCCTTGCTATCACCTCTTTCTTGATGGTGCAGATATTGTCTATAAAAACAGACATGTTTATTTGAAAATAATTATGGTACAAATAGGAAGGAAGATGATACAAGCTAAGAAAAATCTTTCATCATTTGTAGATTACATCTAGAAGTCTTCTAAAGAGATGGGGCAATTATCAAAATTGGACTGGAACAGCTCCAGATCCTACTCATGACAGGCTTGATATGAAATAAGATTTTATGGGGGACCAAGGTCAACCTGATTTGTGGTACAGCTAAAAATAGTACCTTCATTGTATGAATGCCATCCTTGCTCCTCCACAACAATATCTCAGCCTGCTCTGGCCACTGACTATTTAGAAATAATCTGAAGTTTTACCCTCTGGCCCTTTTGACTTCAGTGCCGCACCCCCATTTTTTGGGAGTTCTTGCCCTTAGCAGTTTATTTTCAAATAGCCCTTTATTTCCGCTCTCTTATTAGTTCTGGTTACAGGGCCAAGAAACATTCCTGATAACATATTCTGTAAACCTGACAGCTGTTACAGCTCACAACAGCTTGTTAAGGAGAAGCAGCAAGATGTAATGTGGCAATAATTTGGCCAGAAGTGCTTAAATAAAGGAATAAGGAGAGGTGCTGATGGAAAGAAATAAGGACACTGGCTTTGAGGAAGTGATTTTCTCATCCCAAGACAGCTCTGTAAAGAGACTATAAGGCCATATCCAACCATTTTCAGAGCCCTTCTCTGGGAGAGATTCCTTTTGCATGAATGATCAAGATATCCTTAGAGACAGCAAACTGTTGGCACAGATGGTCAGCTTTGGGCCTTTATGGGCTTAGGTCAAGGGGACATGAGTGTATATGTGGTTGACCTCTCTGTAGTGACTCGGTCTTTGAAACTGAATTGCTTCAGAATAGTTTTGTGCACACCAGCTAAGAAATCATCACTTAAAATTCTCCAACATGTTTCACAAGGTAGGAATACTGATAGGATGGCCATATTTCATAGTTCTCTTTATGAAGGGATCTTAGGTTTGAAGTTCAGTTCTTGTTTCAAGAGACTAAAAACACAAGAAGAATGTCTGGCGTCTTGAAGTTTCCCCTCAATACTCAGAAAGCAAAATGTGCAGGCACATGGGTCGCAGCCTTCCCTAGTATAGTAAGGCACATTCTTTTTATTTAAATTATATTAACTTTACTGTGCCACTGGTATAGAAGCCACTGGCAACTTACAGAATGATTTTGGTCCCACCTCTAATAATGGTGGATGGTAACTAGTTGGTTGAGTACCAAGGATTTCTGCTTGCCTCTCCTTCTAACAAAGAAGGAAGGCAATCCTGTTGCATCCAATGCCTGGATCCCAAGGGGCTGCATTCTAGCACCAGATTTGGCACAAAATAGATTCATGGGAAATGTGAGCCAGAGAATAGGCGGTATTTCATTTTATCTAAGCAAGTGCTTCTCAACCTGTGAGTCTCCAGATGTTTTGGCCTTCAACTCCCAGAAATCCTAATAACTGGTAAACTGGCTGGGATTCCTGGGAGTTCTAGGTCAAAACACCTGGGGACCCACAGGTTGAGAACCACTGATCTAAGCCTTAGGGTCACCATAAGTTGAAAATTAATTTAAGCCACCAAACAGTAACAAACCCCTTGCAGTGTTCACTCACAAGACATTACAGCTGCCCCAGGACATTTCATTTATTTATTTATTTATTTATTTATTTATTTACAGTATTTATATTCCGCCCTTCTCACCCCAAAGGGTGGATCACATTGCACACATATAAGGCATGGGCTGGCCTCAAACTCATGACCTCTTGGTCAGAGTGATTTGTTGCAGCTGGCTGCTATCCAGCCTGCGCCACAGCCCAGCCTACATTTTTCTTTCTGCACCCATTCCAAGTTCAAATGCTGACCAAACAGGCAGACGAACTTCCCTGAAACATTGGTAATGGGAAGGCATCCTCCTCCATACAGAAGCCAGCAGGATCACATAGAGTAGATGACTCAGAACAGATTATCTCCAAAACATACTTCCCTTGCCCGGCAGACACAACATCGCCTTACCACCAGCCTTCTGATCCTGGTCTAACATCTACTACACAAGATGGCTGCCACATCATACTGCCTAATGATAGAGCAAGGCCTCGAGGACATTTCAGACCATGAAACATTCTCTCCAGTGAGGATGAAGACAAGACCAGCATCCATGAAATCAGTATCTGCACTGTTATTACTTCTTTTCTTCAGGGCACATCCAATTTTCCACTAGGAAGCCCAACTGGAAACCATAACAACTCTTGTTTGGGCCAGAAGCACAAGGCAATTTTTTTCCTAGTTGAGAACGAATGTATCATGCAGCACTGAACGCATCTCTGGGCAACTCAAGGCCTGGTGTCTAGGGTAGCTTTGACAATCTGATTGCAGCAAATTCTTCACTCTAAATAACATAGGTTTTCTGTGTACATATTCTTGTAGGCAGAGAATCTGCAACATGGCTCTCTTTCCCTCTAAACAGCATGGCGCTATCTAGCCCACATCTGTCCTGTGGCTTCCTAATTCCTTTCCCTCTGAGAGAGGAATGCAGCTTTGCTGAAGAAAGGCAAGAGCTTTGAATGAAAGAGCTCTTTTTTCATGGTGTATTCTGACCTGGCCATTTTGAATTAATTAAGGAATGCGATAGGAACTATAAATACTCCCTTCCTGTATGATTGATGGTCTATTTGTGCTGGATCGGAATGCGCCTAATCTCTAATTGGAAGTCCACCATCTAATTCTATTGATTTGCTTGCCAGAAGTCCAATTGTTCTCTCTGCCCATATAAGGGAAAATTAAGTATGAGGAAGACCAGCCAGATCTCTGCCTACTGTGATGTCACCCTTTGGCCCAGGCAGCCAAGCCTTGTCTGCAGCCTTATGATGGAATTCTGTTTACTGATTGTGTGAAACTTTAACGTCTGCTCCAGTGCAGCCCCTCCCTCCCCTCTCATTTGCTGGAGCCTCTTAAATATGTCACTCATAAACCCACTTGGGGGGATGCAGTTTCAGTGTTTGTAAAACAGAGTTTGCCTGCCCTTACTGACTCTCCCAACATAAATCAGTGGTTTCAGAGAGCTACAATGAAGGGAGTACCTTCTTTAATAACAAAGTTTTCTCTGATTTGAGTACATCACAAACCAGAAGTATCCTAAAATAATTCTTAGAGTTTGAAAAAAAAGTTGCCATAAACACATGAAGTGCATACCTAAACATTAGCTATAGAGTTCTAATGCTGAAAATGTGAACAAAAGCAAAAGGGGATCATGTGATTCTCCAATATTTAAACTGCATGAACTCCAGTCAGAATGCCCAATAGCCAGTAGTGATGGGAGTGATAATCCAACAACATCTGAGAATACTGCATAAAGTGCAGTGACTTACATGTTAAAATAAGGAAAATACAAAATATAGTAATGCTGAACGGTGTCTTGATATAAGTCTGTCCCGTACTTAGTTATCATAAGCACAATGGCAAGAAATGGCTTCTCCTGTTTCTGAATAAGAGGCAGCAATTATCTTCTCACTGTGATCAAGTTACAGAAGAGATGCCTGCACTGATCCATGCCAAACCAGGATCAACCATTTTAGCTGCCCAATGAAACATGAAGACCCTAAAGACTTTTAGGGTTTGATTTTGTATAGCTGTTGAATGCTGTGGGTCTCAGAACATTTCACTTAGGACCTCATCAGACAGCGGGGGAAAGCAGAGGGAACCATCCTCCTTCATTGCCTACCGTTTTCCCCTGTCTTCTGGAATGGCCGCCTAGCCCAAGTTGTTTTCTGTCATTTGTTGTGCTTTCCCTGCTTCCTCCTCATTTCCTGCAAATAGTTTTATCTTCGTTTTCAGATGCTGGCAACACGGATTCCCATGGGCAGCCACCCGTGTGTTTCGTGGGATGGCCTCTGTGGGACTCTGTTTTGCCAGCACCTATGAATGGAGAGAAGACACAGATAAGACTGTGTCTGATAAGGTCCTAAATTCATGGAGGTAAATCCTGTCTGCAACAGTGTACATGTGGAAGCCATACTTTCCAACAGGTGTACTTCAGAAACACCCCCCTGTCCATAGGCCAGGTGCAGACCTCCTAGCCTCTGAGTCTGAACTGCTGAATGCTCACCCTATTTTCCCAGGCTACATCCTTTCAAATGACTAATGACACTATGACCCTGGCTATTAGTATTAATTTCTTGTCTAGAAAACTCCGAATTAGAGTTGCCACAAGTCGGAAATTATTGAAGGCACATAACAACAACAACACCACCAACAACAACACCACCAACAACAACAACTTAACCTGCTCTATTTCTTAACTGATGAAGGAACCTTGAAAAAAATGTTGAAAGATAATTCCCAGGCACAAACATCAATTAACATGTGAGAGATACATAGCAAAAGAGGGTGGGTGAGTGAATGAGTGAGATAGTAATTTTTATACCTCTACCTGCTTTTAGTTCTCATTCCACCCCTTTTGCTTTTTTCATTCCAAAAGAGATCCCCTAAAGAAAAACATTCCCTTCTCCTTGAGCATTTACCTATGTATCTGCTGCACATAAGCTTTACAAATTCAGGGTTTACACTTCATATGTTCATTCAATTATATTATTTTACTCCAACCTTCAGGGGTTTCCAGATATTGTCAGTGTACAACCAAAATTATAAGGTTTGAACAGAAGTGCTCCGTCACATAAAGAGTACCTTGTGGGTGTTCCTTGTGGGTGCTCTCACATCTTGAGATGACTGTACAATGGCTTGGCTGTTCTTTCTTCTTTGGAACAGAATAGAAATGTGTTTCTTTCTCAGGTGAAAGCTTGGGAGACGAAGCATGGAATTTCTGTAATGATTGCCAGAGGCCATCAAGCCCCATCCGCTACTTCATCAAGGTCATCCAATCCCCATGGGACCAGCCATTCCGTCCGCTTTGTTCCCATCTTACCTGGAAAACATTGATCAAATGTGACAGTGGCTTTGTCTCCTGTAGGCCCACAGTCTTGCCAAGGGTTTAGAAATATCTTTGCACTTTAGAGAAAACGCAGATAATTTATGCTACCTTATGCATGCCTTCCTGACACCCCAAATCACAGTGCACAGCACCTACATTGTTTTGGCAGTAAAGACAGAATATTTCACAGGCGCCTGGTGGTAAAAATGCAATTATAACAAAGTAAAAAGGTGATGTTCAATATACTGCCATTTCAAGACAACCGCCTTCTGCTGCTTAATGGCAGCTGCACACTGCTGAAATTATAGCAGTTTGGCCCTATATTAACTGCAATGGCTATAAAACTCTGTGATTTGTAGTTTTGTGACATATTTACCCTGCTTTGTCAGAGAGCTCTGGTGCTACAACAAATGACAAATCCCAGGACTCCATAGAATGGAGCTATGGCAGTTAAGGTAGTGTCAAACCACCATCATTTGCAGTGTTTGTCCCAGGGTTGGCCCTCTATGAAATAGCAGAGATTTGTTTGAAATAGCAGAGATTGCACTGCAAATGCTATTTGAAAGACCACTTCCCTCCCCTTATATGGTGCCTTCAACCCAGATTTACTAGGAATAGGGCAAATGCTCACATCAGTGTAGACAACATTAGGCTGGATGGACTGGTGACCTGAATCAGTAAATGGTGGCTGGCTGTGTTCGCAGATAACCGAGTGTTGTGATTATGACCCCAGTTCTATGTATCTGTTTGTTTATGACTTGACCTGATACCGGGGACCTTCAAACACATACTTTTCAGGGAGGCCTCCAATAAAATATTAGACCACCACCCAAAGTTGAGCCAAGGAAATGATCTAAAAACAGCAACATTGCAAAATTAGCTTCCAAACCAAACAGATCTATGAACAGTTAAAAGTTAAAAGCCCAGAAAAATGAAATAGGTCTCCCCTGGCTCTGGAAGAATATCAGAGTGTGTTCCAGGAAATTTGCTCTGAGTAGCCCACTCCGAATCTATGGCAAGATCATCTTCCTCATCGCCACCTCAGAGAAGGGGAGAACCTGGAGAAGGGCTTAGAATACAACTGAGCATTTGGGTTAAGTGCTCCTTTTTGTGCAGTTTCCCCCTCAACTTATTTGTTCATCTTTTCTCCTTATTGCAGCATAGATTTTTGATAGGTCAGCAAAAGTCAACATTCCGATCACAGTTGCTAAGCAACTTCACTGCATATATCTTTTAATTGCCTCTGTCCCCAAATAAACACTAAGATCATGTATATCACTTAGTGTAAGAGCCCCTAGTGGTGCAGCAGATTAAACTGCTGAGCTGCTGAACTTGCTGACTGAAAGATTGGCAGTTCGAATCCGGGAAGTGCAGTGAGCTCCCACTGTTAGCCCCAGCTTCTGCCAACCTAGCAGTTCAAAAACATGCAAATGTGGGTAGATCAATAGGTATCGCTCCGGCGGGAAGGTAACAGTGCTCTTCAGCTTAGAAATGTAGATGAGCACCAACCCCCAGAGTCGGACACTATTAGATTTAATGTCAGGGGAAACCTTTACCTTTACCCGTAAGGGTCCTTTGCTCCATCTGTGTTGCTCTGGGTTTAGTCTTCACTTGAAAGACTATGCCAAGGCACACAGGGGCTGAAGGTACCATACATCTTTATTGTTTGGAATACAAGAGTCTCGCACTACAGGCCATCTATATAGGGCCTTAATGTCATAAAGCACTCAAAACCTCTGGTGCCTGCCCTTTCCCACATACCAGAGTCTACCTTCTCACACATCAGGTCAATTGCTCTTTATGGGCGGTTCTTGTGTCCTTCCAGCATCCTGTCCTCCCTTTTGGCCATTGGCATGTGCCTATTACAGTACCAGGGTGTCCATAGTTGCCTGGCATGAGTGATTATGATACTTAGTCCAGTAGGAGCATCCATACATGTATAAAAAGTGGCTTGAGCCCTGAAATAAGAATGTCAATTAAAAGAAAGGGTACTGTTCCATTATCAGGCTGGATTCCAAAAGGGGGCCTAGACAGAAAAGGATAGTCCATTTTATGGGGGGATGGGGGGTTGCAAGAAGAAAACAAATTTCCCAATTTTGCTGGTTATCCCCCCTTCCCATATTATAAATGAAAGTATGATAGTTGTTTCAACAATAGTGGCATGGGGGGGGGGGGATAACAGGAAAACAGGAGAACATGGTTTAACTCCTTCAGCCCCCTTCTCTCCCTCCCCCCTGTAAAATGGACTATCCTCTCTCTAGTGCCCCCTTGTGGCCTTCGCCCAGATAATCGAACAGTACCAAAAGGTACTTTACGGGTGTAAACAGTTTTTTTAAGAGACATAGCTGGGTTAGTTTGGATCATTATGCAAAGGGATCTTGTAATACCTTTCAGACAAGCTGAAAAAAATATGTTGATAGCATAAGATTTCATAGTCTTAAATCTATCATATCTGATGAAGTCTGCAAAAATGTATGCTATTAATATGTTTGTTCTAGTGAGTCTCCAAGATACGATAAGGTCTCTTTGCAGTCTTTTGATGGCTGACTTAGGCCCCAACTACACTGCCATGAATCCAGATTTTCTGCTTTGAACTGTGTTATATGGCACTGTAGACTCATAGAATCCAGTTCAAAGTAGATAATCTGGATTCCGAAATTGGATTATATGGCAGTGTAGATGCAGCTCTACATGTCATATTTGATAGTCTCCATGGAGTGGGGAAGGAGTGGTCTCCACTAGTCATTCTACTCAGTGCTATTCTTAGATTAGGGCACAAAGGGTAGCCTTAGAACCTCCAAGGGATAGCTAGCCAGAAAGGGCAGCTTTAGGGACATAATAATAATAATAATAATAATAATAATAATAATAAGCTGGATCATCAAGTGCCTGGATGCCATTGGGATTTTTAAAAACATTGGCACTTTTATTGAAAACATGATGGAGCACTGGAAAACTGAACTGTTTGTTGGAAATGAAAGCTATGGACTGTCAACATCAGAAGAGGAATTTTCCAGGGAGACTCATTGTCCCCTCTGCTTTTCATTATTGCCATGATCCCTCCGTCAACAATCTTATAAAAAACAAATCTTGGCTATGACACATCTAAAAAATCTCACAAAATTTCACATCTGATGTACATGGATGACCTGAAGCTGTATGGGAAAATGGAAACTGAAAACCAGTCTCTGACCAACACTGTCCAAATTTTTAGTGCTGATATCGGCATGGAGTTTGGTTTGGACAAATGTTTGACAGTGGCATTGAAGAAGGGAAAAATAATTGAAAGTGAGAGCATAAATATGCCTAGTGGCCAAACGATAAAATGTCACCAGCCAGAGGCCTATAAATATCTGGGCATATAACAGCTGGACAACATTAAGCATGAACATGTGAAAACTGTGGTCAGCAAAGAATACACGCAAAGGGTCAGAAAAATTCTCAAAAGCAAGCTCAATGGAGGCAATACTATCAAGGCCATAAACACCTGGACCATACCTGTCATAAGATATACTGCTGGCATCATAAACTGCACGCAGGCGGAACTGGACAATTTGGACAGAAAAACAAGAAAACTCATGACCATTTATCATTCACTGCATCCTCGCAGTGATGTTGACCCGCTATATCTGCCTAGAAGATCTGGTGGCAGAGGATTCTTACAAGTAAAACAAACAGTCAAAAAAGAAGAACATGCCCTGGCAGCATATGTAAAGAAAAGTGAAGAACCTGCTTTGATTGAAGTCAAAAATCAAAAACTTATCAAAGCACAGCAGACAAAGATTCAGTACAAAAAGACTGCACTACAAACTAGAGCTGACAGCTGGCACAACAAAGCATTGCATGGACAGTTCCTTGACAAAATTGAAGGAAAGGTTGATAAGGAGAAGACCTGGCTATGAATGGTACACTGAAGGAGACAGAAGGCCTCATTCTTGCAGCCCAGGAGCAAGCCATCAGAACAAATACAATTAAGGCTAAGATTGAAAAACCAGCTGATGACCCAAAATGCAGACTGTGCAAGAAAGCTGATGAAACAATTGATCATATCCTCAGCTGCTGTAAGAAAATTGCACAGATGGACTACAAACAGAGGCACAACTATGTGGTCCAAATGATTCGCTGGAATTTATGTCACAAGTACCATCTGCCAGTAGTAAAGAACTGGTGGGATCACAAACCTGCAAAGGTATTGGAAAATGAACATGCAAAAATACTGTGGAACTTCCAAATCCAGACTGACAAAGTTCTGGAACACAACACACCAGACCTCACAGTCGTGGAAAAGAAAAAGGTTTGGATTATTGATGTCGCCAAAGGTCCTTCAAGATTTGACAATCCTTATGATGGGAATGTTTAAAGACTTGCAAATGGTATGAGATGGCAAAAGGCAAATATCAGGATGTTGAAGGCAAATAAATGGGCACCAGAATGGGGCAGCTGTCTGCATTAAGGTGGACAGAGTGTCTTCCTGGTACAAGGGTAAGATAATCTAACTCAGGTTTACCTCCCTCTTTGCCAAAAGTGGTTGAAGGAGCCAAGATGGTCAAAGGTCAGGTTACAAAGGATTCTTTTTCACCAATTGAGACTAAATAAATACAAAACGAAATGCCTTATCAATTGAATACACAACATACAGTATATATCTAGTTCACTAAATAAATACAGCAAAGTATGTGTTATGTTGTGAGAGTCAAATAGGAACTAGGCAGGTCTAGATAGGTCAATCAGTATGTATTCCCCTATAGGTTAAATCCAGTGAGCATTTCAATAATGCATTTCCAGAACTGGTTTCTGAACTCCAGAGAAAATCCAGTCAACAGAGGGCCATTAAAGCAGTATTAGCATTCTTTCACAATTCTAAAATATTTCCTTGGCAATACTGCCAATGGAAAGCAATGGAAGCAATATGTTTGTGCTCTCTCTTGTAGCCAAGAAGATCCTTGCTGCCTGGAGTTTTTTTTTTTTGTTTTTGTTTTTTTTTGGGGGGGGGGTAGCTGTTTTGTCCTTAAAGACTATAAATATTAGGGTAGGGTGGTGTTTCTTAACAGAAACATGGCAGGAAGAAAAACCTTCCTTGCAGTTCCTAGGGCTTTCTTAAGCAAGGAATACTCACAGGTGGTTTAGCATTGTTTTCCACTAAAATATAGCCTACAGCACCTGATATCCCTTTGTGATCCCCTTTCCAAGTACTAATCACACCTTCTCTAGTCAGATGGACCTTCATGTTGTTTAGGTTATTCTGCCATTCAGCTCCCTTCAGTGATATATCACATATATTAATGGAGAGTACAGCACCTTATTGTAGGAAGTGGTGCTCAGTATCCAATGTTATTGACATTTTTTTAAAATTAAAAAACAGGATTTGTGTAGTGTGAAGCTCTTTTATATTTAGGGGATGTTGTATACCGAGGACCTGTTGTTCTCATGAAGCAGGGAGGAAACAAAGAGGCATTGCATCCAGAACTAATGTGGCTGCAGGAGGTAAAGGATGATTCACCTGATGAATGAGCCATGCATTCCTCTGGTGGAATGTTAAGCTAAGTTATGTGTCAAGTGAATAATAGAAAAGCCTGGTGAATTTTACATCAGAGCTTGGAGGACTTACATGTTTGGACCACAGTTCCCAAAATGCATCAATCAACATAGCCAGTTGGCCATGAGTTTAGATTAGGGATTGCAAAATTTCCTTTTTTGGGTCAAAATGCACCACATCTCTCAGCATGTGTGGTAAATTGAAGGCTTTTGGTTTAAAGCCTTAGGTTAGACAAATCCTGGATTTTTTAAAATAGCCACTCTCCCTGTTGTTCTTGCACAGACTTCCACTTACAGTGGGGTTGTTTATGTTGCTTGCTTTTACCAGTGCTCTGCAGTGACCCCCAAGACTCTGGGCTTCCTTCTCCTGCTTCCAGGGGAAAGCTGGGAGTGAGCTGTTTGCAAACTGTATCCTGTGTCTGGAAAAGACTTGTGAACTTGGGTAATGCAGGTGTTTCCTGATTTGCTTCATCTGAAAGCAAATCATTTGCTTGTTTGTTGGCTTTTTGTAATAACTCTGTATCCTAATCTTCTTAGGGGGAGTAAGTTACCTGATGTTTGGAAACAATAGATGAACTTATTCCCATGGAGAGTAGACACTAGACATAGGACTCTGTTTGGATGGAAAACCCTTTGGGTTCTGCCCATGCCCACTGCTGACATATAGCCTTTCATGTAGCAACCTGGCTCTTTAATTGAAAGAGATTCTTTGCCTCTATGGTAGCTTGCTGATAAAGCAGTGGGAACAAAAAGAATGCAGTAGGAAATGTAGGAGATTCTGAGATGAATGAAAAATAAGGGTACGTGAAACAATAAGCAAAGTAGCTGGAAAGCCAAGTTGTCAAAGCTGGAGGTGTAGCCAATTCAGATACTATAGAAAAGCAACATGATTTATACTTTTACTTCTCATTGTATTATCTAGGGGAAGTGGTTCTCAACCTGTGGGTGCCCAGGTGTTTTGGCCTACAACTCCCAGAAATCCCAGCTAGTTTACCAGCTGTTAGGATTTGTGGGAGTTGAAGGCAAAAACATTTGGAAACCCACAGGTTGAGAACCACTGATCTAGGGCATCAAGTGTAACTCAAAAGATGAAACTGGTGAATTTCTACCTCCCATTTTTATAACAGAATGTGCAATTTGTATGTCTGTGTAATGTCTCTGGGAAAATCAAGAAGGTGAGAATGTGAGAGAAAGGGGAAAGCAGAAAGGCAAGGAGGAAAGATGAAGCAGAGTGGAAATCATAGGAGGACCACAGAGCACTTTGCTGGATACAGCCACAGTCAGATCAGGAAGTGTTAATAGAATCACTTCCTTCTGCTGCTCAGATTGTCTTGTTTTATGATAGTGACGATGGGAATAGTGAGGCTGTGGGTCACGAGAGACTACAATCTTAGAGGAAGGCAATGGCATAAGTCTTCCCAAGAAAAACCATAAATTGGGATGAGCTTGAAAGCATTCTGCAATAAATAAATAATTACTTAGGGCTCCTTCTCACAACAGAACTATAGTACTATGATGTCACTTTAACATCCCAACGGGATCACAAGATTTTTTAATTTATTTCTTTTAGATTTTACCTTTCTCCCAAAACAGATTGTCAGTTTAGGAAAGGACCTTTGGTGCTTCTGACTGAACCACAAATCCCAGGATTGCACAGAATGCTGCCAAAGCAGATAAAGCGGAACCATAGTGCTAAAACTGTGGAGTGTGAAAGAACCCTAATAATAATAATAATAAATGTGGCCATTATGGCATCCTGAAAATAGCTACCACAAGGCCCAGGAAAGGAGTTTTTTCCTCTCATTTTCAGGTAGCATCTGTTTCCTTCTTATGGGTCCTTTTGGGGCTGTTGGTATTGGAAAGGATCTGTCTTTTCTCTTTTGTAACCCTCTGTCATGTGAATACACTCTAGAGCTGAATTAAAAACAGCAAATAGTTTTGTGACACCTTGAAGACCAATTTATTGACTGTGGGATAGGATTTGTAGACTGGAGTCCACTGTATCAGATGCCCTCTGGGCTATGAAAGATTGTATTACAAGAAATCTGTTACTGTTTAGGGTTGCTTTGCAGCAAGAAACTAGGAGGGCCAGGCTGTCATGTGTAAAAGGGAATGAACATCCCAGTTGCATGGGAAAGCTCACAGCGCCACCTCTAGGAGATCTGGGATGGAAAGAGGTGGAGAGGTTTCTGTCTGTTGCTTTTATTGTGTTTCTGTAAAGCAGCAAAAGCTTTAAGTGGATAAGAAGTTACTCCTGGAGAGAGAAATAATCAGCCTAGATATTAATGATAGGAAATGTCCAGCCCCAAATTTTCAAGTCAGCTTGGTATGACAGTGGTATGTCTAGGTCTTACTAAGAATTCATTATTGTACTAATCTAGTTTTGTGTTCTGTTTGTGGCTTTCCCTTCATGATCAATTTTGCAAACACCATGCTTCACCATGCACACATTGTGTGCATCTGTCCCAGGGAGATTGGGAAAACAGCTTATTCTGAAACATTCACACTTGCTACAAGCAGACAAGAGTTCTTTCTCCCACCCTGGACATTATTCCACAAATATATAAACCCCACTTGACTAGTTTTCTACCATATCACTCTGAGGCAGTGGTTCTCAACCTGTGGGTCCCCAGGTGTTTTGACCTACAACTCCCAGAAATCTCAGCCAGTTTAGCAGCTGTTAGGATTTCTGGGAGTTGAAGGCCAAAACATCTGGAGACCCACAGGTTGAGAACCACTGCTCTGAGACATGTCATTTCTTTGGTTGTTCTGGATAGCAGTATACTTGCCAACATTTCACAGATGTAAACTTGGTAACCTAAGGCTAAGCAACATCAGAGTGTGATCAAGATGGCAAATGTTTTTAATGAGGAAAAACACAAGGCAGGAGAAGCCGCAGCAGTTTGCTTTTGCCTGAATGTCCTTGGAAGTGCAAGACTCCACCACCTCTCTTTTCCATCCACTGAGTTAACTGAGTGCAAACGACCTTTTCATTTTGAACTCAGCATATATCAATATGAAAACAAGGGAGAAAGTGGAAGGAGAAAAAAAACTAGGATAGTTTAAAAGCAGCTGGAAAAGTGGGATGGCTTCTGCCAAATCATGGCTATGTAACAATCTCCTAGCCCTGTTATAATATTTGTCCTGCCATTAGAAAGGTTTCTAAATGCAGTAGGCACACATTTCAGTTGGACATCAAGTTCGTTGTGATGCAAAACCTGTAGCCCAACTTGTCAATCCACTATTGGTCATAAGAATTTGAGCCAGTCTTCTGCAATGGTCCAGGTATCTCAGTTCTTGGGATCTTTTAACTTCAGCTGAGCTATGAAGAAAGGATCGGCATTCATTTTAACCTCTGCTGATGCAAAATGATTTACAATAAAAGTTTTGATAACATTGTTTTCTTTTTTGCATAAACAAGCTATTCCCTTAGCTAAGAAACAACTAGTGAGTAAGTGAAGCATGGTCAGAGTGTGGTGTTGGTAAGTGCTGGAAAAATGTGAAGTTTATATGACGAGGTCAAATAGCACATGATATTTCAAGGAACAAGCTGCGGGAAAGAACACAAGACAGGAATAGATTCCAAAGGAAGTTAGCGTTGTTGTTTTTTCATATGCTGGCTGCATTTTCTGTGGGGGTTTTTTTCTGTCTTGTGGTTTGCATTTTACATTACTTTCTTAGCCCTCACCATGTGATGCCTGCTTGAAGCAAAACATCAGCTTCTATGAAACAGATGATTCCAATACCCCCCTCCCTTCCAATGGTACATGAACACTAACTGGGAATAGTGAGATGTGATAAGGTGGACAGAAAAGTGCACTTTATGGTTTGAGATGAAAGCTGACTTTTATACCAAGTAAGCCAAGTGCTGTTTGGAGCTGCATCTGTAGGACATAAACAGCTTTTTGAACACACTAACAAATGACTTAGAAGAAGAAATGAGGAAATATCCCACATTTCCTTTTTAAGATATGTGTTCGTTTTCTTTTTGATTTAATTTATGCCTCATTTTTATCCCAACAAAGCAGCCAAAAACCAGAATAAATTAAAACAATATACAATACAGTCTAAATAAATTATTAAGAACATAAAGATCCAACTTTAGCACACTTCCATTAAAATTCCTTCTGCACAACCAGTTAAAGATTGAAGTCTTGTCAAAATCAAAAGATATTTGTATGAAAAAGAGCAGAGGGGAGAGAGTTCTATAGTCTGGGAACCCCATTGGAAAGGCTTTCTCTGCCATCCGCATCAGACAAACTTGCGATGGTGGTGGGACTGAGAGAAAGCCCTCCCCAACAGAGCTTAAAACGTGGGCAGACTTATATACAGATACTGTTGCACGTCAGCGGAATTTCACCTTGCTCACAGCACCCATTAAGAAACCAAACATGAAAGGCAAAGCAGTTTATTAAGGAAGCACATATAAAAAGGGGCAAACCAACATGGAGTAAATAACGGGGAAAACCCAAGAGTTAATATAGAAGGCGAAAGCCACAAGCCACAAGCAAAAAGTTCAAACTGGTAACAGAAAACAATCCAGAGGAATGAGACTAGGAGACTTCACAGGGAAAATGACATTGCTAGATCTAAAATCCCCACACAGCTTCCTCTGCTTTGAGGACTACAAAGCATGAACACATTCTTTTGACCTTGAGGGATTTTGTCTATCTCTCTCTTACACACAAATCCTGTCTGATTTTCTGCACCTGAATCCTTCCCCTTTCAGACCCAGTCTTGAACATGTATACAAGTCCACTGCTCCTCTGGATGAACTAATGTTGTTGGTGAAAGATCACCTCCCTGGCTGCTGGATTCCAAAAACATCTATAGTTTCACATGGAGACACAGCCTGTTGCTCCAACACCCCTTCCTTTTACCCTTTCACAGCTGCATCTGACCCCAGCATTCTCCCAGGCTCTGAAACTGCAACTGATCTCTGAGACCCTGAAACCTCAAGCCCCTCAGCTCCATCAGGTTGAACCACAACAGATATATGATGTTTTATAGATCATGGACTCAAGTGGTTTTAATTTTTCCCCTTCCTTCCTTCCTTCCTTCCTTCCTTCCTTCCTTCCTTCCTTCCTTCCTTCCTTCCTTCCTTCCTTCCTTCCTTCCTCTTCTTTTCACCTGTGTTGGCAGGGATGGAGGGATTATGGGGTGGAACATCATGGGAGTTTTGTTTTAGATTTCACATTTGTTTTTTTGTTTGTTTTACTTTTAGTTAGACTGTGAAAATGCACTAAAATTAATTTCAAAAAGGACAATCATGTTACAAAGAAAGGCAGGAAGCAGCCAGACTTTGAAGCTGCAAGGCCATTAAATGCTAATCAAGGTGACCAATTGCAACATTCACACTTGCCTCAAACAGACAAGAGTTCTTTCTCCCACCCTGGACATTCCACAAATATATAAACCCCACTTGCCTAGTTTCCAACAGACCTCACAGCCCCTGAGGATAACTGCCATAGATGTGGGTGAAACGCCAGGAGAGAATGCTTCTGGAACATGGCCATACAGCCCGGAAAACTCACAGCAACCCAGTGATTCCTGCCATGAAAGCCTTCGATAACCAATGCTGTCTTATTCATCTTTGCCACCCGGTGGCAGATCAAGTCAGAAATTTCCAGCATGTAGCAAATGCTTACAATGAATCATTACCTCATTTATTCCTTTTATTCAACGTGTAGAGCTGTCAGTTCAGACCCACAACTTGCTGCAGAGTGTAAATAAAGACCTCTCCACTTGTAATTTCTTAAAGCTTTTTCCAATGTATTATTTTTATTTTTAAATTTGCATATTTATCAAAATGAACAATAAAAATCCATACACATGTATATGCAATATTTTCAATAGAGTAACTCAGAGAAAAGAAGTTGCTTTTTGGACTATAACCCCCGGGTTATTCTGTCCAGTATGACTGCTGTAGTTCTCTGCCTCCCCTTCACATCAAATCATGTTTCTCCTCTCTGGTGGAATCCACACTTCTGTCACTTTGTTCCTAACCTCCAACAGGTCTGTGTTTTTTGTAGGCTACTGAGGCTGTTGCAGCAAATGCTTCTATCCACAAGAGAAGATGGAGTTGTATTTAAAAAAAAAGAAGAAAAGAACAGCCATAGACAATAAAACAGGTCTTAAGAATAGCTGCATTTATTCATTGAAAATAGTTGTACTATAAGATGAGCTAGGTAGGAGTGCTAGCCTGCCATTACTTTTTAGAAGATCTGTGTGACAAAGCCGGAGTTTGAGTGGAGGGTAGACTCTTCAGATTCTTGAGATAGTTCAGAAGATCTCTATTGGCCGTATTACCTACCACAGATGTTGGTGTGTTTATTTCGTCCATTGCTCTCATAAAAACATTCCATCCTTTAGGGAGGCGGGTGACTGGTAAGGCGTGAGTTTGGATTAAGCCTTTGACCAGGTCCAAGATGTTAGTTCCAGGGATCATCTCTCCTTTAAACAAAAAGGTTCATAAATTAGGGAAGCTTTCTCGGTCCAAGTACTGAATTCTCTTTCTTTTATTTGGGTAACCTCATCATGAAGCAACATGGATTCCTTCCCTTATACCATAAATAAATAGTAGCTCCTCCATCCAAAACAGAGAGTAAAGCTTAGAAAACTACAATTTGCACAATCTAGCAACCAGCATGATCAAATGACCACGCTGTCTGGGGATTCTGCATTTCACTTTGATTTCCAAACTTGGTTGCTGTTGTTCCTGTTTCTCTCTTACTTGCTAAGGACGCGATGGCTTATTGCCTTATCACACCAGAGCATGGATCCCCTTTAAATCTGGTTTCTGCCTCCTGCAGAATTCTGGGATTTGTAGTTTGATGAGGCCCATGACCTGTCTGGCTGAACTGTTTAAAGGCCTAAGGTGGATTTAAAGGGGATCCAAACTCTAGTGTGATGAGGTTGTTAGAGAATGTTAAATATCAGTTATTTTTATTTCTGCTTATGTTTCCTTCTTTTATCAGCCACATACCCCAAAAGGGTTATGGGCAAGTAACATCATCAGGGTTAATTGGTTGTCCTCTATTTTAAATAAAAAGAAGAGCCAACTCGGATTGAATCCTTTTGCTCTCTCTTCCCACCTGCTTTTTGAGGAAGGAAGACATGGTGCAACATATCTCCCCCCCTATCCTTCCGTCTTTTAGATTGACTCATAAAGTATTCGGCTTTTGCTATCAAAGGATGTTTTTCCTAAATAAATGTTCCTCCTACTGAGGATACTAAGCTTAATTTTTCTGCCTACCATTTGATTCTTCAAACTCGCCATTCTAAGATAGGCACCTCTGCTGTGAATGGATTAAAGGCTCTAACAGGCCTTTCATTCCAAAAATAACCTCCCAGGATCCTTCCCCTCTATTTTTAGGAAGAACTGCAAGCACAGAATAGAAAAAAGTTTCTAAAGTGAAGGTCTATTGTCTGTGGCCCCCTCTGTGTCCACTTTTAACAGAGCCTTAAAGGCCATTTCGATTCTACTATGCCTTTTATGTAGCTTTGGAGAAGGGAATAGGATCCGGTTGTTTCTGATGTACCATATATACCCGAGTATAAGCTGTCCCGAATAAACTGAGGCACCTAATTTTACCACAAAAAAACTGGGAAAACACAGACTCCAGTATAAGCTGAGATACCAATAAAATTACATTAATTGAGGCATCAGTAGTTTAAATGTTTTTGAATCTTTACATCAAACTGTAATTTAAGATATGACTGTCCAACTCTAATTAAATCATTATTTTCATCTTCTTCCATTTAAATATGCTTATGTCCCCTTTTAATAATAATAGAGTGAAATAATAAATGAAATAATAATAACAATAGATGCAGTAAAATAATAAATGTAATAATAAATAGAGTAAAATAATACATGTATTAATGATAATAAAAATAGAGTAAAATAAATGTAAAAGTAACAACAATAATAGAGTAAAATAATAAATGTAATAATAATAGAGTAAAATAATAAATGTAACAATACCAATAACAATAGAGAAAAATAATAAATGTACCATATATACTCGAGTATAAGCCGACCTGAATATAAGCCCACCAGGACCCTCACCCGAGTATAAGCCAAGGAGGTTTTTTTTTTAGTCCTAAAAAGGGCTGAAAAACTCAGCTTATACTCGAGTATATACAGTATGTGGTTTGTCCCAAAATTAATGAGAATTATTTCTTTGTGCAGTGCAGAAGGGGGAGGAAAGGAAAGTGGGGGTTAAGACAAGTGGAGGGGGAACCCTGGCATATAGTTTGACCTTCCTGGGTAGAACCCCTGCCTTTGTAATAGTCCATATGTTAGCAAAGTAATGGTTTTTGAGTGCTGTTACAGGTGGAAATGCAGAGAAGTCTGGAGCAGCATCCTTTATCTTCAGGAAATGAGAACAATATGGTTCATTGTGAAGGCTGCCTTGAATATTTCCACACTCACCTGACTTGCCTCCATGCAATTTCTATCTCAAAGCTCAAAACCCACCTCAAAGGAAATCATTTTGAGATCATTGAAAATGTCCGGGCTGCTGTGATAGGGCTTTGAACAACACCTGAAGCCTTTCTACACTGTTATGAAGAGTGGCAGCAATCCTGGAATCACTGTTATCTATCACAAGGAACTTATTTTAAGAGGATAAATTGTAATTGCATGCAGGTAAAGGTAAAGGTTTCCCCTGACGTTAAGTCCGGGGTTGGTGCTCATCTCCATTTCTAAGCTGAAGAGCCAGCATTGTCTGTAGACACCTCCCAGGTCATGTGGCCGGCATGACTGCATGGAACACCATTACCTTCCTGCCGGAGCGGTACCTATTGATTTAGTCACATTTGCATTTTTTCAAACTGCTAGGTTGGCAAAAGCTTGGACTAACAGAGGGAGCTTACCCCGCTCCCTGGATTAGAACCGCCAACGTTTTGGTCAGTAAGTTCAGCAGCTCAGCGGTTTAACCCTCTGCACCATTGGGAGCGTATGTATTTCAAATATTTGTATGTATGTATTGAATGTATATGCAATAAAAATAAATCATTCTCATTGCTTTTGGGACAGACAATGTATGTATGTGCCATGACATCATTGTCTTTGTTCATATCTCTGCTAATGGATTGGAATTTGCAAATATGATTTTGTTCAGCAGTTTCTCTTTTCTTTACTGTGTATCCAGGAAGGCCGAACTGTTCTGCAACTGTTTTTTTGGTGTTGTCATTTCTAGTGTCAGATTTGTGTCCATTAATTATCTTGTGTAGAGACAGTCCTATTTATCCAATGTAGAGTGTAAAGGGACACTGCTGGCATAGGATGGCATAAATCATATTGAAGGACAAGTAAGTAAATGCACTTTGGATGTTGTGAGTGATGTTACAGACCTCTGTAATACTGCTCCCGGAATAGATGTGGGTACAGATGAGAAGTTGGGATCCCAGGCTTGGAAATACTTAAACCGTTTTCTGTGACTGGATAGACACCAGGGGGCAGCACAGGATTTGGCTCTATGGGCAACACAGCTGGCAACTCAAGGAGCAGAGGAAGAAGTAGCAGCAGCAAAGCAAACAGCTCATTTTGGAAGAAGCAAAACAAACCTGTGGTGACTGGGACCAGCACAGTGCAGATGTTTCATATTTATATCCTCCAGTTTCTTCCATGACTTCTGCTACATTTCTGAGTTTTAATCTAGGAAAATCTTTCAACTATAGTTTTATAGAAACCTCTCTCCTTCTTAGGAACCACTGTTTGTGCTTTTTAGGACTGATCTCCAGGTACTGTGACATTCTGCCACCCATTTAACAACGTATTCCCTTTGCCACATGAAGTGTTTCCATATGAAGAAAGAAGATAGGACGTTTGGATCTTGCGTAGAAGTAGAAAGTTTAGCCGATGAATCTTCTCAGGCCAGCCAGCACTGTTTTGAAAGTGCCATCAGTACCCCAGAAACGGAACCTATCTTTCCGTTGAGCACAGGTTGGCTAGCCACCCTCAGAGCTGTGATGATACATTTTGAACTGCTCATCATGACAGCCCCTATAGGTAGAATTCCCAAGGAGTAAAGAAGATTCTTCTTCCTCCATCCCAAACAACCCAGTTCTTCTTGGTTTTTGTCTCTGCCAGGAGCAGGTCCTTTCTAAAGTTAATGGGTCTGGATATCAAACCACTCCATCAGAACAGGGACAGCTGTCAGAATGACTGTCAAATCACCCCAGGATCCTGAGCAGCTGAGATGGCATTGTGGTAGTATGAACTAGACCCAGAGATTATGGTAGCAGGATGACACTGGTCTTTCTGAAGCTGGTTGATAAATCTTTTTTCCAGTTCCTCTTATATACTCCAATGATTTTTCATTGTGCCAAAAGCTTCTGAAGCCCCAAGATTTTTCTTCCAAAAGGAGGTTCAAGAATAAATAATTGATGGGTTGCTGTGCATTTTTCGGACTGTATGGCCATGTTTCAGAAGCATTCTCTCCTGACGTTCCGCCAACATCTATGGCAAGCATCCTCAGAGGTTGTGAAGTATATTGGAAACTAGGCAAGGAATTGGCTTTAGACATGGACTAAACATGAAGGTCAGATTGAGAGCCAGCATATTGCAGTGGTTTGAGCAATGGACTATGACGAGACCAGGATTCAAATCCTCACTCAGCAATGGAAGCCCACTGAGTGGTCTTGGGCAATTTATGTTCTTCTGGGTTCAGAGGAAGGCAAAGGCAATCTCCCTCTGTACAAATATTGCCAAAAACCTCCTGTGATAGGTTCACCATAGGGTCACCATAAATTTGGAACAACTTGAGGGCAGACATCAATTGCACCTGCAATAGAGACAGTAGATTTTGAGTAGAATAGTAGCACAGTGGAACCTCAACTTAAGAGCATCCCAACATAAAAGCATTTGTTGGACCCCTAGGCTGAATAGGCACCTCAAAACCAAACTGGAGCCCCAGAATATAAGCAAGCTGTTTATTGAAGATTATATACAAGCAATAGCAAATTAAAGTTCAGTGTCAATAAAATGGGTTTAATTCACAAGAACAAAGTACTTGAAAATCTTGAAGCAAGAGTCGATAAAAGTCATTCAAAAACCATAGTCCCAACTGGATATCAAAGTAAGTCCCAAGAAAGATATCACAAATAATCCGAACAAGATTTCAAGGATTAATCCAAGGCATTAATCAAGCTGGAAACTGAAATGCAGGAACAAACTCCAAATTTAGTCCAAGGTACAGTGACAATGCTGTAACCCAAGGCAAGGGTCTTGACTGGAATAGAAACCCACACTGCAAAATTACTTGAACATTTAACTGGATACACCGGAACAAGAACAAGGCTGGAACTCGATTCAAGATACAAAGCTGCAGGATTTCACAGGAACACAAAGCAGAGATCTTCCTCTCTTGGAAAAGCAAAGTTACCACCTCTGACTCTGTCAGAGAAAGCAGCCCTTCTTAAGGGAAATTCATGGTTCCTTCCCATGAGAAGTTTGCTCATTATTTTATTTCAAAAGCAATAGTTTATTCCTTCTGATATACTCCCTATCTTTTCACTGTTGAGTTATCACTTTCCTTCTGTCAAGCTCGTTAGCCCTATCACTCCAAGATTCCGAACTAGAATGTCCATCTGGCACCAGGAGATCCGATCTTGATTGCTTTGAGGAATGCAGATCAAACTGCCTACTTGCAACCATTCTGTCTCTGGCCCGGAATCTACTGGGACAGACTCTGGCTGCATCTCAGGCCCAAATCCCGAGTCCTCTGACAATGCAGGAGCAGGGACAAACTCTGGCTGCACCTCTGACAAGGCAGTACAGGGACAATCACAGGCTGAACAGCCCCAACCTCAGGCTCACCTGACAGCTCAGATGGAGGCTGGGCTACAACAGCATTTGAGTTAAATACTGTCATGGTCCGGGTTTTGCTTTGATATATGAAAAAAGTTTTGAATTAAGAACTAGTGCCAGAGGGGACTAGTGCCAGAAGGAGCACTAGCACAAGGGTACAGGGCTTTAGGGCTTCAAGATAGCAGCCTCCGTGCCTCGTGCTCTTGTCCACTTTGAGAGATTGCTGTCTGCTTTGTTCTTGTCCTCTTTAAGGAACTTTGGGTTACTTGATTTTGTGTGGTTTTTATTCCTGGTATGTTTTGCTTCACGAAGAGGGAGAGAGAGAGAAAGAGATAGAGAGGGAGCGAGATTGGAATGAGTACAGTATGAAAAAAGGATGCTTCTGCTTCTTCACTTTGTGCTTTGTGCTTCCTTGACACAACTTTGTGTTTCTACCATTGTACCACAACTTTGTGATTCTACCATTTTAAATCTGATCTTTCTTTTTTATTGTTCCATCTGAATGTGCAGGTTTTACTTTGCTGTTACACTGGCCAACACATCTTTTGTTGCCTCAAATAAGCTTCCTTGCCACAACTTGGTGCTTCTTCTATTTTCAAGTTGATCTTTCTTTTCCGTTTTTCCATGTGAATGTGCAGTTATACATATTTTTTATTTATAAAGTACATTTTCTTATTTTAAAAAATGTAGCAAAAAGGGGTGTGTGAGGCCAAAATGGATTAATAACATTTCATTTCATTTCAATGGGAAAATTCACTTTGAGATAACAGTGATTTGAGTTACAGGCTCAGTCATGAAACAAATTAAACTCTTAACTCAATGTATTACTGTATTAGAATGAGCTGTTCCAGTTCAGATTCCAAGCATTTGAAACAGTTGGGTATCCCATATTAAAAGCTGTAGTAAATCCGCAGAACAATCCCAGAATCTGTGCCAGTTTTCTATCAGCAGGGGTTTAAAAACTATGTGAAGTAGCATGCAGACATACACTCTACTCAACACCTGTCTTATCCAAACTGAAACTGTCAATTTTGCCACTCCAGCATTCTGCCTCTGCTGCACATGAGGGTCACACAGAATGAGCACATGACTTTGCACTCTTCAGATCACTCCAGTATGCAAAAGATAAGGCATATCTAAGATATTTTGCTGCCTGAGATGAAAGGCAAGATGTCAGCCTCCATCTACCTACTCCAGCAACCACAATTCCATGTATACAAGTCAACAAGACATGGCAGCTGAATCTTATGTGATTCTACCATTTTAAATCTGCTCCTTTGGTAAGGCTGCATTTTTCATTGTGTCTTAGAATCATCCAGCATGGCCATTCCACAGAGGGGTGAAAACTCCATGTCGCAATTTGGGAGTGGGTTTATTCAAATATCCTGCCAGCTCTAATAGGGTCAAGGCCCATTTGGATTGGCAGAATCCCATGCAGACACCATTGGGATGTGACTCCCGCTGTGAGAATAAGAGCCTCTCACTCTGTGCATGGAAAAATCTAGGAGATTTGTGTAAATAGGCTCCAAGCCAATGATTTTGGCTCTCCTCTCTGTGAACTACTCCCTGTGTGGAAAGGCCAGTGTTTATGGGATGAGGGAGTTCAAGTCCTTTTCTCATGCTTGAGAGCCAAGAGGGGAGGAAACAGGACTGCCTGGACTGCTGGAACCAGCTCAGCCTGTCATTTTGATCTGAAAGCGTGCTTGAAACACCCCTCTGAGACTTGTAGACTGACAGACTATCTGCCAAGGAAGCGATAAGAGAGCAGTACTTATTCTTTCATGACTTTGAGTGGGGAAGGAATGCCAACTTTATCTTGTTTGGTGCAATGGAAACTCTGTGAGCAAGTGTAAAAGAAAGCAGGTCAAATGGTCAAACCCTGCAAAACAACCAAAAACAGTTGCATTCCTCTCAAGTCAATATGCTCTGTTTCATGTACACTTGTCTATGGAGCCAATGTCAGCCATCTTTACTCATAAAAGAACAACAGATTTTAAGTACAGTAGAGTCTCACTAATCCAAGCCTCGCTTATCCAAGCTTCTGGATAATCCAAGCCATTTTTGTAGTCAATGTTTTCAATATATCGTGATATTTTGGTGCTAAATTCGTAAATACAGTAATTACAACATAACATTACTGCTTATTGAACGACTTTTTCTGTCGAATTTGTTATATAACATGAAGTTTTCGTGCTTAATTTGTAAAATTATAACCTAATTTGATGTTTAATAGGCTTTTCCTTAATCCCTCCTTATTATCCAAGATATTCGCTTATCCAAGCTTCTGCCGGCCCGTTTAGCTTGGATAAGTGAGACTCTACTGTAATGGGAAAACCAGTGTTGGTTAGTACTTAATTTTGGACACAAATAAATCCAGGGAGGGAAGAGTGGGGAGTGCAGTGTCCCTTTTTTACCACCTGCTCCAAGTTGAGGATCAACCAATTGGATGGCCCTCCTGAACAAGGCAAAGTAGGGTTATGCACAAATTAGCAGTGTTTGCAGGGCCAATTTCATATATGGAGAAGGCAAAACAAGAACAATACTATATTTGGCATTATGGAAGTGAAGCAATGGGAAGGAATCATTCTATTTAGAAGGAAGACTAATTAGAAAGAAGGTGAATTAGAAGGAAACTAAAAGATTTAGTGCTTGGGGAATTTCAGTTACAATAGAGACATAAATGGAGCCCCCAATGGTGCAATAGATTAAACCACTGAGCTGCCGGTTGTCTTTTGATCTGCCCACTCCACTTCTGAGTCTGTTCAGGGACTTCCAAGTTGCCCATTCTTGGTTTGCCCCTGGAGGAAGACCCTCTTGGGGGGCCATCCAGTTAGAATTGCCAGGTTCAGCTGCCCAGAGGGACACCCTTGCTGTTGCTGGAGGAACATCAAGAGGAGTGGTGGTTCTCATGAAGCCCTTCCTTGATTTGAGTCTGGTGGGAGGAGGGTGATAGCCATGCAGTGGGTGGCTTTCACAATGTTCAACCTTTTTTCTCTCACCGTTAGCAGCAACTTCCCGTCACACGTCAGGAGGGGCAATGCCAGCTAACTTGTAGAGTTTATCAACAGGTGTAGGTTTAAGGCATCCCGTGATGATTCTGCATGTTTCATTCAGTGCTATGTCCACCTGCTTTGCATGGGCAGACTTGTGCCAAACAGGACAGGCGTACTCTGCAGTTGAGAAAGACAAGGCCAGGGCTGATGTTCTTATTACTTGTGGGGTTTTAGATCTTAAAATCTAAAACTGGAAAAACTCAGGACTTTCATTTAGGTTGATGCTGAAGGACATACTCAACAAGATAAACCAATTCTGGTGCCTTTGGTTGGCCTCTAACAGAGTGATTCTTATCTTGTCTGAGTCACTGATGAGAAAATTAACCTATATTTATATGAGGGAATTATTCAACCCTTAGCTGAACAGCCATCACTGCAGGAAGTTAATCAACGAAGGCTGACTAATACTCTAATTTTCATAATAGGCCATGTTACTGGCAGCTTTAAGGAACTCTTGTAATTCACCCTGCTTTATGCCTTTATATTGCCTGATTTTATTATATCTTTTGTTTAATAATAAATCCCCCCCCCACATTGTTTAAAGGCATGTTCAGCTGTGCAATGGACTATGGCAGTGCTTCTCAACCTGGGGTCCCCAGATGTTTTTGGCCTACAACTCTCAGAAATCCCAGCCAGTTAACCAGCTGTTAGGATTTCTGGGAGTTGAAGGCCAAAAACATCTGGGGACCCCAGGTTGAGAACCACTGGACTATGGCATATTACACAATCTGTGCCCGAGAACACAGTTAATGTCTGTGAATTCTATTTTGAAGGAGGAAATGTAGCGTATAAATATCGATGATGATGGCCAGAATTCACTAAGGGTATGCAAGTGCATAATCAGTCTGTGTAGTGGTTTGCATGTTAGACTACAACTCTGGAGACTAAGGACCTCTTCACATGGGCATTTTAGCCCCATGTTGGCGCTTTGCTTCATGGCAAGGATGGGGCTTGCTGTGTGCTATCACACGCTGCGTGGCAGGTCCCACCCATATTCCTCCCACAATGGAGGGAAAGAGCTGAAAGGGGGAGGAAAGTGCATTTTGGGTAGCTCTGATGGAGTTGCCTGGAGTTTCCTCCCCCTTTCCCCATATGATGGGGAAAGGGAAGTGGGGTAATGTGCATTGCAGCCCTTTCTCCTGTCTGATGGGGACAGGGACAAGATGCCAATCACCCTGTTCCATCCCCACCATATCATGGGGGAAGGAGGGAGTGCATGCAGGGTGCCACAAGTTGCCCTGCGCACCTTCCCTTTTGCCAGCAAAACAGCACGGCGCAAAAAGGCCATGTGAAGAGGTTGTAGGGCTCCGATTCCTGCTTGGCCATTGACCCACTAGGTCACCATGGGCAAGTCACATTCACTCAGTTCAGAGGAAAACAAAGGCACCCCGCCCTCTCATTTGAACAAATATTGCCAAGAAAACCCCATGATTGCCACAAACCGAAACCTCTTGAAGGTACACAACAGCAACAGTGACAAATCTAGTTATACATTTATGATTGTTTTGGATTCATGATTCCTACACATTCACTAGTTTGGGGAATACTAAAGGACCATGAAAGAATCCCACTTACCAGACAGCAGCTACCATGAACAATAGGGATCTGTATTCCCTGTTGATAGGAAGCAGCTGATGCTTCACTCTTCTTCCTAGGAGCAATCTCTGGTGCAAGGAGGAATGGCAAGAGGGCCTCTGCATGCAAGATCAGTTATGCAAGGTGGGGTGGAAATTTCAGTCAGTTGTCCCTGATTGTCAGCGGAATAGATAGATTCCTGTCACTCATAGCTTCTGCTATCTGGGGATATAGTGGGAAGGTTTAAGCCAAGAAACAATACTTAACTATGTTGGTTGCATTGATAGATAAATAATACAGAATCACAGCCAACAACAGCAACAAGTATAAAGCCATCCCTAAGATCAGTACTAGTTTGATGCTGAAGCAAACTATTAAATATTCTGTTACTTTTTCTCTATTTCTGGAAAGTGACCTTTCTGAATTCTCTCTGGCATGTGAAGCTAACCCTCCATGGCATTGTTTTCCTTTATTCTCCAGATTTCTTAAGACTGCAGGGTCAGAATTCAGTGCCTCTTCACTGATCTTCCTCACTCTCTAAAATTGTTGGAAACTGTGTGAAGACCCGATTGAATGAAATAAACTTTGGATGAGTCATCATGCCCTCCAAAGATAAGGCATCTCCCCGCCCCCCGCCCCCCCCCCCCCGCCCCACTCAGCTCATCCTGGTTGAGCTTGCGTCATCAGTGCCAGTTGATTACACTGCAGAGCTGAAAAAGTGATGCCAGCTCAGAGATTACACCCGGTATTGGCTTCTGCCGGAGGCGCTGCCCTTTAGTGCACCCGGATGTATGGGACTCAGGTCTGGAATCTGTGTGCAGCTCTCACTCTAATCAGCACTGCTTTCCTTGCTAAATTTAAGATTCTGGGTGTTGAAAGCTAATTGTTATTCTAGTGAGGGTGTGTGTGTGTGAGAGAGAGAGGGGGGGGGGGAGAGAGAGAGAGCATAGCATGCCAGCTCTGCAATCCTGGCCCATGCTGGAATTGGTTGCCTGTTGCAGCGCAGAACGCTGTGCTGAGGGAGTGCTGTGAAACTAGCCTTGGCAGCATGGCTTCTGAAGAACACTTGCAGAAAGACCTACCAGAATGATAAAGAGCTCGAGACTCCAGAATTTTCCACCTACTAGATGGTTGTGTCTTTTGTGACTTCTGTATCCAGGGCTAAATGGAAGCATTTTACATGAACTCTTGCTTCATTTTCTTCTACTGGGCCTTAGTTCACCTGAATGAGTTGTCTCCAACTCTCTACCTGCCTCACATCTCTTAGCTTGTGGGGAGAAATGCTTTCAATTTGAAGGAGTGTTTTATTCTTGGCTACGCTTGTGGATACTTTAAGCCACCATGGACCTGGCCAAAGAGGACAGGGCCTCTTTCTCTCTCTCCCCTCCCCTTTTCCTCCCTCTTTCTCTCACATGCTTCTCAAATCTATTCATATGTACATACAAAATCTGATTCTGTTACATAACACACAACACTCAAACATATAAACATATGTTCATATACATAAATCACACAATGAAACATCATGATGTTTCATTAATTTGTATACATAGAAGTGCATGTGCACTCCTTGTGTAGCAAGTAGGCTTGAAAAATATATCTTATTCAAGAAGAACTCTCTCCCCCGGACTGTGGTGGAGGCTCCTTCTTTGGAGGCTTTTAAGCAGAGGCTGGATGGCTATCTGTCAGGGGTGCTTTGAATGCGATTTCCTGCATCTTAGCGGGGGGTTGGACTAGATGGCCCATGAGGTCTCTTCCAACTCTACTATTCTATGATTCTATAAGAACACAGGATGCTTTTTGTATGCCTAATTGCCTTGTGTGGAGGTGTACATGTGTGCCAAAAGGTGTCTTATTAAAGGAGGAAAGAAATATAGCCGAGAAACCAATGCAATGCTAAAATAGAACTCTTTATATCATATTGACTATGTTTAGTTTCCAAGGGCAGAAAAATTAGGAATGGGGAAGGAGTGAATCACTATTCAGTGAAGTGACGTCTGGTTCATGAAAGATCAAACAAATATAATCAGTTTAAATCAAGTTTAGATGTGGTGGAGACATGAAATAGCCCTTTCTCTTCCTAGTCCTTACTAGGCACTCAAGTTTGAGATCGGTTTTGATCCTTCTTCTTTACTTCTGTCCAGATATCTGACAGGTCTTGGATAAACTGCTGGATCTGAAAGCAAAAGGGAAGACTATCAAATTAGGACAACAATAAATAACTAATGCTTGAGTACAAAACGGATGCTACTTGAATTGAATGCTACTTGGGATTTCAAACTGTTCTCTTGTTCCAATGATAAAACTGGCTGGCCTCCTATTACTGATACAAGCATGAAGGATGAAATTGACATAACAGGGACATAGCCAAATACTGCTGTTCTGCCCTGCAATAGCTCGTGTATTACCATGTGGGAAGGGAGGCTGCAGATGAAGCTGAATTCTGTGTTTTTCATAAATATAAAGAAAAACAGTGAATGAGGATGGAAGTCTGTCAGTTCCCAGAGACATGGGACTAGTCTGGGGAGGTTACCAAACAACAGTATTAAATGCTGCTTTTCCCATTTAAATCCCTAAGCTGTCTCCTTTGGAATCATGAGAATTTCAATTAAGAAAGTAGCCTTTAAAATTCTCAGCCAGAAATGTCCCGGGTGATAATCTCCTAGGCAGACCTTTTTTCTGATCCATGGAGGCACTGTCCTGACACTTAAGGTGCCTCAGGAACAACCAGATGGAAGGATATATATTGCTCCCTGGAACGCACACTTGTACTCCTCATTTTGGAGGAGCCAGGAGTAGCAGAATAAGACAAACATCTTTAAATGCAAGCCTATTATTCCACAAGCATCTAAGTTAATATAGAGCTAGCTTTCCTAGCATTCATAAATGGCCCATTCTGTGCTGAGGCAACATTTCTCTTCCATGTGCAACTAAGAGAAAGCAACTGCAAGCTGCACTCACTGGGAGCTCTCCATGGTCCTTCTCCTACCACCATCTCATGTACCTGATCTATTTTGAATTAAAGAGATTTGACCAGATCTGTCTTTACCTAAATTGTGTGCTGTCATTTCCCCCCATGAGCCCCAAGTCTTATCAGGATCAGAGACCCTCTACTGAACTAAAGTTACTCACTTTGGATTATGTGATCAATAGTTCTCTTATGTTGCATAACTGTTTCTTTTCCCTAGACTCAAATGGAATCTATGTTGTAGGTGAAATGAGATGCCTTAACAATGTTTCCCTTTTTTGTGATCTACATTGTAGAATTAATGAAGCTTGACACCACTTTAACGGATATGGCACAATATCCTTGATACATTTAACTGTGTGTTTGTGTGCACGTGTGTATGTGAAACTTTCTTACCATATCCAGCTGCTTATGGGTATCCTCCACAGGCACACTTAAAGTTTCTTTCATCTGCTTGTTTACACTCTGGAAGAGGTTCAAGGTGGCCATTTTGATGGTACCCAACTTTAGGGTTTTTTGAGCAGCAGTATTTTGGATATGGGCCCAGCGGGATTCCTATGGAGAAGTAAAAGAGGAAAATATGGGGAAGTTTTTAGAATATCGCATATCTTGGGGTGCTTTGACATGTCTATTTTCACAAGGTCTATACAACTGATGATTTATATGTTATAAAGAGCACAACATTAGACAAATTTCCTTTTATTTTTTATTTCTGTTAAGAATTAAGAATACCTGATGCAGAGCCATCAATAAAGAAATAATAAAGCTTTTGCCGCTTACCAGAAGAAGGGTTACCGAAACTGGGATAAAACCCGGGAACCAGTTGTAAACGGCGTGCAAACGGTGTGAACGGATATATCACCACCTACTCAGGAGTTACATCAGCATTGACTCTGTCTACTTGGCTTCATTATTGATCCAAAACCTGTGGAGTCCTGAGGAATCCCTCCAGAACTGCAGATACTCTGAATCAGTTTGCCTTTAAGCCAATCCAAACCTTTTAGGACTGCAGAGACGTATATCATTTTGTTTGATTTATAATACTGAGTTAGATACTTTTGAGTTATATACCTTAGGACTGTGTATTGTTTCTGTGTATGTTATATGTATATGATGCTCTAATAGACATATTGTGTACTACTTATGTGTGGAACCACTACTGTGTTATATAGTTCATTATGAAGTTTTTAAAGAAACATGGATTATTCTGGCTGATGTGCCTATCACTGGGTGCCCTAAACTCCATTTGGAGAGTTCAGAGCATCCATTCTAAACAACTGTTTTCTGTGTTGCATTTATTGTGTTCTGGTCTCCCAATCACAATATCATACCACCACTCCCCCAGTTCACCAGCTAGGCCTTTTGGGAAATGTTATGTATATTGTCTGGCTTTCAGCCTTCATGGAAATGATTCCAATGTGATGACATTTGGTAGAGATGCCCCAGGTTGGATACATGACATCTTTCACGTCCTCCTTTCTAACTGGTAGTTCATAAGCCCTGCCTCTTACCATCAGCCTTGTAAGATATTGTTGAGATCACATCTAAGGATTGTGGGGAATAGCTTCAGTCTACTCCTAGTGAGGTTACATGAGTTGTTGTTGTTGTTTTTAAAAGGGCATTCCCTTTCAAAGTTCTTTTTTCTGTTTGCTAGATAAAGAGCACATGGTAGGCTGCATTGCTCTAGAGGTTATACAGTCTACTTGATTTTGGATGCTTTGAAATGCTTTAATCTAGTTATTTGTTTTAAATTTATATTCTGCCTTTCTCCTAGAGTTGGGATGTGGAGTAATTCCCAAGATTATTAAAGTAGGTTCCCTTATACATATTAAAGTAAAAATTAATGACGCTACTAAAACAACTGTTAAAACCATAACAAATTCACATTAATAATACATAGGAGTAAATATTTATAAGTCTGCTACATCCATTTTATATTACTCTGGCCATAACAAGCTGAAGGCCAACTTCGATAGAAATATCTTTGCCTGCTGATGGAAGACAACTGGAAAAGGGTTAGCCTCACCTTATTTCCAGGGGAGGTTTACAATCTGAGAGCAGCTGCCAAAATGCACTCTTTTGTGTCCTTATGAAATGTACCTCTGTAGGTGATGGCAATGAAAATGCAAGTTGTACATATCATAAGCAGCACTTCATTTTTTTTCTCAGAAACAGACCAGTAGCAAATGAAGATGTTTCAAAATGGGAATTGCATATTCTGGGCCTAGGACAGTTTCCTAACATTTTTCAAAGGCAATATAGAGCTTGTTATTCTAATCAAAACAACATGTAACTGAAGCTTATGTTGCCATGGCTGGAACAGACATCACCAGAAATGGGCACAGATGACACACTAGATTTAATTGTGTAATTTGTGTATTCCTGATCACCACCCAGAACAGAAAATCCTTATTCAAAGTTGAGTTTGGACATGTAAGCCTGTCAAGCAGGGTTGAATTTCTGTTGTCTAATTTGTCTCTTGACTGCCCAGGACCACCTTTCAGAAGTACAGTGTTTCCTCACTTATCGATGGGGTTAAGTTCCAGGACCACCCACAATAAGTGAAAATCCGCAAAGTAGGGACACTATATTTATTTTAATATTTATACATTATTTTAGTAGTTATACACTATTTTGTCTTTATCAACCAATCGTGTGTTGATAAATCGCCTCCTTCTCCTCCCGTTGCTACTTGGGCTCCTTTTCTCTCCCTTCGGCTTCTCCTTCCTCCATTCCTTAGGCTGTAAATTGCAATTATTTATGATTTATAATAGTCTTTTAGAGTTTATTGAAAAACCACAAAACAGCAAATCCGCAAAAAGTGAACTGTGAAGTAGTGAGGGAACACTGTAAAGTGCATTTTGGTCACCCTCAAGCAGCATGTTACTTAATACTAGAACTAAAACAATATCTTTAGAGATTGGTGAAAAGGAGAATTAGAGTTTGGTTACATCATCATATTTGGGCACTGAATGTCAAAGCTCCAGGCCAGTCAATATTAAATATTAACTTCCTGTAATTATTAAATGAAATGGGAACAAAGTATGACCTTAGCAAGAAATTTTGGATGAACACTTGTTTATTCATCCACACCTTGCGTGATTGCAAGGATGTTTCTATATAACTACATTTTTGTAGCTTGGAAAACATTAACTGGGCCTAGGATTTTGCAACAACAACAACAACAACAAAAAAGGCATGGTTCTTGAGTTTCCCGTGACACTTTGCAGGTAGGAGTTTGACAAAATTCTTGATCAACAACATGCTTCCTGCACTTCTTCAAATGTGATCCGTTCTCTTTCTAGGAAGACAACCCATCTTCCTAGAAAAAACCAGCACTGCAGAGAAGAAAATTGTGATTTTAATTCTTAAATGAGCAATAGTAAGAGAACTAGGAGAGGCCAACTGGATATAAGACAATCCATGGGTAGGAGTGAAATAGGATTCGTTCCTTTCTTCTGGTCAGGCATTTGATACCTATACCTGTCCTTTGCCAGAGAAGAATTCAAAAATCTTCTCCATTCTAGAAAAAACAGCCAAACAAAACCACCCTGCATTTTTGCTTACCATGTAGGAGATAAGATGATAACCTAGGTTAGAAAATGTTGAGTTTGGAGTGAGAAAGGGCAGGGCATGTAAAGACACAACCAATTAAAAAACATTAGCACAAGGACTGGTTGATTGACTAACTGACTGAAAAATTAAATTCCTCCCTATAGCATACAAGATCCTGGCCCTGATGGTGTGCTGCTGCCAAAAATTCAGAAGACAACAAATACTGTGGCAAGAGTGCTGACTGCAGCTGGGTGTGGGAACATATAGATCTATTGCTGAAACAATTCCACTAGCAGTTCATTTCCAGCACCATTCAAAGTACTGGCTATGTCTACAAAGTCCTGTGTGGCTAAAATTTAGACTGAAAAACTGAGTTTCCCAATATGAGCTATCCTGAATTTTATGATCTTCAGGGGAGTGTTTTCTCAGCCCCACTTTTCTCACAGGCTAAAGCATTCTCAATGGCTGCTTCTAGACTGTGGAATTCCCATCACGGGAAGCTGGGCTGCCTCCTTTCAACTCTCCTTCTTACCAAGAGGCCACTAAGTGAGGAGATATGTGGTGCAAAAGGTCCTTTTGATCTGAGTTGTGTTGAATTTGTATCTGTACTTTTATCACTATTTTTAAATTTTAACAAGCTTTTAAAAGCTGTTTCAAATCAACATTTTTAGCGTGGTTGTTTTATTTTTTTATTAAAAAACACACATTTGTATTAGCAATATTTTAACTGCATTTTGTTTTAACTCAAATTGTTAGCAACTTGAGCTCCATATTTGGAGAAGGGTATACATTAAATAAATATGAGAGACAAATTTGTTTACAGTTCTAGCCATCTGCTGATTCCATTTTTCAATGGACTAGAGTTTGCCTATAGCTTGCCAAGCATACAAATCAATGGAAGCAGATTTTATGCAGTATTTACTCTGTAGGTTGCCAAGAATGTAAACCTGCCTAAAGCTATGTCAGTGGTGTGGTGAGTCCATTTCAGGTTTTACTCCAGACTTTAAAGAAGCTATCCAAGATGCTATTTTAGGGCTAGGCTCAGCAGCAAATTTCAGGGAGGGCAGTGATTCCCTTTTCAGACATGAATCCGCTCTGATATTGATTCCAAGCATTAAAGAAGCCATTCAAAGTGGTGAGCTCTGTTCCTAGAACAGATTCAGAACCTTGAACAGCTTCTTGGTGCTTCAGGAAGAGATAGGATTAGAACACCAAGTGATATGCTCCACCCATACTGGTTACATATGTACCAAAGAGCTGCCCCCAAAACGTTCTCTCAAAGAATGGAATACCATCATCCTTGTTCCTTACCCAAAGAATGACATCACTGCGGGCATGGTCAAAGCGCAGCTGCAAGCGTGCTAGCTCATTGTTGTGTTGCAGAATCTCATCATCTTTTTCCTCCTTGTAGCGGGCCAGGCGGACTTTGGCTTGTTCAATCATCTCCAGCCCTTCTTGGGCTGACTGCACAAGATCCCGGTGCATGCCTATGAGAGTCCTGTAGCGTCCAATGACCTCCCGGATCTCCTCAAACTGCAGAGGGATATCTTGCATTATTGTTTTGTATCCCAAAATACTGGGTCTCCCCTAACTGAGTCAGTTCCAAATCATTGTACATCACAGATCATATTTCTATCCTACTCATGCTACATAAAAAGCAGAAAGGGTAGGATGGCTGCTAACAATCTAACTTGGGAAAGCTGTGTTTCTGACTCACTTCCAGCTAAAATTTTACAATGGATATTTGACCCAGACTATATTACGCTATCTGGAGCTATAATGTGTAAAAGCAAAGATATGGCAAAGGGTGAGACGACTGCTCTAGACACAAATTCACCAGCATTATTCATGTAATTGTGCAAGTGCTGGGCTGAAATAGCAGTCAGAACAATGTCCCTGCTATTCTGCAACTCGGGTCACAGTATCTGGGTTTGAATACATATTACTGCAGAGTCAATGTGGGTTTGTGGTGCAAAGTGATACAATAGTGACATACATATGCCTTCAACATTTATACTTTCCCCTTTTCTCTACCTTCCAATTTAGTATACAAGAGCCAAGCCAGGAAATGAATACCTGGAGGAGATACTCTGAGGATCTCATCAAATAATCTTTGGGCTCAGTTTCAATGAGTTTAGGAAACGGAGCCTCATGGGAGTGTCACAGAGGCCATCATATGATGTAAGGGCACTTCTGGTGGGACTCCATGGCATTCTGTTTCCTAAGTGCATACAAATGGAGTCCAAAGGCCATCTTCGGGAGTTGGGGGGAGGGGGTTACCTGACTCCAAGCAGCAGAATGTGGGAGAAAAGCAAGGCATGGCTGGTCATCCCATAAGATGGGGAAAGAGGGAATAGGGTAAGACGGTTCCCTTTGCTTTCCCCCACTTTTCCCCAACCCGTCTCATGAGGTCCATAGGATTTGTCCTCTTTCTTAGTACATACCTCTGAGACCTCAACCACCTTCTCCAGGTATTTGTTGAAGATTGAATACTGCTGTAGCTTGTTGTAGAGCTTCTGATGCTGTTGTTTGAGAGTTGCCATCTCCAGCTTAGCCTTGGCCAATTCTTTCACTCGCTGTTTCTTCAGTTCTCGTTCCTTGTTGGCTTTTTTCAAGGCTCTGATTCGTTTCTGGTCATTTTCCTAATAGTCCCCAAGTTGAATCCCCAACCCATCCCAACAACATACAGAATTAAAGAAATTAAAAAAGGGAGAGGTTCCTGCCAATGAATCCCAGTTCCATGGCACTCCCCCCTCATTAGGCTGTATGAAAATATCAAAGGTACATTGGGAACTACCATATACCAGATCAAGGAATTTGCTCAGTCCCCCACATAGTTCATAAGTATACACTATGATTTGCAGTGGTTCTTTATAATTATCTGGCAATAATTTATTTATTTTAGAAAACATAATAAACATAATAAACATAATAAACATCATCACCACCACCTACTGTGGGTAATTTAATGTGCGGATGTCAGTGTTCTTCTATTTGTTGCCTCAACTATACTGCCATTTAATGCAGTGTAGGAACTGCAGGTTAAAAATACACCAGGATGTGGGGACTGCCATCTTGGATCCCAATGTGGGATCCAGGATTGCATCTTCACAGCCATCCCAAACTCAGGCAGCCCAAAAAGGTGAGATGGTAGTGCTTTTCTGTGCCTCAACACCCTCATCCCCCCACTTCAAATGACAGGGAAAAAAATCCCCTTACAAGCACTGCAGTCTTTACCTCCCGATTCTTCGTCATCCAGGGAACAAAGGAGCTTGGAAGGAATGAGGTGCAGAGTGTGTGGAAGATGGAGCCCATATCCATGCCTGCCAAGCCAGCTTTGGCATAGGATGTCAAGCTAGTGTCCTGCTGTGAAGGCAGCTTAAATGCAGCTCAGAACTGGCATTTTTCATGCTGAGTCCGAGATGCATTATATGCCTGTGTAGAAGGGCTCTGTGTTTTCTCACTGAGTTCTCCCACTGAATTATTGTTCCCCCCTCTAAAAAAGCAGATGTTTTGCCTTAGATAGCGAGTGGGAGTCACAGAAACATGGCCTTGGCATTATTAGATTAACTGACCAAGGTGAATATTTCTATTGCTTGGTGACACTAGGTCTCAGAGCAATGGGTTCAAGTTACAGGAAAGGAGATTCCACCTGAACATTAGGAAGAACTTCCTGACTGTAAAAGCTATTCAACAGTGGAACTCACTGCCTTGGAGTGTGGTGGAGGCTCCTTCTCTGGAAACTTTTAAACAGAGGCTGGATGGCCATCAGTCAGGGGTGCTTTGATTGTGCTTTTCCTGCATGGCAGGGGGTTGGACTGAATGTTCCATGTGGTCTCTGTCACCTATGTTTCATGACACAGAACTGCCAGAGCTTCATCACACAAATAGACCTCAGTTGCTTGATACGCTGTCCTTTGAATGGTCTTACTTGGGATTGTTTGTCTGCTATATTTCTTAAAGTTGGAATACATATTGCAACCTTGTCAACCTTTTCTTGGCAAGATTTATTCAGAACAAGTTAGCCATTGCCTTCCTCTGAGATGGAGAGAATGTGACTTGCCCAAGATCTCCCAATGGGCTGAGTTGCTGAGAGTGATGCCACATGAAGGTTCACGCTAAGATAAGTCATTTTTCATTTTTCAACCCACCGGTCTGCTCCTGATGTACTAAGAGCATGACTCATGATAGGGCCAGGCAATGCAATCCAGCTGCAGAAGTTATTTACATAACTATGATTATACTTTGAGAGCAGGTTCCTAATAATATGAAACTCTCCCTTCCTGTCTACTACACAAATGGATTCTGGGGTACAGTAGGGAAGGTTGTAAAGCTCTCATGACATTACTAATGAAATTCAAGGTTGTTTTTACTCAGATTGCTCTGAGCAGGATCCAGAGACCAGTACCTGTATGAATTGTTCAAATTTCCGAATATATGCTTTCAGCTGAATCTCTTTTGCTCCAAGTTCCTCCCATCGGTTGTTCAATGACTCCATCCTTGTCTTAAAGGCCTGAAGGATTTACAGGGAGACAGAACAAATGGTAATGGAATTACAATAGATGTTTTCATTTGTGAAGAATATGGAGACTAGGATGAGATCCTAGCATCACTCCAGATAACTAGACTGACATCATGTAGCCAGGGGGTTTCCTTAATGCAACACCTTCCCATCCTAACTACAAACTGACTATGGGATGTGTGTGCTCAGGTACAGTTGGGTTGACTGTGACCACACAAACAATAATCTGAACATGAGGGCTCCTCTGTCTACTCTAGAGCAGCTAGTCTTCACCTGAACACCATCACCCGTCAGTGTCCAAGCAGACAACTCACTCTTTCCCCTAAATTTGATCTTAACTATAGTATCCAATATTTTGGATCCCTTCTCCTCCATAGAAACAAATCTTCAAAATAACAGATGTCCTGCCCAGATAAACCAAGAATTATTGAGTGTTAATGGTGAAGCACATCTGGATGTCATGTACTAGCATATAGTACAATTTAGAAATGGCTACTAGAGAGTACAGTTATTCCTTCATATCCATGGATTTTGCATCCATGGATTCAACCACTTATTGCTTGAAAATATCCACACACACCCCAATTCAAAAATCAAATCTTGGTTTTGGCATTTTATATAATGAACATGCTTTTATTTTGCCATTGTTTATAATCCATTGGTGGATTTTTATCAATGGGCAATCCTGGAACCAAGCCCCAGCAGAAACAAATTGCCCACTATATCACAGAACTTTGGAATACAAAGAGAGATACACAGGGCACCTCCTGCAATTTGAGGGCCTCACCTCCTTTTGCGCCTCCATGGCCTGATGTACCAATTTGGCTTCTTTTTTCTTTTCTAGGAGCCGAATGGAAGGAGATGGAGACTGTTCCTCTGATACAGGGAATTTCCTTAAAATAAAGAAATAAACATGGAAAGAGAGAGAAAGAAACTTTACTTTTTCTTCCTAGAGGCTAAGGAATGAATATGTGAGAGAGTTAACTATTCTCCCCACTTCAGAGACATTTGACAGCATGGCAGTGGCCATGTTGCTAGGGCTTTCTGAGTGTTATGATCCAGAAAAGGAACATTTCAAAACTGTCATGCTTCATCTACCTAAGAAAATGTGTGCTGCCCAATGGAAGCTGAAGGCTCCCATGGAAGCAGTAAAGTAAAGCAAGTGGTTTCAGCATCTGGAAGAATATTAGAGTTCAGATTATTTGTAGGCTTTTTAAGTCTTAACATCTTGTTTCAAAGGCTGATTAGAATTGGAAACAAAATGCTGGACTTAGCGGATCCTTGATAGATCCAGCAGGGCATTTTTGTGAAATATCAGAGGTAAAGAGGATTTACTGGGAAGGAAAGGAAGAAGCACAAAGTGTGAGAGGAGGAATAATGAACTGGAGAAAGATACAAGAAAAGGAAACTCTAGGTAGAAGTCTGCTTCAAGGGAAAAGAACCTCAATGGTAATAGAAAGGGAAAGAGAGAAGAAAGAGGAGTTCAACTTACATCAACAGTTTCAGCAACTTCTGTCCATACTGCATGCGGAAATATTCGCTCAGATCCTGTTCTTCCATGGTGGTCATGATGCCAGCTCACTCTCTAGGTTTCTGCCACACACACCCTTTGTCAAGGCCAACCCTTCTGCACAGAGCTGAAGCCACCTTTTTAAAACCCTTGTGAGGAAGAAAGAAGCTCCCCGGTGCAACTCCCAGGAGCGGATGCGGTTGGGCTACAGAATCCTGGGACACAGAAGATGCAAAGGGGTTGCTTAGCAACCATGGGGCCAGATTGTACTGGGAATGATGAGGGGCCCTCAGGAAGATCCCAGTCCTTTTTCTTTTCAGGATCCAGGGACCAATGCATCCCACCATCACCATCTTTGTGTCACCTGTCAACTTATGGTGATTCCATCCATTTCTTGAGGTTTTCTTAAGCAAGGAAGACTCAGAGGTGGTTTTGCCAGTGCCTTCCTCTGAAATATAGCGTACATCAGTGGCTCTCAACCTATGGGTCCCAAGATGTTTTGGCCTTCAGTTCCTAGAAATCCTAACAGCTGGTAAACTGGCTGGGATTTCTGGGAATTGTAGGCCAAAACATCTGGGGACCCACAGGTTGAAAACCACTGACCTACAGCATCTGGTATTCATTGGCAGTTCACCATCCAAATATTAACATTTAGAGCAGGCATGGGCAAACTTCTGCCCTCCAGGTGTTCTGTTAGGAATTGTGGGAGATGAAATCCAAAACACCTGGAGGGACAAAGTTTGCCCATGCCTGATTTAGAGTAGACTTCTATTTTAAAAGAGCCAGGCCGCCCAAAGAAATTGGGCTGGATTATCTTCATCCATATGTTCTTAATGGCCAGCAGCCAATAGTATGGTTGGAGCTGGCTTCAGGCCCTAAATCTGTCAGTTCACAGCCCAGAGACAGACGGCAAGTGGGGTGCAGGAATGAACACTTGGTGAGCAGCATCTATGGCCAGACCTGGGGCCACCAGGCCTCATGAAAAAAAAGTCAAGATGACTCCATTATTCATGGATTCAAAACCCCTAACTTCTTACCCACACTCACTCAGAAGGGATTGTGGGAATCTCTTAAACCCTCTAGTTTGATTCCACAGTATACTTCTGGTCAAAGTGTAATCAAAATATATTTTTCTATTATTCACAGTTTCAGGTATCCACATATTGGAACATATCCCTCATAGATATAGGTTTCATACATATGCTATAGTCCAGTGGTTCTCATCCTGTGGGTCCCCAGATGTTTTGGCCTTCAACTCCCAGAAATCCTAACAGCTAGTAAACTGCATGTCAAAGAACACTTATGGTAGCAAATGCTACTTTTTAAAAGTTGTACTTTGAAAATCCCTCAACTTTTTTCATGGTGGGTATTTCCAGATAAATCTCCTTAGCCTATAGGAAGAAAAAGTAAAGTTTGTCATATTTCATTGTCATAATAGTGCTATCTTTTAATCAGTTCCAAGTGAAAAGCAACACATATTCAAAATATATTTTCTCCTTTACAAATCAGGGCCAGGATATTAAATGCAGGTGTTTTTCTTTTTTCCTAGCTCAGGATCAGGGCTTATACAGCCCCACAGATGCTGATGGACTAACCCCCCACTCACCCATAGCCAGTGGTGGGATTCCTGAGAACTACAGTCCATCAACACTTGGAGGGCACATAATGACCACTTCTGGCCTAGCATCAGGAATGGAGAAGCCTGAACAAAGCATGGAACAGCTGGAGGAGGAGGAGAGGGTGAGAGAAGAAATGCCAAATCTCCCAGTATTACGACTGACTCTTAGCTGCACCATTACCTGTGACTTTAGAGCTCTCAGAGAAGCAGATGCCATTTGAAAAGGAGGCTAAATTAATCTTGTGCTTACATGGGGGGAAAGCATTAAGAAACACACATGAGATGATGGACTCATGCATGTGCTTGTTTTCCTATAGAGGTGGCTGGACATTTTGGCCTGGTGTGGAACAGCTTTATTTCATTTAAGGTTCTGTAGGTGGTACTATTTATTGCAGTAAGTTGTAGCAGGACCAACTGTATGTGTGTTAAAGAAAAATCTTATGATGATAATTACTAGGTGCAGTTGGTAATGTAGGTCAACCAGCAACCTTGGATCTCACCCAACAGGGTATAACTGTGTGTGTTTTTAGAATACAGTTCTGGAGAGTTTTTCTCTCTGAGGAGATCTATGCTCAAAGGCTCTGCTCTGAGGAGCAGGTTGGAGAGAAGCCATTATGCTGCTCTAAAGGAGACTATGGTGGAACAGCTGTTTGCTCAAGGTTTGTTTTGTTTTCTCATTTGACATAAGATGAAGATGCCTTATTTTGTGTTACTTACAAAGACTATGTAAAGTTTCTTGCGCTGCTGGTTCTGTATACAACATTGCAAGTTTATATTTCATCTCTGCTATTAAGAGTAAAGATTTTTCTGTTCATTTCTACTCTTGTCTGTGTGTCTTATGTATGGGACGTGGCTAAGATTCGCTTGCTGCACAACACTTTCTCACTGATATGTTTGACATAATGGTGCACATAGAGTCTGCCCATTGTACACTTACATATTATGTATATAGGTGCAAATTGAGTTGTGCAATATCACACTTATTTTATAAGGTGGCATTCTGCAACTGCCACATAACTGTTTGAGTGTTTGCCTTTTCAAAGTGGAATCTCAGTCCTTGTATATTAAAATTTAATAAGGATTGAGGTTAAAGATTAGTAAGTAATAGTGTGTTTATTTAAGACTCAGGTATTTATCTTCCCATTTCCTGATTTCATGCCATGTGAGTGAGAAAGTTACATTTGGCTTTTGAATTCATCGTGTGTGTGCGTGTGTTTATGGGGGTACCTTCAGATTCCCCACAATGTATTAACCCTATAGCTATATAAACATCAGTGAATACTTTAGTACCTGTAAGAGTCACCCAACAGATGATTTACCTATCGAAACTCCCCCTTCTGCATAACTATCAAGACACAGAAATCTTGCTTTCATTAGTGTCTGGTGCCTCTGTTTGGGCATTAGGCAACAAACTCATTATTTTAATGTATCCAAACTGTTTCCTTGTACTATGTCAGCTTCTTTCTGTGGAGAAAGTTTTTGCTACGAATCTCTGAAGTCCTTGTTTCATTCCTATCTTAGGAGATCTTTGCTGAAACACTTGGAAGCTTGCTCTGCAGTTTTCTGTCTGGAACTTTTGCATTTTATTCTTAGCCCGACATTCTTTGTAATCAGTGTCTCAATCTTTTATTACTGCTGTCACTTTCCTGTCAAGTCTCCAAATAGGACAAGAAATAATAAGTCTTCCACTTACTCTGTAACTTCCAAAATGTTGGCAATGATTACACATAATTTACATTTCATTTAACACACCATCTGGTCATAAAAAAAGGTAGAGTCAGAGGAAAAAGATAACCAGTAAGAAGAGAGAATCCATTCATTATCTGTCAAGTATAACCTCTTGGGCTCCTCGGGTTCACATTTCCCCTCGAGACATGAAGCAGCTAGTGATTTTCTTCTCTTTATCCTTCTCACACATTTTAAAAAGAACTCATTGTTTCTTGTTTTGCCATGGCATTTAAAGGTCTGCTTCCATGTAAACAATGGCACTATTGCTTGACACTGCTTCCATTATAAGTTTGGCTTATAGCTGTCAGTTTAACACCTGGTTAGCCTATTCCAGTATTTGTGCTTTATTTATTATATTTATTATTAAGAAGTAATAGGCCTTATTTCTGAGTAGACATGCATATGGTTGTTGTGTGTTTTCCGGGCTGTACAGAAGTATTCTCTCCTGATATCTATGGCAGGCATCCTCAGAGGTTGTGAGTTATGCATATGATTTGAGACATGTATATGATATGCACTGTCAATATTAGCAGTGAATCCAAGACTGGGATCTACAGTGCCAAATAACACAGTTTGACTTCCGTTATATGGTCAGTGTAGAGTGACTGTAGACCAATACAACACAGTTTAAGGCAGTTCAAACTGCACTATTTGGCACTGTAGATCAAGCCTTAGATTTCATGTGCCAGTACAATTAATGCAGGTTGACACTGCTTTAATTGCCATGGCTCAGTGCTATGGGACCCAGCGAGGTGTACTTTGATGAGGCACCAGCATTCTTTGGCAAAGAAGGCTAAAGACTACGACTCCCTTGATTTCCTCTCTCTCATAACATACATTCTGTTTTGAGAGGGGCCACAGTGGCACAGTGGGTTAAACCGCTAAGCTGCTGAACTTGCTGACCTGAAGGTCAGAGGTTCAAATCCGAGGGACGGGGTGAGCGCCCATTGTTAGCATCAGCTTCTGCCAACCTAGCAGTTCGAAAACATGCAAATGTGAGTAGATCAAACCTTTACTTTAGCTTTTAAATATTCATCTAACAGGCAGATACAAAGATGGGAACTGTTTTACTTTTTGAATATGGCCTGTGGAAATGGCGGAAGAATACCCTTTCTGCTGATTTTCAGTAAGAATTTAGCAATACCCCCAAATTGCTTGACCTCATGGACCAGCCCACGCCAGAGCTTCCTGTCAGCCATCGCCGCCCCCAGTTCCTTCAAGGTCAAGCCAGTCACTTCAAATATACCATCCATCCATCTTGCCCTTGGTCGGCCCTTCTTCCTTTTCCCTTCCATTTTCCCCAGTATCATGATCTTTTCCAAGCTTTCCTGTCTTCTCATTATGTGGCCAAAGTACTTCATCTTTGCCTCTAATATCCTTCCCTCCAGTGAGCAGCCGGGCATTATTTCCTGGAGGATGGACTGGTTGGATCTTCTTGTGGTCCAAGGCACTCTCAGGATTTTCCTCCAACACCACAGTTCAAAAACATCTATCTTCCTTTGCTCAGCCTTCCTCATGGTCCAGCTCTTACAACCATAGGTGACTATGGGGAATACCATTGCTTTAACTATGTGGACCTTTGTTACCAGTGTGATGTCTCTGCTCTTCACTATTTCATGGAGGTTGGCCATTGCTCTCCTCCCAAGCAATAAATGTCTTCTGTTTTCCTGGCTGCAGTCTGCATCTGCAGTGATGTTCACACCTAGAAATGCAAAGTCTGTCACTGCCTCCATGTTTTCTCCCTCTATTTGCCAGTTATCAATCAGTCTGGTTGCCATAATCTTGGTTTTCTTGATGTTCAACTGCAACCCAGCTTTTGCACCTTCTTCTTTCATCTTGGTTATAAGGCTCCTCGGCTCCTCCTCACTTTCAGCCATCAGAGTGGTAACATCTGCATATCTAAGGTTGTTACTGTTTCTTCCAGAAATTTTAACTCCAGCCTTGAATTCGTCAAGCCCCGCTCATCGCATGATGTGTTCTGAATACAAGTTTAATAGGTAGGGTGAAAGTGTGCAGCCCTGCCGTGCTCCTTTCCCAATCTTGACCCTGCCTCATAGTTGACACAATTAGCCTCTTCTCAATTTCTTGAGCTGTGGCCAATCATCCTGCAGAAATACCAACTAGCCCTTAGTGTTAAGAGTTATACAGCTGATTCTGGGATCTTGATGTTGTAGGAATTTAACTGCCAGCTCTTCTAGCTGTCTATTGGGGGACTGCTTTTGTCACCAAATGCTGATTCCACCAAGGAAGGTCAGAATCTGCATCTTCCAGTTGGGGAGGCATCTTGGCCAAACTGTTCTTTGGACTGCAGTTCCCAGAACCACCTCTTCTTTGCTCCCGTTCCACTGGGTCTGGTCCCCCCCCCCGGTGGAACCAATGGGGAAAAGAGATTGGGGCTGTTGCCTGTACTTCTTACCTGTTGCCCTCCTTCCGTGACTTTACCTCTAGAAAAGAGAGAAAACCACACTGAGCAGAGCTTTAATGGGCTGCTGTAGAGTTTCACCCCTCTCTTCCCATGGCTTTATCTGTGCTTTCTCACGGATTGTCTGCCTCCTTGATACGTTCATTGTATGTTTTAAAAGCTCTGCTTTTTTTACCTTCTCCATGGCAACTGCATCTGCTATCCATGAATAAATTACCACTGGCACAACATCACTTATTAGAATAGAGAAAATGCCATTTCTGAGTCAGATCTTTCTGATAGGATTCCCTCTTTTTTTGGTTTCCCCCCGCTTCTGTCCAATTCTTTGTATGAAGAGAATCTCAACTTGGTATTCTCTGGATGGGCAGGCAGAAAGTCTATCTCCCTCTCAGGAGACAAGAATGATGTAAAATTGGGGTGGGTGGGCAGATAAGAGAAAGGATGTAGATTGGCTGGCTTGAGAGCAGCCCTTGTTTTTTTTACCTACTTTTATCCCATGCATTCCTCTCAACCTGCAATGCTCCCACATTGTAATCTTGTCTCAATCCTTCCTCAGGGGCTACAAAGTATAAAGATACTGTACTAGCTAGAATCCTATTGATGCTTTATGTTGATGCCTTACTGTGGCTTAACTGGGGCCTTATATAGGTTTGAGTACTTTAAGACAAGAGGTATCATGTATGATTTTGTGGACACCCCCTCCCCATGCTGTGCAAAGGCAACATGACACATCTGCACAGGCAATCAGTAGGTGGAGGGAAAAGGATGGGCCATAGCACTGTTCAACTGTGGTTGTGTAGCTGAGGCACTTTCCACTCTGTCCCAATATCCCAGGATATGATCCCAGATTATCTGGTTATCCCAGATTATCTGGCAGTGGAGACTAAATCAGATAATCTGGGATGCCCAGGTGTTTAACAGCTGTTAGGATTTCTGGGAGTTGAAGGCCAAAACATCTGGGGACCCACAGGTTGAGAACCACTGCTCTAGGTCTAGAGCAGGAAGGTCCAGGAGCAGGAAGGCTGAACTTTTTCCCCACATGAACAACCCCATCTGGTCAATATCTGTCTTTTCCTCAGTTTCTGTGGCTGCTGAGTAGTGTGAAGGTGTCCAGGTGTTGTTACCTTGTGATTGCACAGCCAGGGAAAAGGGAAGCATAGAGCATTAGTTGCTGATGGAGCTTATAGTCTGCCAGGGTACCAACAGGCACTTGGGTGTAGTATGTCCTTTTCCTTCTCTTCTCAAAGGGCCCTTCCATACAGTCATATAACCCAGAATATCAAGACAGATAGCCCAGAATATCTGCTTTGGATTATATACACTACCATATAATCCAGTTCAATGTAGATTTTATACAGCTGTGTGGAAGAGGTCTCAGTAGAAGTCTGGAACAATCTTGCATGTAGCCCCGAACAAGCTTCAGAATTATTTTACTTTGGTTTATCTGATGTTAGAGGCAGGGAACATGGGGCATCTCTAGAGTGCAGTTAGAGTTCAAGTCTCACTGGTTATATTGGCAATGGCTGATGGGAATTGCAATCCAATAATATTTGTGAGGACCACATGATTTGCATCCCTCATTTAATATGAAGCCAGTGCATCCAGGTCAATTTTGTTTCCCCCCATCCACACACAATTACTTTTTCTTTTCTCTTTCATTCAAAGCTAAACTTTGTGGCTCATTTGCTACTTTGGGTTGAGAAACAGATTACAAAATAATTGAGTAAAATTCTGTGTTGTGAGATGTGGAGGAATCTTTTCCTGGCGATGGATGTAACACAAGTTTGCTTGGCATTAGTATCACATGTCTCAGATGATCAGGTACTCTGCTTCAGTATTGGAAATACATTGAAGCCATTCAATTGTGGCCACCAGCAATAACTTGGTAGCCCTTCTTTCTTATAGAGGAAATTTATTCTACACTTTTCTTTTTTCACTTATCCATACATGTGGATAGATAGGTATGCATTTGTTCTTTCTCTAAATGTTTGCATGCCTTCACGTTTATAAATTTGCCTTATCGCACAGTTTACCATCATGGGGTTTTCTTAGCAAGATTTGTTTATAGGAGAATGCTTTTGCCTTCCTTTCAACTGAGAGACCGTGACTTTCCCAAGGTCATCCTGTGGGTTTTCATGGCCAAGCACAAATTTGAGTGCCGGTCTCTAGAGTCATAGTCCAATGTTGAAGCCACAACACAATGTTGACTCTCTCCAAATAGGAACAGCTTTAATAGTTGTGTGTCCTGCAGGCCTGTAGCCGGGGGGTGGGAGGGGGTTAGGGGTTCAACCCCCCCATCCAAAATTTTTCAGGTTAAAAAAAACCTGGTTTACTCATGAATTTTAACTGGTTAACCAAATCCCCATGCTAAGTCTATGAGACGGAAAAAAATTAGAGTCCCTCCAGAACTTCAAGCACTATCTCAAGCAAATATTGACAGGCCTGTAGCCAGGGGGGGGGGGGGGGCAGTGTTAGGGGTTCAAACAGAGGCTGAATCCAATGGGTGTTTTCCAAGCCAAATACATGGTTAAGATTAAAAAGCTACACACAGAATTAAGTAATTAAAATCAGCATTGATGAGGACTGGGTTTGTTTGGTGTCCACCACAACCAAAGATTTAGTAGTCGCAGAAGCTTCTGCCAATCTTGTACATTAGCCTCAGTAACAATGTGAGTGAAGGCTGTGCACTGTATGTATTAGTCTGTGTATGTGTTTTCTGAATGCTGTATTGTTACTTTCATATGACTCCAAAATGTCAAGGAAAAAGATTTAAATTCTGCAGACAGAATAGAACAAACTGAACTGTTTTTTATTGAATAAATAGTTATTTTTACACCTTAGTGTTCTATGACCTAAAAGCTCTAGACTGTGAAGAAGGGGGAAGGGAAGCCTAAAGTTGGTATCCACAGGGTTTCTGGAACCAAGCCCCAGTGAGTACCAAGTGCTTGCTGTACTATTGGGTTTTTGGCATCACAGTAGATAAATTTGTTTCAAGGCTGGGTCTACTGGACAGAAGGTTGGATGGCTTTGATTTATTTTTCAAATACAGAGAAAAAGTAGAGGTTCCTTAATGAAAGTAACAAATGCTGATCTTCTGATCTTTCCCCTTACTTTCCACAAACAGTAAATGCTGTGGGATGTCTTATGGAAAAGGGAACAGCCCTCCCCAGATCTCTAATTTAAGATAGGCTTAAACCAGTCTCTTCCCTACTCCCCCTTAAGTCTGGCTTTTATAGTGTGTACTCTTCCATGTAATTTGATTTTCAGACTCATTTGTCTGTGAATGTGAGTAATTTTTGAGCAATCGTATTGGCCTTTGGATGATTAAACTACAAGTAGAGGAAGACGTTGTCTTCTATGACCTTTGCTGCAAAATGAAATTCAAGAAAATGATATGAGAAGAAAGGATACTGGAATAATTAGCCTCCAGCTCCTCCATTGTGCTAAGAACACCAAAGGATATCCTTTCGTCAACCCTTCATCTTTATTCTCCAGAGTTGCTCAGTGTTTAGACCTGCTGGCTAATAACTGGGTTTGTTGATAGTTTTTTCCATGTTCCATCTGATTTTCTAGATAATTCTGTTTTATGGCAACAGTTGCCTTTGACATAGTCTGCAAGCTAGTTTATTCTTAAAGCAAATGTTGCTCATAATAATAAAAAAAAAATAATAAAAACTTTATTTCTAGACTGCCCTCTCTCCCCGAAGCGACTCAGGGCAATTTACAGACACAAAATGAAAAGGCAAACATTCAGTGCCTCAAATGAGTACAAACACATCAAAATAATACAAGATAATGCACAGTAGCATCAGAAAACTTCTCATCCATTTTGTATCCAAGAAAACTTCTCATCCATTTTGTGTACTACATGGATTAGATCCATCAAGCAAGCACAAAAATGTCTATGTTTTTGAAATCTCATGGTTTCTTGATCAGGAATAATATCACAGAAGGCAGACGATGAGGGATGGGGAGAGTAAATGACCTTAATTTTGAAGGCATCATTTGTGCAGAGTTTGGAAAAGTTACATTTTGAAATAAACTTCCCAAAACTTCCCAAACATGTGTCCAGACATGTTTCTAGAGAAAATAAACCAATGGTATTATCTGAAGGAAGCATTAATGCACTGGTAGCTATTGCATAGCTCCAATTCGAAGAATATTCACTTTTCCTCACTGAACACTGGCTTTTTTCTAATGAAATATTTCTGACATTTGGAATAGCTAGTGAATATTGACTTTTCTGTGTTGGGTAACTATGTATACAGTGTTGGCAAAGGGATTAATCCCAAGAAACTTTAACTATATGAAGGCATGGGGATTTTATCTATGAGAAGTCAGTACAAAAGTGTAGCAGTAGAGAACAAAATTCTATGGAGACAATAAAATGTCTGCCCTCTAATGAAATTACCCTTTAGTCTCCCAATTTCTAGCATTGTAGAGAGTGAAACACTGATAACTGTTCACATCCGGAACTCTTCTGACTTGGCAATTTACCTGCTTTCTTTTCTTTGGATACCTAAACTATATTTCTAAATGCTTGGTGAAATGTTAAGTTGCTGCAATATTAGAAATTTGGGGATTTAAATAAAGTGTCATCTGGGAGAGGCAGAATACTTAGGGGACAATGTACTAATTTTGCCCACCCTATAGCTACACACCTTGGCCCAGGGTCCTCAGCTATGTTTTTGCAGAATGTCATGGAGTCTGTATCTGGTGTGTTCAAGACACAAGAACACCTCCATGCCATAAATTCACAGCCAAGGTTGAGCAATGAAAACAGAGTGAAAACATCTGGGAGACCTGTATGGGAAAGAGCCTAATAAGAACAGCCGGCTCAGACTGGAAGACCTGAAAGTTGGACAGATGAACTTTTTGGGAGTTGAGGGGGTAGGGCTTTTGGGGGATATTGAACTGTGAAGTTGCCTGCATATTCTTCATTTGTAACTTTGTTGTATAGTAGTAACCTAGCACTAAAGAAATTTCCAAGATCTCCTTGTGAGTGAATTTAATTGCTAACAAAGTTCTGTAATGATCACAGAATGAAGGAGGCTGGAGTAAAAGACTGAGGTTTCTACTCTCTTTCTGGGTTGCTGGCTTGGGAGTTGTATTCAAAAGCACAACTTTCAAAAACTATCTCATTGATACAGGGGGAGCTGAACAAGTAAGTCAGTGGTTCTCACCCTCGGGTCCCCAGATGTTTTTGGCCTTCAACTCCCAGAAATCCTAATAGCTGGTAAACTGACTGGGTCTTCTGGGAGTTGTAGGCCAAAAACATCTGGGGACCCCAGGTTGAGAACCACTGAAGTAAGAGTTTGGTGGTCATCCCAATCACCATCACATCCAGAACAAAGAGATCTGGTGTAGCATATTAGCAGTCTGAACCCACTCTATACATGTCTGTTTCTATCTGAGACAGGATCTGGCAATTCATTTAGCAACTCCCTCACATACATATGCACTGTGTGCATTTAGTGAAAGGCTAAATGTTTACACATGACTAATTATTTACTTTATTATTACAGTTTAGGAAGTTAGATAGAGTTCATTTGTCTGGCTTGGTCCCTAGTTAGGATTGCCATTTGAAATAAGGACCGGGCTCCTTTCTCTTTCATGGCTGTGTGGAAGAGGCAATTTCAGCAAGTGATGCTCGTTTGACACAGCATTAATGAGACAAATCCCTTGTCGCTCATTTCACATGACAATCTAGTCCTCAGCATGGTTCTACCTACACAAGATACAGAAATTACTCCAAGATAAGGATGGTGAGAAGAACTACTGTGGTATAGTACATAGTTTGCATTCAAATCCCCATCCACCATGGAAACACACTGGGTGACCTTAGGCAAGTCAAATTATCTCAAGAGGAAGGTAAGGGCAAATACCCTCTGAACTCATTCTGCCAAAAATTCCCAGTGATAGGTCCACCATAATAAACCATAACTAACTATCTTGAGGACAATAACAACAACAAGATGATGGTATCTCGCTGAGTTGTGTTCTATCCATGAAATGCCACATGGTGGTGCTGTTGCAAGGCATCCAAGCATTGGCTGGAATATATATTTTTTGTTTTGCTCAGCGAATATTCAGTGGGGTCATGCTGCTCAAAAGTGGGGGGAAACTGAAGATGGGATGCCTTTGAACCTGGCATGATCATACTGTCACCTTGCTCCTGTTAATCATCTTCAACCAGGTGAATACAAGAAAGGCAACCTCTCCTAGACAAGCCTCAACTTTGATTTTATGGAAAACCTCAAAGAGTCTCCAGGGAATCTGAACTGCAACCTGCTACAATGAAGGCATACATGCCTTTCAGGCATGCATGATACCAGTTCAAATAATGGTCAGCTTTTTGCTGCTCTTCCAAATGTTCCAGCTCATTGTTCACTTGTATTTTTGTTACTCTGAACGTTTTCCCAACAGTGAGGATTCAGGCAAAAAAAAAAAAAAGTGAAAGAGAAGGTAATCTTTGGAAAGCAGTCCCATCATGATAGGGTTTTATAGTGTGTTGTTATAGTACAAGTGAGTCATTTATGGAATTGGATTTTTAGTGACTGGTCATGCTTTTAACTGAGGTGTGACCAGTCGTCAGCATTTGGAAACAGTCATGGAAAATGGATATTTCTTTTCTCATGGGGCAGATCCTATGCAACCTGGTCTGTCCACATTGTAGTGGCCCCAGTAGTGATCCCTATGAACCAAGGGCATGGCAGGATAACTATATATAGGTTGAGATCCATGTATACATTTTTGTGACCCACAAAATAAATCCCAAGCAGGCAATGCTCTACCACAGCCACTGATTCCAAGTGTAGACAGTCCCCTCTGAGAAATTACTACTCCTCTGAATCTCACCTGAGCATTCGATGCACAAGTTCAACTAATCCTCTTTCCTGGTCTGTTTTATTTCCTTGATGAGATGCGAAAAGGCATTAAGAGTTATTGTGGTGATAGTGTTGCTGTCTGCTGCTGCCCACAGATAATGACAAGGCACTTGGTGACTTATGGTGACTCATCTGTGAGACTGCTTTGCACAAGCCATTTTTCAATTTTAAGCCTATTCAAAAAGGGCCATTGGGATGTCATTGCAGCTGCTCCCAAAGGATGTACATTTGCACACACAGTGTTGGGGCTCTTGGTTATTTGTACTGATCTCTTTTGTACCCCAAGTCCATTAATGGCCTTGACATTTAGCTGTCTTTGGCAACAAATTGATAATTACCAGAATCCCATTTTCCTGCAGGGCTTGAGTCTGCACAGGAACATATAATGGGTTGGATCTTGTCTTAGTCATGCTCACTTCAGTGGGACTTGTTAGTCATGAGCGTAGATCGAATTTTAATAGAAACATCTCTACTACCTTGAACAGGAACTCCCAGAACTGAACATTTTAAACTGAAAAGGGGAAAGGGTTATATTTGATGACTGTTTTCCAAAGAAGTAGCTGCCTTGGTCTCTTGCAGTATAAAAAAAGGAAGGAAGGGAGAGGGGGAGAGAAAAAAAATGAAAGAAACATGGCAGCACCTTTAGGACTAACTGGTTTTAATTTTCCCATGACCTTTTGTGGAAGAAGTGGGTTTGTATCTACAAAAGCTCATGCAAAAATAAAAAAAGTAAGCCTTATTTGATGGCCATTGTTTCTGGTCCAGTACTTGGACACATACATGTTCCTTTATGGAAAATTCAAGCTTATCTATGCATGTTGCTCAGGAGTAAGTTCCACCTTCTTCCCAAGAAAGATTACATTAGATTGCAGCTTCTGCATGCATACTTTACTGAAAGCAAGTCCCAGTGAATTTGGCAGTCTTCATTTAAAGTAATGAGCTTAAGGTTGAGCATATATAAATGAATGAATGAATGAAACTTTATTTATAACCTGCCCTATCTCTCTGAAGGGGCTCAAGGCTGCTTACAACAAAATAAGCAATGGCAATAATTCAATGCTGACAACAATACATAAACAAATCAAAAACAACTCAAAAATTATGAAACAATCTTAGTAAACAAGACAATACCTACGTCAAGACTATATTAGTGAAAGGAAAAGTTACTATAGGATGGGCTAAATAAAAAAAAAATACCTGGGAGGCAAAATGGAAGGGCCACATTTCCAGAATAAAGGGGAAAGATAAATATAAGGAATTAAATAAGATTATCCTCATGATTGAACAACTATAATAAGCATAGTAAGAGTAGTAAACTGTTCCCGGGGGAAGAGGGTGGGAGGGAGAAAGAAAGAGGGGGATGTTTACACGCTTAATCATACTTAGGTATAAATATTCAATAGTATTTCTGTACCCTTGTACTACATAAGGATAAGTTCATGGGTGAGAATGGGGAGGTGGTGTGCTTGTTGAGTGGCTGAATTCAGGACCATACTTCTGTGCATGAAAGGACTCTGCTCCAAGAAGGAACTTCTCTCTATTTTTATGTGAAGAACTTACCACAGGAGACCCTTTCAATAGCAGCATCCATGGATTCTCTGAGTGACATTTTCAAAAGGTCGGAGGGGATGTCATGGGTTGGGGAGGAGGGTGATCTACTGATATGTATATGGGACATGATCCATATACTTTACTTTATACTTTATTATATAGTTCTGGAGTACTATTCTTTGGCATGCTTTGCATCTCTAGAGTAAGACTGCACATGATATTCTTGACTTCTAGCTAACCTGTGTTGTGATCCTGGGTGCATGTTGTTGATTGATTTATGACATGAGATATAGGAGGATTAGATTAAAGACCCATCGATTTCACCATTCAGCCTTGAACACTTAGTGGCAGGAAAACAGGGATGTCTTAAGCCAGAGAACAGTATTTGGGGGCCTGTGTCATAGCCAACCACCAAGTCTGTGAGAAAAGTGTTTCAGAAGTGATCCATTCTCACTTTTGTTCTCTTTCCATCTCTCCTTCCTTATTGAGGTGGCGCAGTACACATTCTAAGATAACTTCAAAAAAAAAACCTTCTGAGATACAGGGCTTGGGAAAGTTTTTAAAATTATGATTTCCAGAATTTGCCAGGAATTCTGAAAGCTGTGGTGTAAGTGAGTCCACCATTTAACTCTTTCCCAATTCTGGATCCTAAAATGTCAACCACACTATTAAGCAACGTGAGGCTAGGATCTTGTTTGACCCTGATGGACTGTAAAATTCCACCTATGTATTTATACAAGAGGTTTATGAGGTTACTCTCTCCATGCATCCTCTAGTCAATCAATGACTGTTCAGGTTAAGGATGGAACTAAATCCTGAGGTTATCTGGTGTCCTTTCACCAGCAGGTGGAAATCATTGTGCTGGAAGGTAATGGATATCCCTTCATACAATAGCTAAAAAGAAATTCATTTGCATAATCTCCAGATAGGCTAGTATAAATCACAAAGAGATTTATGGCCTGAAATTAATACAATGTGGAACAGCTGTCTCAGATTCAAGATTCTGGGCTCCTTCTACACTGTCATATAAACCAGGTTATCAAAGACGCTAATTCACATTATCAGCTTTGAACTGGATTATATGGGTCTACACTACCATATAATCCAGATAATCTGAATTTTATTTGGCAGTGTAGAAGGAGCCTGGGTCTGTGTGATTTTTTTGTATTTTTACTCTCCATCTGTGCATGTCATGTAAAAAAATGAGAAAAAGGCAGCAGATCATCTTGATATTTTTAGTTTATATATGGAAATGTTAAGGCCGGTATGGGGAACTTGTTCTAATTCTTGAGATCCTGAAAAGGGTGCATTAGGATCTACTATAATATCATATATAATATAATATATAATCCCATGGTACTATTGAACAGACATTTGCCAGTTCTTTCCAGGCTGTTGTCACTATGTCAGGGCATCATTGGTGACAACTGCCTGAGAGAAATTTTACATTGGCAATCTTTGAAAGCTGTAAATTGAGATGATTGTTTTGTCTGTTTTGTTTTAATGGCAGAGAAATTGAAGAAGTGGTGAAATACTCCCACAGTTTGTTTTTCCTCTTACTTAAAGAAAGCCTCACAAACCACAATATTTTGAAATATTGCTTATTGGCTAAATCACAAACCTGACAACATGTATTCCAATGTACTTTGTTGTTGAACAAGCAGCATGTGGGGATGGAATGGCAATTAATACATTTTCTCCCAGCGGAAGATTCACAGTACACAGCTCCTAAGGCTGTTCTGCTAAAAGGTGATGCAAGTCATACTCGGGCTGTGGTGCAGGCGGGAGAGCAAGCCAGCTGCAACCAGCTGCAATGAATCACTCTGACCAGGAGGTCATGAGTTCGAGGCCCGCCCGGAGCCTATGTTTGTCTTGTCTTTGTTCTATGTTAAAAGGCATTGAATGTTTGCCTATATGTGTAATGTGATCCGCCCTGAGTCCCTTTCGGGATGAGAAGGGCAGAATATAAATGCTGCAAATAAATAAATAATAAATACTCATCCTTGTCACAGAGCAGGGCACATATACATTTCTCAGACTTTGCAAGCCATCTTGAAGTCAAAGGTTTACTCTTACACGTGTACCAGCAATTTCCTATGATGTCTGCACCAGAAAATCTTGGAAGTGCTATCAGTGTTCTCTATGATCTTCATCAACCCTGGCTCTTACTGACTACTGAGGTGCAGGGCAAGGGGCATGACTCTGAGCTTTAATTTTCAATTAGTGACAAGGAATTGAAATGGTGGCAAACCTTTTTGGATTTTAGGCAGTGTTCATACTGTTTACTCCTAACATTCGGCAAGGTTGTGAGGGTTAAATGTAATCAAATTTAATAGATCTTGGTTATTTAAACCAGACTGATTTTTGTTACAGAAGTACTGGAATCGTTTGCAAATGACAAATAACCCCCTATTTCATTATTATCCTGAATGCCAGGGCTGTTGGTGACTCAGATCTTTTCCAACCAGCTGAAACGAAACATGCAAATTATCCGAGGGGACAGATGGTAATTGATTGTTCAATTGATGATGTCAGAATGGGCCCATTGAATCTCAGTCTGTTTGGAGAAGATATGTGAATAACACAGAATTTTGTTCATTTGTTGAGTGGGGCGAAAGACTAAATAGAGGATGTCCACTTATTCTTCTCTCACAAAAAGCAGCAAAATCGCATGGCAATCTATGGATGGGTTTGTGGGGCAAATGTGTTGTGAATACTTGGCATGTTTACTATGGGTTTCATAGCACAATGCTTGACTGTTGCTTCATCTCTTGTTTTCAAGGTCTCAGATGAGTCTTTGTCCTGCCTGGGTCAGGAAAAGGATATTGAGAATGCTATCTGTCTTTATTAAAGGTGTGCAAAATGGCAGAAATCTGTTTTGAATTTCATTTCAATATTTGAATGGCCCGCTTTGTTTAGAAAATATTTTTTTTAAATGAAGGAAGGGCATTTTGAATCAGAATTTTTGAAATTTTGTTTCATTTCTGTTTTGTTCCATTGGTAGTAATGGGGGAACTTCAGAGGCTTGTTTCTCTATCATTTTATGGCTATCAGTTTGAAACTTGGGACACTTGTAGGACACATTTATGATTGCAAGCCTCCCAAGTTTTAGAATGTTTCATTCATGCACTTAGTTTTTGGAATTTTTTTTTAGAAATCACATTTTAAAAAACTACAGGAGAGGTCCCCTTGGATTTCTGGACAATGAGACAACATATGCAAGGCATCATTCCTCCTTCTTGTATTTCAGGTAAATTTCTTGACTCCATTTCAAACGTTTGGGCTGGATTACTTACCAGGATATTCAAACTAGGTATATTTTTTTCCAGACATCTGAAAGCTTGCTTCCATATTTGGAGATTTTGTAAGTTCAATGATTTAGTGATCGTTACACTTTCCATAACTCAATTCCCAGCATGTAGGGATGAAAACATGTTTAGGTGTGACTCTGCCAGAAATTATTGACCTGAAGAGCTGACAGCATTCTTTTGGTGCTCAGGAGACTGCATTACCACAATTACAACTGGAATATTTTTGGAGTGCCGCTTGCCCCAGACATTTTAAGATCTGAGGCAAAGAACAAGATGGCAGCACTTCCCAATTCCACATAAAAGATCCAGTTGGGCTGGCAGTTGAATGTTACTTCATCAGGAAGGAATGGAATAGGCCTGTTTCACCACTCCTGAGTGGGAAACTAGTTTAGGGAACCCAGGATGTGACATAGACAGCTCTATTTTCCAGCAGAGAAGTATGGCCACGGGACTTAGGAGGACCATAGTATGATTATTTCACAACACCTAATGGCAGGCCAGTCCTGATTTGGAATGATTGAGAATTTTTAAATACACTTTTTTGGGCTGTTCTATGAAGCTGGTGATCAATGTAATCCCCCTTTTTTGCAGTATCACCATAGAATCACTTGGAGGAGCTACAAAAATTCTGGAGAGGACATTTTTTTTATCCAAGTAGTTGAAACTGAGGTATGAGAATTGCAATCTAAACTACTAAAAAGGCTTCAATTCGGGAGTGAAACCATTTGGCATGACATTGCATTCTGCATAGCCAATATAGTGGGCTTGGGCAGTATCTGAACAATTTAAAGACAGGAATATATCAGGGAAAGGAATCACTGTAGTAAGATTTATGTTAAATGCAGATTTGTATGTTTGTGTGCAAAGTAATGATCGCCGTCTGTACTGGTGCACATCTTTGGAGACAAGAAATCCAGCAGATCAACACCTTACTTCACCTGCTGTGTAAAGTTGTGTAAAAGTGTGAAACTAGAATGGTTCAGTTAGGTGTTAGAGGTTATTTTTGAAAGCAGAAATGAAATGAAAGGATATTTGCAGTGATGGCAGAGTAAGAGAAAGCATTTCTAGTAAAGTCCACAAAGTCCAAGTGAAGCTCTGAGAAAATTATATCACAGGTCTCCCAGAAGGAGACCAGTAAGGAATTAGAAGGGTCAGTGATCCTGGAAGGGACATTTTCCTGATACGAGGCTTACTTACTTTTAAAAGCACCATTGATATGGTGCTTTCTTAGGTAGATGGGGTATGTGTGTGTGTGTGTGTGTGTGTGTGTGCAACCTGTATCCTGTTTTTCTTTAGCATCCACAACACCAGTTTTTCTACTTCTCCCCCTAATCTCATACAAATCACTTCCAATTCATCTCATTTGACCACTGTGTCATTCACTTCTTGCAGCTGTGATTTTCATTCCCTCCTAACAGAAGTGTGAAGCCATTAATGCAAGTTACTTGATCTGAGTCTTTGATCGACAGAGCCCTCTGGGCTTGAATCTAATTTTGTAGCAAGGCTGGTGTTCTCAAAATCATAATTACATCCAAGTCAATTCTGATTTGTTGATGCTCTTTGGACTAATGCACGACCCTAGTTTCCTAGTCATGATCTCCGAGTGGTGGAGTCTCAGCTACCTCAGCCATCTCCAAAAATAGAACAACAGTAGATCATCCATCCCAGGAATCCCATAAAAGATATTCAATAAAGTTGGAAACAAGAAATGAAAATGTGGCTATGATACTAATGCAGAGGTCTCTGTGTTTATTCATCTACACACAACATTTCAAATGAAGACATGAATGTACAGGGATTCTTCAGAGCTTCAATTCAATTTGACAGCTAAAAAGACCATCTCAGGTTTGGCTCTTCCCTGAAAAGTCTTGGTATCACAAACCTTACAGCCAGCCAGCTGATCAGGACACAGTCTTTTGCCTCTCTCTGTTCCAGCCATTATAAACAAATTGCTGGCAGAAACACAGAATATTATTCTGTAAGAGGCCCTGTTTCCTGAGGCATCCAATTTCTCTATCATTTCACTTTAGACCTGAAGTGTGTGAAGATATCCAACTCCTTGGTTGCAGAGTGGAAGAATCTAAGTTTGCTAGGCAAAGACAGGTAAGAAACAGATTGCCGCAGTGGTAGCTTCCCTTTTCTGAAAACAAAAAAAAAATAACTGAAAAGGGGGTATGGAGATGCTACAGAAACATTTCCACAGAAATTTCAAAAGAGAGATAGGTTTGTTTGTTTTTTTTCCGTGTCAGGAGCAACCGGAGTTGCTTCTGGAGTGAGAGAATTGGCCGTCTGCAAGGACGTTGCCCAGGGGACACCCGGATGTTTTGATGTTTTTACCATCCTTGTGGGAGGCTTCTCTCATGTCCCCACATGGAGCTGGAGCTGATAGAGGGAGCTCATCCACACTCTCCCCAGGTGGGATTTGAACCTGGCAGCTTTCAGGTCAGCAACCCAACCTTCAAGTCACTTAGTCCACTACGCCATCTGGGGGCTCCAGAGAGAGAGATAGGTTATGCCATGAGAGATGGTTTGAGGTTAAATAATGCATCATTTATTGTCAGTCCTTAATATTTGCTCTTTCCTTTGTATGTAGGAAGCCAGGTCCTACCACTGGGCAGAATCTGAATATTGTAATAAAGGCAGTAATGTGTTCGTTATTCATATGTCATTGCTGTATGTTTTGTTTCTGGGAAAATAGAAAGATATGCTTGTGACATTTTTGGCCTCTTATGCTGCAATAAATGGATTTACATGGCAGTGCATTTGTGCACACATTTGCTGTTGCTCCACTTCAGGCAGCAAAGTTTCATGGGTCAGCCCTGCTTCTATAAGATTTTCATTGCACATCAAGATCATACAGGTGTCTATTTTGCCTCAGTAGCATAATTCTCACATAGCAAGCAAAGCATAACAATGTGCATTCACACATGACAATGTACATGTAGACTCCTTTCGTCCATTTCCACCTGGGTAGGAAAACCTTCAGATGCGAAACAGCCCTTGATTTGCCACCTATCTTTGTAGTAAACAGAACAAGAATGAAGGTTTGATCTTTGAACAGGCTCACTGCTGGGTGGGAATCTAAGAAGAATGCATTCACTAAGTAAGTTGCTGACATTTTGCACATGGAAGCAAGCTTTGTGCAGATGATACGGTACAGTGAGAGAGCCCCACAGTTGCTAGGTAACTTTCCAGGAGTGTGTCGGCTTGTATGTCACCTGCTAATGAAGGGAGGAATTAGGAAGTGCAACATTCTCCATTAATGGGCAGTAAGACTGAAGATAGTTCTGCTGATTCTCCCTGCTATCAGATTGTCTGGAAATAAGAGAAAGATTTAATCCACCAGCAATGTGGAGAGAATGGGAAGGAGGGAGGGAAAGATCTTGGACACTAATATTTTACTCCCATTCCTCTAAATCTTCCCAGTAGCCTACTTGCAGACAGCATTCTGGATGGGGGTCCCCATTGAACTGCCCTGGGAAAGGCAGCAGTCTCAGAACTTTGTCTGTAGTCTAGTGATCTCTCTCATTTTTTTTCTTACCCGAAGCCATGTGGATTGTAAAGGCAGGGAGTGGGCATTCATCTCTTGGGGCACCAGGTGGTTTCCACATGGGCTTCTAATTTTCATGTAGTCTGCAAAATGAATCCCTTGTCTCTGCTCTGTGAATCTGCTATGATCTGATGAATCCAGTTGACCAGAAGGTGGGCAGGGCTGACCCATGAATGTGCCTTGTATTGAAAAGAGGGATGTAGACACCAGCCCCAGCCTACATGACCGAGCAGGTAAAGCCACAGCACTCCTTCAAGAGGGTGAGGCCTGTCTTTGTTACATACGGTGTAGAGGTTTGCTGTCCTTTTGACATCATCTTCTTTTCTTTTGCAGGAGCTGTGAAGAAACAATCCGTTATCACTATGGGAACAGTGGCTGCTATAGGACCTCGGCATGAGTCACAAATGTGCTGCAGATAAGGGCATTAAGCACCATTTCAGTTCAATGTGCATTGTAAAACAGAGCAATCAAGCTGGATTATTAACAATACACATATGTTTTGAGGGCCATTTCACAGACAATGGGTGTCTGAATAAAGCAATGGAAATAAGCAGAATTTGAGTCTGTTGCGTGACTGAGCAGCCCTATTCTTTTCAAGGGTCTACTTTAGCTAGAAATATCACCGGATTTAGGGTTGTATGAGAGCAACAAATTACCATTTGCCACCAAAAATCCCAGCACAGTTTTGCAAAGATAACACAGTCCAATAAAAAAAATCTTGATTTCTTGGTTTTTAGGCCTCTTCCTGGTTGCATTGGATAAACCGCATCAGCTCTAGTTTCTTAGATCTGGTTGAATTTATAATAGAAAGCTTCCATCATAAATCTGTGCTTTTGGTATGAAATAAGTTCTCGGGCTGTGGCGCAGGCTGGAGAGCAGCTGCAATCAATCACTGCAATGAATCACTCTGACCAGGAGGTCATGAGTTCGAGGCCCGGCTCGGAGCCTATGTTTGTTTGTCTTTGTTCTATGTTAAAAGGCATTGAATGTTTGCATATATGTGATCCGTCCTGAGTCCCCTTCGGGGTGAGAAGGGCGGAATATAAATGCTGTAAATAAATAAATAAATAAATAAATAAGTAGATTTTCATGTAGTACACTTTTAATATTTAATATGTTTCATTCATGCTTAAAATATATTAATTTAAACATTTGTTAAAATATCCTGATTTTTTATGGGTGAGAGAGTCAAGTGTGCTACGTAGCATATGTTCTGTATCTCAAAAACAAGAAGTAGAAACTGGTGCCATTTTTGAAACAGCAGGTCAAATATATCCATAAACAGGACTAACATTTGAGGCACCGAAATGTGTGTTGGCCAATATAATTTGTCAACCCCTTCTGTCTGATTTATGCTTGTACAAAAATTTGAAAGCTTACAGTTGACCTTTTTGGTATATGTGATGCGATGGAGCATCCTGTATCTTAATCATGGTTTTATGGTGTTTTAATGAATGGTTTTTGTTATGTTGTTGTTTTAACAATGTTATGAGCTGCCTTGGGTCCATCTGGAGAAAGGCAGCATAGAAATTCCCTAAATAATATACATATATGTGTATATGTGTGTGTGTGTGTGTGTGTGTGTGTATACACACATATACATACACACACACACACACACACACAAACACACCAGTAGTACTTGGACATGCTGTTAAAAAATTACATGAAGTAGCTTTGAGAAATCTGCAGAAAGGATCATAAATGGCTGGCTGGCTGGCTTCCTCCTTTCCTTTCAGAATTTTTCTTTCTTGGGAAGAAAGAAGATGAATATGTCTTGGAGTTTGTTCTCTGTGTTCATGGATTATTAAATCTGTGGACTTTATTACATCATGCCACTATCCTGGAATATATGGACTTTCATTATCACACTGCTACTAGCATTGCACAACTGCAACACTTTAGCAGTGTGAAGTCTCATGGCTGCACTTCTGGATGACAGTTGCAACTCTGCCCTCCACTGTGCTGCTTTTTCTGTTGTTTTTTTTTTAATCTTTTAAAACATTTTACAATTCCAAAAAATGCAAGCAAATATATATATAATCTCTCCACCCCTGACCAGTTTATCAGAATAGAAGCATCTGGATCATCTGAATCATAGCAACTCCAAGTAGCCAGCTACTGGTCAAAGGACATTTAGTATAATGCCAAGTTTTTAAAACTTTGTGTTTTCAAATACATTACAACTTGCATCCACAGTTCACTTGTGACATGATAAATAAATAAATCTGGATCATTGCACCTGGTAGGTTGCAGCACTGTAATATAATCCCATTAATAAAAAGAATGGCTTTGTTGTGGGCTGATGGTGAATCTGCAACAGATATTGCATGCCGTTGTGCAGTAGGGACCACCACCTTTTGTGCTATTATGTCAGTTTAAAATTTCCATGAAGGAAAGTCAAAAACTGAATGTATAGCATGCATACACTCAACCAGTCCAAAAGCACTCACAAGAAAGTGGAAGAGGTATTTCCATGTACTTACTTGCTTTTGGAAGGCAGGTTTTAGAAAGTTTGCTCTTCAAAAATTCAGCCATTTCCTTGTCTTCTTCTCGTTCTCTGTCAAAGAAAGGAAGTGATTGTGGTACCATTTATGAAATCAGCATCATAGCATGAACATGATTACAAACCACAGAAATGGGGAGAAGATTGGATTCGAGGTATATGGAGTCAAGCTCAGAAAAAAGTTACTTTGTTGCTCTACAGCTTCCAGAATCCTCTGACTAGCACAGCTATTGGGCATGTACTAAGGGAAATTATTGGATCGGGAGTTCAAAAATAATTTTCCTGCACCATTTATCCCAATTATAGCTTGGGAGGCTTCTTTCATGTCCTTGCAAGGGAAGCTAGGGCTGACAGATGGGAGCTCACCCTGTCTCATGGATTTAAACCACCAACCTTCAGGTCCGCAATTCAGCTGGCACAAGGGTTTAACCCATTGTGCCACTGTGGCCCCTTTCACATTTAGTTGAACAATTAATGCACAATTCCTTTTGCTCAGTTATGTCTCAGACTTACTCTTTTTTACTCTTTACAATATTTCAAAGTATCTGTGTATTGGGCCCTACCTGACCATTCCACTCTATCTATTTTCACACACTTCCTCTTGCCAACTTTCCTGGAAAAGCCTCAGTTATCTTATTTACTATACAAAATTATTACCATAGTCTTGAATTATGCAAAATTAAATTTCTCCTGTGAATATTTAGTACAAATAAAACAAAGTTTGAGTTGGGACCCACAGCAGTATAAAAAAAGATCATATGTTCTAGCATTAACCCACTCTAGCTGCATGGATCAGATGCTGGAAACCTAAAGCAAGCTGGATTCATCTCTCTGCTCAGTATGAAGCGCTCTCAGCAAGCTCAGTGCCAGTTCCCTTGACCCATTTCTTAGCGAAAAATTTCAAACAACAGCAACAGTGAGCTCATTGCAACACTTGCTCTAAGATAGGAAGCTGCCCCATCTCCTGTTTTTCATGTGTACCTGAGCCTTTCAAACTCCACGTCATCCACAAGGAAATCACGGGTCTCTACAAGTTTGTGAATTTGCTGCACTAATTCCTCCTCTTGTTTCTTCTCTTCTTTTGATTTTTTATTCTCTGTAATGTTGGAAGAAGGGAAAAATAAACAGCAATACATTTGTTGTGTTATAAATACATTGGTACTATCTTTGTCTAAGCAGAGGTAAAGGATTTTCAGAGACATAGTCTTTGCAGTCCCAATAGTAGTACCCTCTCCTCAGAAAGTTCTTACCTTACCGTTTCTGTTATTGTTGAATTTTAATGTAGTTTCAACCTTAATGGTTTATAGTGTTTTATGACATCAGGCCAATTTCCTGCATCATCATCATCATAACTTCAGTGATGGGGGTCCACTGATGCCCCTCGAACATACCTTTGCAACCTTGCAATGCCCAGCTAACATTTTTCAGAGGGGGGTGCTAGGAAATTATGCCCACAGCATGGTCTTTGTTGTGAGGCTCCTTCATAACAGAACAAGAAAAGAGAGTCCTTGGGGTTCTATCATAACTGCTTATTCCAAGCAGGAGCATATGATGTATATAATTTTCATTTCTCAGTCTCCAGTACCTCAGAAAGTACAAGGTATTACTGTATTTTATGTGTGGCCAAGACCAGAAAATAACATATAAAACAGCCCTGTATTAAAAGCAAAGCAATTGTCAGAACACAGACTCCTCTTAAAGGGCCACACACAATGAGTAAAGATAAACATTTATTAAATGATATTCTGAACCTAGGAACATTTAATTTCAGTGTTCCTGGTAAAAGTAAATGTCTTTGCTTCAAGAAAAGGCAAAAAAATGTGAGAACAGAAAATAATCCGGATTATCCTGCCCGATAATCTGGTTTAACTCCAGCCAAGAGTTCACTGAAACTATAGTCACGCCAAACTACGGCACAGGAAGCCAGGAGAGGGCCAAACGCACACCCATAGCGAAAGCAGGCGACACCATTGTCCAAAAGCCAAGCCGAATCCAGAAACCAAAGGAGAGCCAACCGAGAGTAGTGAAGTTGCCACCAAAAGCCAAGCCGAATTCAGGAACCAGAAGGAGAACCAACCGGGAGTAGCGATGCTGTCACCAGGAGCCAAGCCGAATTCAGGAACCAAAAGGAAAGCCAACCGGGAGCAGTGACGCCGTCACCAGGAGCCAAGCCAAATTCAGGAATCAAAAGGAGAGCCAACCGGGAGTAGCGATGCCGTCGCCAGGAACCAAGCCGAATGCAGGAACCAAAAGGAGAGCCAACCAGGAGTAGCAATGTCATCACCAGGAGCCAAGCCGAATTCAGGAACCAAAAGGAAAGCCAACCGGGAGCAGTGACGCCGTCACCAGGAGCCAAGCCGAATTCAGGAATCAAAAGGAGAGCCAACCGGGAGTAGCGATGCCGTCGCCAGGAACCAAGCCGAATGCAGGAACCAAAAGGAGAGCCAACCAGGAGTAGCGATGTCATCACCAGGAGCCAAGCCGAATTCAGGAACCAAAAGGAAAGCCAACCGGGAGCAGTGACGCCGTCGCCAGGAGCCAAGCCGAATTCAGGAATCAAAAGGAGAGCCAACCGGGAGTAGCGATGCTGTCGCCAGGAACCAAGCCGAATGCAGGAACCAAAAGGAGAGCCAACCGGGAGTAGCGATGTCATCGCCAGGAGCCAAGCCGAATTCAGGAACCAAAAGGAGAGCCAACCGAGAGTAGCGATGCCGTCGCCAGGAGCCAAGCCAAATTCAGGAGCTGAAAGGGAAGCCAGGAAACGCCAAGCCAGGAACCAGCGAAGCCGTCGTCAAGAGCCAAACTGAATCCAGGAACACGAAGCTGTACAGCCAGGACCCAAGCCCAACAGGAGAATAGGCAGCGACAACCCAATGTCCAAAATGACACCTTGCCTTCTGCAAGGAGTCTGTACTTCCAACTCCACTTTTAACTTACACATCGTTATCCGACGATGATGAGGCCTCCGCCCTGTCATCATTATCCACAGCTGATCTTGACCTCATACGTGAACCTCTCCCATCATCCCTCCAGTCCCTCCATCTTTGTTCAAGACTTAGATCTCCCCATGTCCCTGGTGTATCAGTAGTTTGCCAATCCCCTGATGCATTCCCAGGAACTGGCTCTACACACACATTTACTTGAGTCCAATCTGCAGCACTTTCCATCTCACTCCCAGACCCATCATTCCCAGAAAAACCCTCAAATGTTTCATCTTCCGTGGGAGCAGTGAGTAGATCCCGGATCCTCTTCCTTTCCCTTTCCTCATCTGACTCTTGCTCCTAAGTTGACCTTTTAGTTCCTCTACTTTCTGGTAATCCATCTTCTTCCAGCATTGACTCCTCACCGCTAGAGAACCCTTCAAACGTTTCATCCTCAGAAGAAGCCGTAAGTATTTCCCAGACCCGCTTTGTCTGCTGTTCCTCATCAAACACCTGCTCACCATTAGCCCTTTTCCTCCTGCTAGCAGTTCTACTACTAGTAGTATTATTGTCCCCTGGCCCAACTACAACAGCAATACGTCTGAGAACCACATATGTGGAGCTGAGCAGAGTAAATTGTAAGGGTAATATGGAAACATTATATATATATTCAGTTTTATCATATTTATTTACTGTATTGTTATAAGTGTTTTATTTAAATTACTATATGGAGTGTAATAATGTTTTATCAAGCCTTTTTGTTTGGTTTGGTACTGTGATATGGCCTAAGGGCTAATCAATAAATTAACTACAAGGCTGTGAAGTTTGGTGTGTGTGTGTGTGTGTGTATGGTGGGGGGCGGTGTGCATCAACCAGTTGTTCATGACCATACACATACTCCAGCAGACTCAATAGCCTAAATCCAGCTTTCAGTGGTATAAACGCTGAACAGGATGACAACCATGCCATTTTCTGACATTTAGCTTATCACAGTTTTTGTATTTAAAATTTTAATTGTTTTCTTTCTTTTCATAAACAACTTTGTTTACTGAAGGGTGGCACAAATCATTAATAATAAGCAATAAAATTCTTTGGCAGCAATAGACAACAGTTAATTATCTCTTTCCTAAGAACAACTATTCTCAGTCATACTTGTACTGCCTCATCTACAGTATGAGTAGAGGATAGAGGAGGGGGATGGGAGTTCAGAGCCAAAGGACTGCAGGCTCTGGATCAGTACGAGTGGAAAAAAAACTGAAGAGTAAAGGCAGAGGTGGATTAATGTGTTTGGAAAGTAACATTGTAAAGTGATTGTCAAGCTCAGGTTTCTCTCTGGTTTCTACACCAGCTTTTATTATTATTATTTTTTGAAGAGCTGCATGGAAATTTGTGCACCTTTCTATGCAACCAAAATTAAACAGCCTTCATTAGCATATGCCTTTCCTGCAAGCCATTTCTCCCAATGGGTTAGCCCACAATTTTTGATCAGATCAGATTGCAAAATGTTAAAAGAAATGTGACAACTGAAGGAAAAATCGTACTCTGCTTATGGAAAGGCGACTTAAAGGTATGGACCCAAATTAATCACATTCCTCCTCCCCCTGATACCTCCTTTCAAGGCAGAAGACCTGCCTGATTCACCCTCATAAGGCTAGGGTGGGTAGTTTGGAGAAGCAACATGGTGAAAAGGAAACTGCTTGGGAACTCTATTAAAACATATTGATGTGGTTGGGAATGCAGTGATGCCAAATGCTGAACCCAGTGCCATCTTTTAAACCACTGTTCATCCAAGTTCCAACAAAATGGTGCTTTGCACTATGACCAGAATTGGGAACTGGTGAGAACATTCTGTCATAGTCTCTTTCAATAATGGCTAGGTGAATCATCCAACCTGCTTCCATGACCATGTCACTGGATATTTCTACTTTTCATTTCTCTCCTCCTGATAACACCTATTATTTCAATAATTTTGACATTTATTGATGAGTCCACCTTTATTTCAGTTTCAGAGTTTTCTTCAGGCTTTGTTTAACATAAAAATACAGTAGAGTCTCGCTTATCCAACGTAAACAGGCTGGCAGAACGTTGGATAAGTAAATATGTTGGATAATAAGGAGAGATTAAGGAAAAGCCTATTAAACATCAAATTAGGTTATGATTTTACAAATTAAGCACCAAAACATCATGTTATACAACACATTTGACAGAAAAAGTAGTTCAATACACAGTAATGCTATGTAGTAATTACTGTATTTACGAATTTAGCACCAAAATATCACGATGTATTGAAAACATTGACTACAAAAATGCGTTGGATAATCCAGAACGTTGGATAAGCAAGTGTTGGATAAGTGAGACTCAACTGTATACAGGTTCCCAAAGTCTTAGTAAATCCTTAGGTAATTTCATTGGGTATATTGTTTATACAGCCTCTCCTAGGTAGAGGGAAGAAGAAGAGGCAATCAAATGATCCTGAAGATGACCAACCTCATGTGTGTAGGTTCTGGGGGAAAAGACAGGTTTCTGGGAGAGCTGTTAGGGTATCCACCTTACCTGGCAATGCAATCAGCTTCTGCAATTCCTTTTTCAACCTGCTGATTTCCTTACAAAGCTGGATGTCATCCATCCTGGAAAGGCAAAGGGGAAAAATAGAGTTCAAGAGATCTTCGCATGGGCAAACTAGGCCCTTGTCTCAGATGTTTGGCTGAAGATGGGAGTCTTCAGCCATAGATGAAGGAAGGGAATGGTAATCTCTGCAGCACCCCTCGCTCTCCCCCCAAAGGAACAAATTCAGGGATAAAGAGAACTTAGGCTTGTTTACATCCCTAATAGGATGCCACACACAAAAATATTTTTAAAACAAGGATGAGATCCTGCATTAGGAGACTTACGTAGCTCAGTTATACCTCTGTAGCTACAAGCTTTTACCACTTTGAAATCAACATGACAAGATGATGCTCAAACACTCCAGAAATGGCCATGGGGTGCTGATTGGCTTACAAGAAAATTCCAACCTATGTAATGCCATAAAAGTGAGTTGTGATGGCATAAGTTGGACATAACACCATCATAAATCACAAATAGCATAGCTGTCTCACCCTTTAAGCTGATGGAGTTAGAAGGAGCATTGAAGGAGTTTCTCTTTGCCTGGGAACAGGCACTGAGAAGATTTGAAGTTGGCACAGAGTGGTTTTTGAGTTGATAGAGACAGGGATTGGAGGTGAAGTATAAAGGGTTATGAATTTGGGGGAAAAAAGAAGAATTATCTATAGGGAGTTTGAATAGAAATAAATACAGTAGAATAAATATACTTATTAGAAGTAAGTATATTTTTTCTACTGTATTTAATAAAATACTCTTCATGTCATGAAGTGTCTGTATGAAGGTGTCAGTATGAAACTTGTCTCTGGCTTTGTATCAAGCTTGAATTGGAGTCACATACCAAAACTAAGAATCCATACAGTAACACAGCCACAAGCCTGCATTAAGGGGTCAACCCGATGTCCTGCAACCCAATCAAGCAAAGAACTAATTGAGGAAATGAGCTCACCCCAAGAGGACTCAGGGTGGATCACAGAACACATATAAGGCAAACATTCAATGCTGATTATAACAATGACAAGACAGATAACAGAAAGAGGTATATATAGGCTTTCCCTTCTTTTGGCATCTTTGGAGGCTGTGCTCGGTTCCGGCCACCAGAGGTGCTGTTGCTCCATCTCCCTGCCGAAGAGCTTTCTTTGTTCATAAATTTCCTCCTTTTTCTGATGAAAATGCTGAGCCTAAATACCTCCCCTCTTTAATACGGTTCCTATTTATCTACTCACATTTGTTTTAGAACTGCTTGGTAGGCAGAAGCTGGGCCAAAGGTCAGGAGCTCACCCTGACACGGGTTTCAAACTGTCAACCTTCCGGTTGGCAAGATTTATTGCAGCTTGGTGATTAACCTGCTGTGCTAAAGCCCAGCCCTTTTTACTGCCTTTTATGTTATTGTTTTGTTGCCAAATGTTTTTTATGATTTATTTGAATTTGTTTAATTTATTGTTGTATTTTTATGTCATTGAATATTTGCCTTTTATGTTGTGAGCTGCCCTGAGTCCCTTTGGGGAGAGAGAACGGGATAGAAATAAAGTTTTACTTACTTTTACTTATTGACTCTTCTACATTTTAGCTCAGGGCTAGCCACATGCTGAACCTGATGCCCAAAATGGGCTCATCAGGTTTGATATTTTGTTTAGAAAACTGAGATACAATTCACCGCCACAATTTCATGGGAACCACAAGTTGCCACCCTGTCAAGGCATAGTCCAGGAGCTTTCCTTTCACACATTCTAAATAACCATCATTGTAGGAGGTGAGGACTTTGCACACAATGTAGTAAACTGCCATCAAAAGTTCATATGTGGAAGATCAAATATACAGGGTGTTTAAAAAAGAACTCCCTATTCACCATTGAAATTAAATGGTGACTAGGGAATTCTTTTTCAAACACCCTGTATATTGAGAAACTATTCTTGATCAGTGAAGCCAAACACAGAAATATAGCCTTAATCAGAAGCTATTGCAAATTCAGGGGAAGTTTCTCTCTGTGTGTAAGTGTGTGTGTGTGAGAGAGGGGGGGGAGGGGTTTATTTTGTAGGATGTGCGTGGGTAATTTAAAGTAAAACCTGTTTAGCCATTAAGCTCAGCAGGTACCTTTTAAGTACATCCATCTCTCAGTCTAACCTGCAGTAATGCATATGAGAATAAAAGTCTCGCTGCTGGAAAAATGCTCCAGAAACTGCAAGCTCTGCACCCCTCTGTTCCAGCAAGGAGTAGTCAATGAAATTCAGTCAACATGTCTCCTCTAACAATTCAAATGCAAAAAAAAATAAATGGCACCCTTTTCTAAATAAGTAGCACCATAATTTATCAGTCACTGTAAGAATACACCAACTTCACTGGTCCTATGGTTAATTGAAAACCAAGTTGGGGCTTTGTTTCCTAAGAGCAGGAACATTTGTTTATTTCCTTGTTATTAATTTTTTATTTACAACCTTTCTCCCAATGCATGGCTGGAACAGACCTACAAAATGAATAAAAATGGAGTATCTTTTTTAAAAAAAACACATTAAAATCAAGGACTTAGATAAGGCAATTAGAAACACAACAAAAGTATCCACCATTAAAATATACTTCCAGTTGCTGGTGTTTTGAGCTGACCTATGATAACCCTAAGGTGACTTTATGACAGGGTTTTCTTGCAAAGACTGGTTCAGAGCAGGTTCGCTATGGCCTTCCTCTGTACTTCCAGACCAATCAACTAAAGTTCAAATGTGAGTCTAAACAACTATTTTTTTTCCTGCTGGTAGAAGAATAACAGAGAGGAAGCCAAACTTGGTTCCCATGGAAAGGGTTTCCACAGACTGGGAGAAGCCACCAAAAGAACGTCTTCTCTCCCATCCTCACCAAACAGGCTTATGAAGGTGGTTGAACTGAAAAGATGTCTTCCTCCAAAGATCTTAAAATGAGCTCCTGTGAAGAGGTACAGTCCTTCATTGTTGTACAAGTAAAGTAGAAAAATACTGTGAAAGCTTTCATTTGTATGCAAGATGGCGGCGTGGTAACAGCCTCCGTGACTAGCTCCGCCGACAAGGAGAAATAAAAACTGCCACATATCTTTGTTACACGGCCCTCTGAAACCCTAACTGGCTGTTGTTAGAGGGGTGAGGCTGCTGGCTATCTTTTTGGACTTTTTGGACTTGGTCTTAGCGTTGTCGGCTGTAGGAGCTGCCGATAGGAGCTGCAGAAGATCAAGAAGGAGAGGAGAAGCCCGACCACCATTTCATCTGCTCGCCTGAGAACTCTGACGGTAGCGGTAGCGGTGAGCATTGGGTGAGCGTTGGGACATTTGAGGCCGCGCCGAACCGGGTGGTCTCCCCCCAGTTTCTCCCTCAACCTCGGAGGCAGCGCCGTACCAGGCTGCCTCCCCGAGCGTTCTTACTGGCCTTTGAGGCTTTCTTCTGCTCCCGCCTCGTCCTCCAGGCGACCATCTTCAACTTCCCCGGCAGCTTCCTTCCCGGCTTGGAGGTCGCGCCGTACCGGGCGGCCTCCCCCAGCCCTCAGAAGACAACAAGGCCCTTGGAAGCCGCGCCGAACCGGGCGGCTTCCTGTAGCCTTTACATCGGCTCCAAGAGAATCTAGGCCTGTGGAGGCCGCGCCGAACTGGGCGGCCGCCATTAACTCCCTCGGCCGCCGCACGTACGCATACGCCGGGGACGACTACAGCTCCCAGCAAGTTCTCACAAAGATAACCAGGTTCGTGGAGGCCGCGCCGGACCGGGCGACCTACCCCCAGCCCCCCTCTCGGCCATCTAAGAGATCAAGGCCCCCAGAGGCCGCGCCAAACCGGGCGACCTCCCACAGCCCTCTCTTAGCTTCTTCATCAGCCCTCCTCAGCCTTAGAGGCCACGCCGGACCGGGTGGCTTCTTTCATCCTGCTTTTCGACCTTTACAAAGACTAGGCCTGTGGAGGCCGCGCCGAACCGGGTGGCCTCCTTAACCTCCAACCTACTCCTTGGTCATCATAAAGAGAGCCAGGCCATCAGAGGTCGCGCCGGACCGGGCGGCCTCCCCTAGCCTTCCTTAGGCATTGGAGACTGTGCTGAACCGGGTGGACCCACCAGCTTTCCTCGCGGCCAGCCTTTCTCCTTTTGATCATCAGAGGCTACGTGTGGACCGGGTGGTCCTGTGTGGAGCAGCACCTTCCAGAATTCATCAGTGCTACAGCTTGCCACTTTGCCTTTTTTTTATAGTTGTGTATTAAGGATGGGAGTAAGAAAGTCTTATTTTAATTTAATTTAATCTAATAGGGGATACAGATCCGATTGTGATAGGAAGTGGATGTGAGGGTCTGGTATCAAAGGTCATAGGAAGTAATCACATAGGATTAGAGAGTACCTCGAGTTTAATTGATGGCTGAATCTGATGGTTTTGGAATGTGATAGATGGTTTGTGTATGTAGGTTGACATATTAGTGTGCAAGAGGCTGACAGAATTAGATATCAGGAATGGGATGTCAACTCTGAATTTGTTGAAAGATCTGAGTGGTTTACTATAGGAAAGAAAGATCTGAGTGGTTTACTATAAGAAGGTCATTGAGAAGGTAATAGACATTGAGTATGCAGGAAACTCGGAGGAAGAACGATCTTTCCTACCTATGTGACCTTTTGGGGAAATCGTTCAGTACTGTCTTACTTCAGATTGAGACACTGAACAAGAAAATTGATCTTCTTTTTAAAGGAATTTCCCTGATTGTGGAAAATCCATCCCCTATAGACAGTAGAGCAACTATACCAGTCAATTTCGCTAACATGGAAGAGGAATTTAGTGCTCTGGAAGGCCAAAGGAGGAAGAGGCTGGAGGAGCAGAAGGTAGCTAATGGGTTAGATGCTGAAGTGACTAGTGAGGGAATGGGGTGGCTATCTGGGGGAGAGGGACAGGGGAGGGATGGTTGGAAGGAGATCTACAGAGTCTCTCAGAGGACTAACAAGGCGTCATCCTCTGAATTGTTTGGACAATCACTGGACATTCCCTGCAATCCCCAGCATCTGTTATGAACTAATAGGGTGGCAGTGGAAGTTTCAGACTCAATACTGAACAGAGGCAGATGGTCATCTAAGCGAGCGGTACAGATATCTCTATCGCAAATACTATCTGTAAGCCGGCCGGAAGTGAAGATCGAGACTATTGACTGGCTTTGTAGAGATTACCATTCCTGGAACCGCTCCTTACGTCTCCTTATTGGATTGGAGGACAAATTGTTAGTGGAGGAACTGTTCTCGCTTGGGCCTAAATTACAACTGCGGGGCATCACTCTTAGAAGAGTATTAGTAGATCCATTGATTCGCCCCTTGGTCAGCGGGCTGATCTCCGACACACAAGATTTAATAACCTCAAACAACGGGGTCGAACGCTCGCCGGTGTTGGCCCCCTTTTCAGAGTTCCACTTTGAGACTCCCTCCCCAATTTTAAGCTATGCCTGTTCCACCTCCCAACCCTGCCCACAGACATTACCCTTGTTTAGCCCCCTTTCAATGTCAGATGACATTATGTCAGATGACTCCGTCTCTTTACCTCTAATGGAGATGAGTTCCTTCCTTAATCAAACAAATACCTCTGTGGGCCCCACATCTCAGGACAGTTGACTAACCCCCCTAAAAGGCAATCTTTATCAGTCAATCCCCCAGGAGGAAGAGGGTTCCCACGGGTGGGGCACCATCGAGGTAGTGTGGGGGAGGAGGAGGAGGAATAGCGGTCACTTGCGACCCAGGGAGAAGCGCAACAGAGTTTTTGCGACCCTGGAGAGGAATAGGTGTGGTAGTCTTCAGGACAGACCCCCCGGGCTTAAGGTTCTGCTTCTGAATGCCAGATCTGTCAATGGTAAGACAGCTGTTATTCAGGATTTAATCCTGGATGAGGGGGCGGATCTGGCATGCATCACCGAGACGTGGTTGGACGAGCTGGGTGGGGTGAATCTCACTCAGCTGTGTCCACCGGGTTTTGGGGTGCATCAGCAGGCCAGGGCTGGGGGGCGGGGAGGAGGAGTCGCGGTGATCTTTCGGCAGTCCATCGCCCTGATCAGATGCGCCGTTCCGCAAACTTTGAAGTTCGAGTGTGTCTTCCTGAGGGTGGGAGCCCGAGACAGCGTGGGGATTCTGCTGGTGTACCGTCCACCCCGCGACCCAGCAGTCTCCCTGTCCGAGCTAGCAGATGTGGTCTCTAATGTGGCCCTGGCCTCCCAACAACTTATAGTTTTGGGAGACTTTAATATTCATGCCAAGACCACATTGACAGGTGCAGCTCAGGATTTCATGGTTGCCATGACGACCATGGGGCTGTCTCAAGTTATATCTGGGCCCACACATCAGGCGGGATACATGTTGGACCTTGTTTTTATTGTGGACGGTGGGACAGTCAGAGTGGAAGAGCAAAATATTCTTCCATTGTCATGGTCTGACCATCATCTGATCTGTGTAAGTTTCGCCGTGACTTCTAACCTCCGCAGGGGTGGTGGACCCACTAAGATGGTCCGACCCAGGAGGCTGATGGATCCGGATGGACTCCTGAGGTCTCTTGGGGATCTTCCTGTTCTGGAGACTGGCGATCCTGTCGATGTCCTGGCTGATCGCTATAATAGTGAGCTGACAAGGGCATTGGACATGATCGCTCCCGAACGTCCCCTCTCACTGCGTAGAGCCACATCGACCCCTTGGTTCACTGAGGAGCTGGCTGTGATGAAGCGTGCGAGGAGGGGACTAGAGTGCATCTGGAGGAAATCTCAGGACGTGTCCGACCAAGCACAGGCTAAAGCCGCTATTAAGGCTTACTCCGTGGCTTTGCGAGCAGCCAGGAAAGCTTTCACGACTGCTCGCATAGTGTCTGCGGCCAATAGGCCATCTGAGCTGTTCCGAGTTGTGGGAGAGCTCCTGCGGCCTCCTGAGGCCCAGGGGCTCCCCGATGACTTGGCAGCCAGGTGCAGTGATTTTGCGCACCATTTTGCAGGCAAAGTTGCTCAGATACGCCGTGAGTTGGACTCCAGTTTAATTGTAGTTCCAGCGGAGGTAACCGAGGTACCTGTCTGTCCGATCTTGTGGGATTCTTTCCGGCTTGTTCTTCCTGATGACGTGGAGGGGATTCTTGGGTCTGTAAGGGCGACCGCTTGCGCTCTGGATCCTTGTCTCTCTTGGCTGGTTAAGCTGGCCAAAGAGGGGTTGTTGGATTGGTTTGTGGCTATAATAAATGCCTCCTTGGGCCAGGGGTCAGTTCCATCCTGCTTTAAGCAGGCGGTAGTAAAACCGCTACTAAAAAAGTCCTCGTTAGACCCATCCGTATGTAACAACTACAGACCAATTTCCAACCTCCCATTTTTGGGCAAGGTTCTGGAGCGGGTGGTTGCCACTGATTCGATGACACTGATTTTCTGGACCGCTCGCAGTCTGGCTTCAGGCCTGGGCACAGTACCGAGACGGCTCTGGTCGCCTTGGTGGATGACCTCCGCAGGGAACTGGACAGGGGGAGTGTGACCCTGCTGGTTCTCTTGGACATCTCAGCGGCTTTCGATACCATCGACCATGGTATCATTCTGGGACGGCTCTCTGGGATGGGGCTTGGTGGCACTGTTCTGCAGTGGCTCCGGTCCTTCCTGGAGGGCCGTTCCCAGATGGTGAAGCTGGGGGACACCTGCTCGGACCCCTGGCCTTTGACCTGTGGGGTCCCGCAAGGGTCTATTTTATCCCCCATGCTTTTCAACATCTACATGAAACCGCTGGGAGAGATCATCCGGAGTTTTGGAGGGTGTTGCCATCTCTACGCAGATGACACACAGATCCACTACTCGTTTCCAAGGAAGCCCCTCGGGTGCTGAACCAGTGCTTGGCCGCTGTGGCGGACTGGATGAGGAGGAACAAGCTGAGGATCAATCCTGACAAGACAGAGGCCCTCCTGGTCAGTCGCTCGTCGGATCGGGGTATTGGGTGGCAACCCGTGCTGGACGGGGTTGCACTCCCCCTGAAAGCCCTAAACGGTTTGGGACCCACCTACCTTCGTGACCGTATCTCCTACCATAAACCTGCCCGAGCCCTTCGATCATCAGGGGAGGCCCTCCTGTCGCCACTGCCTTTATCCCAGACCCGCCTTGTGGGAACAAGGGAGAGGGCCTTTTCTGCTGTGGCCCCCCGTTTATGGAACTCACTGCCCATTGAGATCAGGCAAGCCCCCACTCTTTTAGCCTTTAGGAAAGATTTAAAAACATGGCTCTTCCGGTGTGCTTTCGGAGAGTAACTGTATATACCTCCTTTGTTACTCCCCCCAACATCTATCCTCTAGACCGTTTCACTATCTCATGTCCCTGTTCCCCATGGTTTTATTCTTATCTCTTCTTACCCCGAGTTTTAACTTTGTGTCCATGCGGCCCGCCCTTGTTATGTTATGCTGCTTTTGCTTTGATTTTGTTCTGTACTGTGCAGTGTTATTCTTGTATTGTTTAATTGTATATTGATATGTTGTTTTTATATTTTGTTATATTGTATTGTCTTGGGCATGGCCCCATGTAAGCCGCCCCGAGTCCCCGTTGGGGAGATGGTGGCGGGGTATAAATAAAGTTTTATTATTATTATTATTATTATTATTATTATTATTATTATTATTATTATTATTTTAAAAGGACCCATGCCAGCAAAGTTGAGGAATTCACCTTTACTGTGTGCTTTACTTCTTGCGTGTATTGAGTTTATTTCCTCATCTTTTACAGTGAAAGGTCAATGTTTTATGACATGTTCCTCATTTCAAGCACTGGAACACACCTCTTGTCATTTATTTATGAAAAGCGTACACAGTGTGGCAGTTGAGACCCCTGCTCCACTCCACAAGAACAACATTATTTTGCTCCCGATGTGGGAACACCTGCCTTTGCAATGTATTCTGACAAAACATTGGATCACTTAAAATTCCCTGAGTAATTTGAAGCACTATCCATGATTCTGTCCTCTCACTGCCCCAGGATTGCAACTGAACAACTAAGCAAGCCATTTAGTGACCTTTCAAGCATTTTAATTCATCAGGGGGGAAAGCCATATGGCTATTTTTACACTCAGCTGAGTTTTTGTATTACTCATTCTAATTTTAAAATAAATGTGTGCACCTCTGATGTGTAATTTGAAAGTAAAACTTCCATTCCCTGCAACAGAAACTATTCAGAGCTATTGACTCTTGTATAAACAGCACACACAAGTCATGTATTCCAAAATATAGGTGGAGATTTTTTAGTGTTGCCTAAATTCAAACCTTAGCAAGGATGTGAATTGGATTATTCCACATAATGTTTAATTGGGCAGAGAGCTATTTTCTGAGCTTCCATTGCAGGAGCCATGTGCCGTAGCAATGTAGCTCCTGAATTGGGTTTACTACCTCATTTTAGTGTAGACTAATAATGCCACTTTATATTCCTCTTTAACAGAAAATTCAAAATGTAGCTTTGGCAGTGCTTGTGCTTCTATTTTGCAAGAAACAGAGCCAATGGGGCCAGAGTTATTGGAGAAGCAGAATACAAAAAATATGAGTGTATACAGCAGAACTGCAATCTTTAAAGGGTCGGGCTTGAAGCACTTTCATTAAATCATCCTTTTCCTTATGAGGTTTGGTTTGCCCCAAAGAGTTTCACATTACAATTCTGATAAAGACTACCTTCTTTCTTTTGCTTCTGAATGTGCCAACACATAAAACAAATAAGGACTAGCATTTTGAACTGGAATCATGGGTTTGCGATGTAGATTTATGGAACCATAAATGCTTTATTTTCAGTTATACTGTGTGTTCTTGTTTGGGGCACTACTGCCAAAGTCATTAATGGCCCCCACAACCTACCATAATAGCCAGCTGTTATATTGAGCAATGGAAGTCTATTCAGGTGTCGATCAGGATATAGCAGGGTGATGTTTCCAGCTCCTTCTTTCATGTGCATGTAGTTCTGCACATGTGATTTGGTGTCCTCTCAACTGCCTAGTACAGGGGTCCCCAAACTAAGGCCCGGGGGCCGGATGCGGCCCTCCAAGGTCATTTACCTGGCCCCTGTCCTAAACTTTAGACTTAGGGTTGACCTATGCCTACCTGGTCTTTGGAGGTCTTTTTGCTTACCTATGGTCTTCTGAGATTGTCTAGATGGTCTTTAAAGGTCTCTTTGCTTAGGTATGGCCTTATGTGACCATCTAGATAGCTTTTGGAAGTAACTTTCCTTACCTATGGTCCTATGAGACTGTCTAGATGGCCTTTGAGGGTCCTTTTCCTTACCTATGTTTTTATGAGATTGTCTAGATGGCCTTTGGGGGCCCCATTCCTTACCTATGGTCTTATGAGATCATCTAGATCAGGGGTCCCCAAACTAAGGCCCATGGGGCAGATGCGGTCCTCCAAGGTGATTTACTTGGTCTTTGTCCTAAACTTTAGACTTAAGGTTGACCTAAGTCTGAAATGACTTGAAGGCACACAACAACAATCTTACGCCTTCCCTAGCACTTTAATTGGGACAGTAGTTCTGGTATTGTCCTCCCCCAATTGCATCCGACACTACTGACACTTTCTTGGCCCCATGACCTTATTAGTTTATGATCTGTTTTATTGTTGACTGATTTGTTTATTGATTTGTTTTATTGTTGTGTTTTACACTATCCGTTTAACCTGGGCTTGGCCCCATGTAAGCTGCCCCAAGTCTCTTCAGGAAGATGGGGTGGGGTATAAAATTATTATTATTATTATCTTAATTTTGGACTATTTCATCATAGTCCGGCTCCCTAACAGTCTGAAGGACTGTGAATCGGCCCCCCACTTTAAAAGTTTGAAGACCCCTGGCCTAGTAGGTGTGAATACATAGGAAGGGTCCCCCATGCTGACATTTACTGGTGGGGAAGGGAGGGGAATGATTCAGACTATAGAGAAGCATCTGATCCCGGCTTGGTCATGGAAGTCCATTGGGTGACCTTGGGTAAGTTACACACTGTTAGTCTCAGAAAACTTTATGATAGTGTCACCTTAAGGTCACTGTAAATTGGAAACTAGTTGAAAGCAGATAACAAGAAGTCACTAGCAGAATGCTTCTCTGTCCTCCCCACATCCAAGAAGTTGACTTCTACCTCCCAAATAGGTTCAGTGCCTCAGATAGCTCTTTTAACATCTGGAATAAAATCCGGAACAGATTTAAAGCATTCTTAACATGAAAGCCACTTTCCTTCCTTACACACACACACACAACTAGGTGTCCAGTCTTCCTTCTCTATGAAACATAACCAGAAGGTAGGAACTGGGGGCAGGGGGAGATGCATGTGGCATACTAACACATCAGCAGCTAGCAACACAAATTAAAATTAAAGTCTACAAATGGCCACCTGAGAAATAAGATGTATTATGTTCCAGCATTGCAACTGAGTTATTCTAAGGATGAGATTGTTTACAAAAAGCAGCATTAGAAAAGAGCCTGCAGCCTTTTCCACATTTAAGAAGGCAATGATCAATTCTTTAGGTTTTTCCTCTGGTGGGAGGACAAGGCAATGTGTGTCTCATGAGAGAGTATCACACACATGGGGTCACTGTCAAGAGCCGCCTGTGTGGGTGGCTGTGTGGAAGAATTCATTAGATGTCAGGCAAACTTCGGAGAAAGAAGCAATTATCAAGCCCAAACTTTAACAAGAAAAATAATTCTGGCAGTTGCTTTTGCAAACCTTAAGGAAAGAAGGAATGAAAGAAAAGAAGAAGAAAGGAAGGAAAGGAAGGAAAGGAAGGAAAGAAGGAAGGAAGGAAAACTGCAGCCCACAGATCTGCAGAAATGCCACAGTTGTGATCTATGTTTTTGTATAATGCTTGCAGAACCAGTGAAAGCCATAGCCTGTTTCAGATCTAATTTTTGAGAGGGAACCATTGCTGTTAGATTTGTCTTTCCAATTACTTCAACTCATTTGGAGGCTTCCTACTTTGGAGGATTCAAAGGTGGGAAAATATGCTGCCGCAGAGTGTGGTGGAGTCTCCTTATTTGGAGGGTTTCAAGCTGTGGCTGCATGGCCATTGCATGGGTGTCCCTTGTGGCCTCTTCCCACTTTATGAGCCTATGAAACTACTTCTGAATGGGTGGGTATTTCCCCTAATCCTCTAGGGACCCAACAATGCCATTTTGCATGATAACAACTGCTGGCATTATTAGGGCATCAGTAGATCCCTGACCGAAGTATAGTGAAGCCGCTCTGTTGAGTGCTTCAGCTGGGAACTCAATTTCACTCTTCTTTATAGTGGCGGGGGGGGGGGGGGGGAGGAGGTCTCAGTGGACATTTTTGGAAGTTAGCCAAGGCCCATCTGGTGATCAGTTGGTTCCTGGAAGTGCCGGAAGACAATGGGAAAAGAAAAGGAATCCCCATTGCTTCTGAGTAGGGGCTGCAAATCTTTCTATTAGCTGGGATTAAGGAGCAGTGGGAGGAGCCCAGGGATTTATGGGCTGGATGTGGTCTTTCTGTGGGTTAGAGTCCACTCCCCAGGTCCAGAAGGATCAGACCTCATGCCCTTGATTCCTGTTTCTGTGGCTTTTTATGTGTGATAACTGCAATCTACACTATGCAGAGCTCCCCTGGCAAAAAAAGAAGAAATTAGAAGTTAAGATAAACACATAATAAATAATGTGGGGTCCCTGATGGCACAGTGTGTTAAAGCGCTGAGCTTCTGAACTTGCGGAACAAATCCCGGGAGCGGAATGAGCTCCTGCTGTTAGACCCAGCTCCTGCCAACCTAGCAGTTCGAAAACATGCAAATGTGAGTAGATCAATAGGTACTGCTCCGGTGGGAAGGTAACGGCGCTCCATGCAGTCATACTGGCCACATGATCTTGGAGGTGTCTATGAACAACGCCAGCTCTTCGGCTTAGAAATGGAGATGAGCACCAACCCCCAGAGTCGGTCACAACTGGACTTAACGTCAGGGGAAACCTTTACCTTTTACAAACAAATAATGTATTGGCAGATTTTATCGTTGCCATAGGGATGACTCAGAAAATTTAATTTGTATGGTTGGTTTTATCAAGGCATTGAATGTTTGCCTTTTATCTGTTGGAATTTGCCCTGAGTCCCTTTAGGGAGATAGGGCGGAATACAAATAAAGTTGTTCATTATTATTATTATTATTATTATTATTATTATTATTATTATTATTATTATTATTATCATTATCCTACTGATAAGTGTTGAAAAATCTGATCATGTTTAGCCTATTATGTACCTGGCAGGTTGGAATTATTTCCAGCTTGTTTCTCAAAGTTGGCTTTCATCCTGCAGGTGCCAGGTTTCCTGACACCTCAAGCATTGTTCGTGAAGTGCACTTGTTTCTTTTTTTTCCTTTTTTTTTTGAGAGGGGGGGGGGGGGGTTTGAAAAGTTTTATATTTCTGCCAGCCTAGACATATACTCAAGGCTTACTGCAAAATCCCAGCTTTTCAATGCAGATAACTCAGCACAGGGATTTGCCACAAGAATCTCTTCTCTCTGGTTCACCCCACTAACAACTCACATAGTTGATTTACACTTGTTTCTTGAGGACCTGTCATAAAACTTTACAAGAACAAACAACAGCAGCTCTAAGTAGTAGACATCTGTCAGTGGATGCTTCAGAGCTATGGAACTTCCTTCCATTAAAGAGAAGATGAGAGATATTGCTCAGTTTCTTTACAATATCACAAAAAATATTGGAACTTCACAAGACTCCTGTTGGCTAGTTTTATTATAAATGTGTATTTTTAGTAATGTAATATCATTACAGTACACTTGTCAATCACTGTGTTTAGAACTAATTATTTTGTTGCATTAGGTTTTTAAAAGATCGCCCTTTGCATAGTGTTCTGCAGCTATTTGGTTGAGATTATTGTTGTTTCTGTCTGTCCATCTGCCTTGTTATAAATAAATTTGAATAAGGGCAAGATAGTATAGAAACACATTCGTGAACAGAAAGGTAGAACTTCTAAGGGATAAAGCAATTTGCACAATTTAAAATATTGTGCATCCACGAAAGGAGCTTCTTTGCCCTTGTGGCCTTTACTATGCCCTTCTAAGGCAAGACTGAACTTTACTAACAAAAATCTGAAATCTGAACAAAGCATGGGTGCTGGACAAAACCTCTCACATGGCACAGGGTTTTTATATTGGTAGTTTGGCTGCGTCTGCCATGGAGAAATTCAAAGCACAGAGGAACAGAAGACCAAGACTGTTCTTGCATGAATATCAAAGGCTGCAAAATTGTCTCCCTTCTTCCACGGGTCTCACAGCTGAATGCAATATAAACAATCCATTCTTCTTAAAAGGAAGCAGAGCTGCTATATTGCAATCAGGTCTGGGCTAATTTGGATTTTATTATTTGTGATGACTCTTCCCTGATTTCATATGTTTCCATGATGGTGAAGCAGATTGATTTGGATTTTGTTGTTCTTCCAAGTCAAGCAGCCAAAGCTGCCTGCATATTTGTAGATGCTATAGTCTAGTCATTGCCTATATCATATGCCTTCTGCTGGTAAGGAACCAAAATGATGCTTCATGGGGACTAATGGATTCATTTTGGGGGGTTCTTGTTATATCACTTCCCATTGATTGAATGTGAAACATATGCCAGCATGGCTTCCAACCAGCAATAAAAGCCTGATGCAGATCACAGTGGCTTAGCTTTGGAGAAGATGATGATTGGCATCCTGTTAGCAACTTACAAAGGTGTACATTTTGAATGTACAGTAGAGTCTCACTCATCCAAGACTCACTTATCCAAGGTTCTGGATTATCCAAGGCATTTTTGTAGTCAATGTTTTCAATATATCATGATATTTTTGGTGCTAAATTTGTAAATACAGTAATTACAACATAACATTACTACGTATTAAACTATTTTTTCTATCAAATTTGTTGTATTAACATGATGTTTTGGTGCTTAATTTGTAAAATCATAACCTAATTTGAAGTTTAATAGGCTTTTCCTTAATCCCTCCTTATTATCCAAGATATTCGCTTATCCAAGGTTCTGCCCACTCATTTAGCTTGGATAAGTGAGACTCTACTGTAATTTATTTTAGTAATTTATGCATTTTTGGATAAATAAAGTTCATCACAACGTTCAAAGCAATAAAGATAACTGCATTCTGATTCATGTATAAGTTTGGGAAGTGAAAATTAGTTGAGTTCATATTAAAATGCAAATTGTGCAAATTTCCGTCTCTTGTGTCAACTGGTAGCAATGATATAGACAGCTAATTTTATAGTCTGTTTAGAGTTCTAAACCATTCTGCTGCTTTAGTGTGACACAGAAAGCTATGATCTGGAACAAGGAGAAGAAATCACTTTTTTCTATCATGCAAAATACATGTGTGCTATTAAAGATTATTTGGAAAGGGTTTTGAACATAAATTATAATATCCAAAATATTTGGTGGAGTAAATTTCAATCGCTTCGTGCATTTTGAGCTTCCCTTCTGAAAATGTAAGCTAGAGAGCTATGAAAAGTAACTGAAATTACTGAGGAATTTTCCATTTAATAAAAGGCATTAGTGAGGAGGCTCTGTGTATCTCTGTGTTAATCAAAGCATGAAAGCGTTATTTTGACAATTGTACACTCAGAATCTCACAAGCTGAGTGTAAGTAGGTAAGTAAAACTTTATTTCTATCCCACCCTATCTCCACATGGGGACTCGGGGCAGATCACAACATAAAGCAAACATTCAATGCCATAAAATATAACAATAGACTAAAACAATTCAAAATAAATAAAACAGACAATAAAGCAGATCACATGAAAACAACAATAATAAATTGCACAATGTTAATAAAATGAAGTTAAAAGCCATGTCTAAATTCCATTCCTTATTTCATAGTGCCACATCTTTAAACATTCACATCTCCATATGCCTGGGTACATAGGAAAGTATTTATTTGCTTCCTAAAGGAGGACAGCGATGGGGCCATTCTGATCTCCTTTGGAAGGGAGTTCCAGAGGTGGGGGGCAGCTACAGAGAAGGCCCTCTCTTTCGTCCCCACCAGCCAGGTTTGAGATGGGTGGCCCGAGAGGAAGGCCTCCCCTGATGTGCGCAGACTCATATGAGGAGATGCGGTTGGCCAGGTAGTCTGGACCTGAACCATTTAGGGCTTTAAAAGTGACAACCAGTGCCCAAAGTCTATGTTTTATGAATAAATATTTAGCATAAGTGAGCTGCTATCAACAGAGGCTTAAGTCAAATAAAATTTGTTAATCTTGGAGGTGCCACAGAGTCTTTGTTGGTTTTACTGCCACAGACTAACACAGCCAATTGGTGGCTAGTAATCACCACGCCAGTCAGGCAAAGCAATCTGCTCTGGATGTTTAGTTTGAACTTCAGAATGACTATCCAAGCTACAGAAGTTATTTGTGGTCATGGTTTTAAAGTCTAGGTCCAACCCGGAGCCGATCTACTGCTCCCAGTGACATGGAAGCCACACCTACCACTGATAGAATTCCCCCCTCCCAAAAATATGGGATACCGAAGCCTATGCACAGCCCTTCAATGCATGTAATACTTATACAGCCTGTTATATCTTGCTCTGCAAACAGGTGCCAGGCAGGACAATGGTTAAAATTCATGTTTTCATTATTCATATAATTCAGTGACAGAACTAAGATCAAATCCAAATAGCAGTCTTCTCAAGTACTTCTTTCTGAGAAGTCAATTCCCTATTGCCTGCTGTGAATCTCTGAACATTTTGAGGGCATCATGGCCACTTGGCATTTTGGTGTGAGGAATGGACCATTTTCTTAATATGTTCCCTGGGGAACACAGACATCACTATGACAGTGGTTCTCAACTTGGGATCCTCAGATGTTTTTGGCCTTCTACTCCCAGAAATCCTCACAGGTGGTAAACTGGCTGGGATTTCTGGGAGTTGTAGGCCAAAAACATCTGGGGACCCCAGGTTGAGAGCTACTGCGCTAGAAGGCATTCCGAGTGAAGGAAGGAAAAGGGAGAAGGAGCTTGCCTGATTCTTTGAGTCACATTTCCACACAACAAAGTCTATGAATCTTCTTAAACAGAGTGTATCTGCAGATTCAGACTCAAAGTGATGGAACAAATGGAAAGTTCAGAAATTGAAAGGCAGTTCCTACTGGAAGCTGAGAAGATCTGGAGGAAGAGGATGAGGAAGAAGCACTGTTTTGATTTGCTTCCCACATTCCATGTCTATTCCTACCTTAGAAACTGGAGTACAAGAAGGCAGGAAACTGACCACTCTCAACCCTTTGCACCTTGCTCAGCTGCCCCACGTGCATCCTGATTTCCCATTTCCCAACTCACATGTATCTCAGTTCTGACTCCCTCCGCACCAGGACGTCACGGATCCTTTCAATTTTGAAAAGTTCCCCTTCAATGTCATCAATGGTAGTAGTGGAATCAGCCATGGACACAATTTCATCTCCTGAATGCAAAACAGAAAAAGGAGCTATATTTCTAAAAGCGACAAGGAATAGGAGCACAGGATGCAAGCCAGTGATTCCATGTCAATGGATTCGAGAGACAGCCAGAAACATATTCATTCAAAGTGACAAGAGTTCAAATTTTGTCCTGAAAAACCTGAAAAATTCTGACAGCTGCCAGATGAATGCTATGAGAGCTTTGAAGACTGGGTGTGCACATAGCAAAGAAGGGGCAGGAGCAGGAGTTTTTGTTATATTAAAGAAGGGTGTATACGAATTGGGAGAATTTGAAACATGCTTTCCTCTATACAGGAGATTCAGTGTCAGCTACTCTTCAGTCTCACTTTCCAACTCCCTTTGGGAAGACATATTCCTCCCACACATAGGCCCCAAGGACTCATTTATCTTTTTCATTCCCCTTATGAAGTGCCTTTTCCTGCACCTCTTAACACGTCGTTCAAAGATTATCAGTGCTCTCAGATCAAGACTGCACTTTTTTATTATCATCCCCTGGGAAGCCTCTGAAGTGACGCCAAAATTATTAGAAACTGAAATGTCTGCACATGCCTTTCCCACCTTAGAGGTGATGAGAAAATAGCACGGTGATATTTCTGTGGCATCAAAGAACAGAAGAAATAGAGTTCCCTGAAAAAGAGCAGGAAACATTTGTCAGAAGCTAGGGAATGCATCTCACCCAAAGAAACTATGGAGGGCTACACTCCTCCAAGACACTCCTCCAGTCCTCCAGTGTTCCCAATCACCCTTTAGGAAATGGCAGGGGGGCATATTCACCATGTCATTGGGCTCACAGATTATTTTGAAGAGGACCACTGCTTTGGTATAAGCAAATTCCTTTTTTCCTAGCATCATGTATCTATGTTTTGTTTTGATACTGGGAAATGCCATATAATCAATTTTGATGAAAAGTACCATATACATATTTTACCTCATGACTGTGGCATAGTGATTAAAGTGCTAGACCTGAGGATTGAGAATATCTAGAAAGAAATCTTCACTGAGCCATGATGCAGACGTGTTACCCTCTTTTTCAGCCTGACTTTACAGGATTGTTGTAAAAGATAAAGTGGGAAAGAATAGAACTATGTACAGCTCCTTCTGTTAATGCAGGAAAAGTGGGGTGTAAAATGCAAACAAAGGTGACAATTACAGTAAGACTCCCCCATATCCAAAAGTGATATGTTCCTGACAGGACAACATTTTTGTGAAACCTTGGATATAACCAAATGTCATTAACTTATTCCATTTTTAATCTCAGCATACAGAGTTGCATTAGAGTACCTAGAGATTCCTAGAGAAGCATCACTTCCAGGAATTTGCTAGGTCCTCCAATACAAATCTATGGTACCTTCTGGTAAGAGTATACCACAGAATCATATGGAGGACCTAGTACATTCCTAGAGAAATACATTTCCTCCTCCTCATTTATGTATCTTACATTTAGCATGCTCTCATTTGTGATTGGGCACCAGAAGGTAAATATGGACTTAATTTGTAAGTCATGTTGCCAAGACATGTATTTCTGGGGGAATCCCACTGGAGAGAAGAAATCAGTTTAGGTGTAATGAAATACATTTGTTCGCTTTCTGGTTTGACTCTCAGTGTTCCACACTAACGGGATCATCCCTATCTAATTTGAGTTGGGTGAATAAAAGGACAGGTTTACAACAGCATAATCTCTGTATGCTGCTGAGATCAGCTGTGTTGCCACTGCCTTTCTCCGCCCTCCCCATACAACATGCATTAGCAGAGTCAAGTGACAAGCTCAATACTTCATTATTAAAGCCAAATGACTTCCCAATCAGGTTTGGGCCAATGAGTCAAACCAGGGGACAGAACAAGCTTATGAGTTAAATGATGCTGCAGTCATTGCCTGGGAAGAAAAATGCCACTAGTGAAGAAAGAGGAAGAAAGCAATAAATATGTACTAGGTATGGCTTGGGCAAAAATAGTTGCTGGAAAGATGCTCAGCCCACCACAGCCAAAGCTGATGAACCCCATTTAAGAGACTCTGCTGATTGCTGGGTGCTGACTAGGCCGTATGATATGATTATATTGAGACTATAAGTGAGTCCTCATGGCTGAGTATAATTGCCTTCCAACATTTTGTGCCCATTTAATCATACATTCCTTTATCAGTACTGGTTCCATTTCCATTTTCAGTAATATTTTATATATTTTTTCCAATAAGTATTCTTCATTAGAACGTAATTCCTTTTCAAATTCTGATTGTTCTCTTTCAAATCTGATATTTTTACTGTCTAGTGTAAATTTTCCTTTCAGTTGCCTATATCTGCATCATTGCAAATGAGATCCTGCATCCAGCCATTTTTCTTGAGTTTTAAATCTGTATTTATCATCTCCATGTATTATTAAATCTCTTTATGTAATTCATTGTTCTCCTTTCATTATATCTAATTTTTAAAATGCTTCTTCTGTTGAAATTGATAGTCGGGTTTATGGACGTAATTAAATTTTGTACTTGTTCCAAATCCTGAGTATGGTTTGCCTTATATGTGTACTTTTGCTTTTTGATATCATATATAGCCGTGCCATCTAAAATGTAAATCATGGCCTTTTAATTTAAACAGTCTCTCATTTCTTACAGTTATCCAATCTTTCATCCAAACTAATGTGCATGCTTAAAAATATACCAACTTGTTTAAAAGTTTTCTTAACTTGTGGTCAGTATGCTGTAAGTTCTGAGTCTTCCTTTTTGCTCCTCTAATAACCCTCTTAGGCCCCTTCCACACTGCCATATAATCCAGATTATCAATGCAGATAATCCACATTATCTGCTTTGAAATGGATTATATGAGTCTACACTGCCATATAATCCAGTTCAAACCAAATAATCTGGATTTTATATGGCACTGTAGAAGAGGCCTCAGATGGAAGATGGAGATATCATGGTGATTCTCCACTTAGAGTTAGTTAAATAGTTGGACCTAACTTTCCTTTTTAGAAATGTAGTCCTTCTAATAAACCTTTTGTAACTTTGAAGCTTGACTCTGCTGCTTTATTGCTTAAGATCATTTGTTCCTCTGCAGACATGGACATCTCCTGCTGTGTGTGAGTAATCTGCTGTGCTTTGCTTTTAAAATGCTCTTTCTTTTTGTGACATTTTCCCAACACATAGCTCTGTAGGTGAGATACAAGTGTGACATGCAGAAAGTTCCAGGTTAAATTACTGGCATCTATATGTAGGGTTGGATTAAAGAATAGTGTTTTAAACTTTAGATGTCTTCTACCAGTCACTGCAGATAATATTATCAAAAATTAGAGTGACAAAATGTGATACTTTAAATGTTTTTGAACCCCAGTCTCATGTGCAATGCAGTTTCTACCCTTGATCTAGATAGACTAATGCCCTGATACAGCACAACACAGCTCTTGATGTTAAATCCGACAGAAAGATTCTACTTCCCTCCTTTACAGTCAAGTTGTATGAAATGACAAGGACTGTACTATATCCTGTTGAGAATATAGACAATTGGAAAGGTTTTCTGCATCAAACCAGAGAGACAGATGTCCAACATTGTCCTTGCAGTATCATAGAATCATAGAGTTTAGAGAGACCACATTGGCCATCTAGTCCAACCCCCTGCCGTGCAAGGAAAGCGCAATCAAAGCACAACTCCAACGGACATCTAGCCTCTGTTTAAAAGCCTCCAAAGGAGGATCTTCCACCACACTCAGAGGCAGAAAGTTCCACTGCTGAACAGCTCTTAAAATCAGGAAGCTCTTACTAATATTCAGGTAGGAACTCCTTTTCTGTCATTTGAACCCATTGCTCCAAGGGCAGCTCCCTCTTCTTTATGGCATACTTTCACATATTTATAAATGGATATCATGTATCATGTACCTTGATCATGACTCCTCTCAAACTTCTCTTCTCCAGGCTAAACATACCCAGCTCTTTAAGATGTTCCTCATAGGGCATGGTCTGCAGAACTTTGATTATTTTAGTTGCCCTCCTCTGGACACCTTCCAGCTTGTCAAATCTCTTTTGAACTGTGGTGCCCACAATTGGACACAGTATTCCAGGTGAAGTCTAACCAAAGCAGAATAGAGGGGTACCATTACTTCCCTCAGTCTAGACACTATACTCCTTTTGATGCAGCCCAAAATCCCATTGGCTTTTTAAGCTGCTGCATCACATTGTTGGCTCATGTTTAACTTGTTGTCCATGAAAACTCCAAGATCTTTTTCACATGGAGTGCTGTCGAGCCAGGTGTCACCCATTCTGTATCTGCATTTCCTTTTTTCTGCCTTAGTATCTTACATTTCTTCTTGTTACCTCTCATGATTGTGCAGTGTGCAATCATTTGTTCTAATATGCCTACATGTTGACTCTGACTTATGGTGACCCTATCATGGGCTTTTCTTGACAAGATTGATTTCAAAGGGGTTTGCTGGTACCATCCTCTTAGACTGAGTAAGAGTGTGACTTGCCACTCAATGGAATTTCTATATCTGAACAGAGATTTCAACTTTGGTCTTCCTGAATTCTGGCTAAACACTGAAACCACTGGCTTTCTTGTGCAACCATGGTCCTCTTCAGAGAAACAAGGCATTCAATGAAGAGGGCTTATACATTAAGTGCTCTTCTTATTAAGAACTGAGTTATTCACTCCAATTACTAGGCCGAAAAGAGTGATAAAACCCTGGTCTTCTTACCCCACACTGTCTGCAATGTCTACCAATTTCTTGGTGTGGAATAATCACAAGGATTTTGTTGGTTGATTGTATTGTCTCAAGCAGAGCTGAGTGAGGATGGAGAGCAGAGTTTGCTTATAGGGATGGACAAGATGCTATTTCCTTTCCTGTCACCAGTACAGAAGATGGTGGGATAGAGGTTTTCCTGTGCTTGGGGGCTTCGAGATAATTTAAAGGTCCCGACAGAACAGGTTCTTGGTTTATATCCAGAAGGAGAGGGAAAAAGGTTCAGGAAGAAGAGCCAGAGGTGAGGCTATACCCACCATGAATACTGGAGATTATTACCTCATCTAAGACTCTTAGATGTGGGGTTCCTGCGTGGCTTGAGTGTGCCCACTGCCCAAGAGCCCCTTCTGACATCTCAGACCATACCTCTCACTGTACACTCAGTTCCTTCAGCAGAGCAACAAAGCTGGAAATGGCATCACAGGCAGCCGTGCAGGCTATATGAGTGACTTCCAGAAGGAGAATCAACACAAAGTGCTCGGACCATGGGGAAATGATGCTTCCCATGAAAGTGGAGCAGTACAGCTGTTCTAGTCTTTAATCTGAACTTTAAAGAATCTATTCAAAGAGTTATACTTTTTTTGAGAGGAGCAGTTCTTTTAAAGTTCACACTTACAACTAATGGAGTCGATATATTACCTCCCTGACATGGAAGCCACCAGCTGTCCCTGATCTGGACCATTCTTTCCATTGGCCTAGACTTCCTAGCCAGGGCATTAGGCAGAATAGGTATTTTTGGTGGCAGGTGCCATTTTCTTGCCCATTCCCAAGCTTTTGTGTATGATTATTTTAAAACTAATAGCAGGATAAAGGAGAGGTGGGTGGAGAGTTCCACGCAGCTCCCTGGTATTGCTTTTCTGCCTGAACCACTAACCCACTAGTCCATGGAAGGTGTGAAAGAGGTGCTGGGATAATGCTTTTCAGGCAGAGTTCCTCGCTCCGATGCCAGGGGAAAGGAAAGGTGCCATCATCATCAGATCCAGACTGCCACTCAGCTGTGGGAAATGTTTTCATTGGTTCTCAATTGTTTGCTGTCAAAGTCTGTTTTGCTGATTGCCTGGCGATATCCATTCACAAATATAAGGAACTTGCAGCAGCAATGGCATTTAGCAGAGTAGAAAAGAAATATGTCATCATCCTTGCCTGGCATCCTCACAAGAGGAGGCTCCAAGGCAGGAAATAAATGGATTCCACCAAGGAAACATACATAGGAACCTCAAGGTGTCTCGGATTCTTTCACAGGATGTTGGTTCTTTTCAGGGAAACCCCAAATAATATGTTTCCTTTCTGGTGGGGAAATCTATTGCATTTGTCATCAGCCTGGTCTTTGCAGACTCGTGCCAATGTATCTGCCAAGGCACTGGCATTTTGCCGGTTCAGTGTGCCTCGCGGATAAAACTCCATCCTGCAAGGATCTGTGCCAAGTGCTATCCTCTCCCCCCGCTTTTTTTCTGTCTCTCTTTTTGTGAATGAACAGGAGCCAGAGCATTTGGTCCACAGCCAGCTTCCCCGACTCATGTGCATGAGAGCTTTTTTCCCTCACTCTCTCTACTGCCTATCACATTGAGATACAAAAGTGCTCAGTTTCTGACACCAGCGAGTCAGGCAGCAAACCAAAGCACTCATCCTGCTACCCTTCCAGTCCCACGACACAAGGAGCTGGGTGGGCAAAGGCATAAGGGGAATACCAGTGCTGCTGCTCAGAAACTTTCAAGGTTGAGAAAAAATAGCAGGTTACAGACAGAGAACTCATAGAACTCTTATGCACATAACATGCACACACGTACACCAAATGCACACTTCACAATATGGAGATTTTTAGTGGGGTGCAAGCCCATCTCACCTTTGCCTGTTTCTGCTCCTTGCCACTTGGTTGACTCCAGGGATCCATACTGGGTGGACGCCTTGTTCTCCTTTTCCATCCTCACCCCTTGCTCTGTTTCTCCCCCTTCGAATCACTCTTCTTCTTCTTTCCCCTTCTTCAGAAATTCCTGGGAGAGGAGCGGTTCTAAAGAGCACAGGTTGCTCAGAGGCCAGAGCCCATCCTCTGGAAGAGACGAAGAGCATGGAAGTGGCACAAACCAGTGCTGGTACCTGCCTGGCAGCTGCTGCCTGCCAGTTTCCACACTAAGGATGCTTTTGCACAGCTGCCTGGAGATGAAAGAGAAATCCGAGGCTGCAGGAGGAGGGCAGACGGGGGGCCATGACGGTGCTGAAGGGCTCCCTCTGGTGGACATCGGGGTTAAGCTCCCGCTTGTAGCCTTTGCAAGCCATTGGGGGAAAAATGAAAGGGGATCTCACAGGCTTCAACCACTGCTTGCTTCGGCATCCATACGGTATATTTAAACCATCTTCTTCTTCTCTCTCTATGGAAGCATTAAGCTGATCAGTACTTTTCCACCCCCCCTTACAAATTGTAGGTTGGCTGACATTATGAGCAGCTCCACAAGTATTCATGCTTGCCTCAAACAGACAAGAGTTCTCTCTCCCACCCTGGACATTATTCCCCTAATATATAAACCCCACTTGCCTGGTTTCCAACAGACCTCACAACCACTGAGGACGCTGCCACAGATGTGGGTGAAACGTCAGGAGAGAATGCTTCTGGACCAAGGCCATACAGCCCGGAAAACACACAACAACCGAAACATTTTAATGTTTTCATACTCTTTTGCTGAACTTATTCAGTCAGGGCAATGAAGAAAAAGTGAATTATCGGTCTTTTACTGTTTTCAAAGTTAGACAACATGCCGTCCACATTCCTCACATTCCTAATGTTCTCTTTCTGTAGTTTTGCTAGACAGCATGTGCCTAAAGCCCACCATTACCTTTCACATCATCAGTTATTATAGATAATTGTTCTCATTTGTTCAAATCTTTTTATTTTGCCTCCGTGGGAAATATTGCTCCAGTGTCAAGGTGGGGAACTAGTTACCCTCTGATGTTGTTGAGCTGAGACTCATTCCCTCCCTGACCACCACGCAACCACAAATCTGGAGGGTCACAGCCTTCCCAGCATCATACTTATGTGGCATTGATTAGGCATGGAGATCAAATTTTGCCTTTTAAAAAATTGTTTGCAACTCATTAGCAAGTGAAGAATCATACATGATAACAGAAAGGTACTGTAAGATTTGGTTCTTCATCAGAACCCAATATGTTCCATCCATGTGTTTAACATCCTGGAAGAATCTAATCATAAAGCCTTAGATGAGCTGCACTGGGTGATCAATCTGTTTCCCACATTGACAGATAGATATAAGTGCATAAACATATCACTACCCTGAAAAGGTTAGTGTGGTTTTCCAAAACCGCTTTGCAGGCACATTGTTGTGGAGAAGAGTATCCCACTTGGTTGATCACTGCCTTGTTGTGCGTACTGTCCAAAAATGCAAGCTGTCTGTTTTCTGACTAAAGCAAAAGTAAGAAAGGTGTGTCTGTCCATAGGATTACAATTCCCAGTAATCCTACCCAGCACAGCCATAGATGAATTCCCTACACCAATTTGAATTCATTAAAGAGCACCATTCTTAATTATTGGCATTATTCTCTCTCTTTTTTTGTTCAAACAAACAAACTAGACTCTAGACCAGTAATTCTCGAACTCTAATCCTCCAAGTGTTTTGTACTTCACCTTCCAGAAGCCCCAGCCCCAGCTGATTAGAGAATGGGAGCTAAAATCCAAAACATCTGAAAAACCAATAAAACCATCTTCTTCATTCATCGGGCACTCTCTTGGGACCGGTAGGTTTGTGTACATATAAACACCCACACATGTGTGTATTTGACCCAAGCCAACTTTTGGATGTTCTCAACCTCTTCCAATTTGTGGGTAAAAATGCTTTCAATGTGTTGTCGAAGGCTTTTAAGACCATAATTATTTTTATATATGTGTTTTTATTGTAAGCTGCCCTGAGTCCCCTCTAGGGTGAGAAGGGCAGGATACAAATGCTGTAATAAATTAATAAATAATCACTGGGATTGCTGTGAGTTTTCTCAGCATTTTCTCCTGATGTTTTGCCAACATCTATGGCAGGCATCCTCAGAGGTTGTGAGGTCTGTTGGAAACTAGCCAAGTGAGGTTTATATATCTGTGGAAGGTCCAGGGTGGGAGAAAGAACTTTTGTCTGTTTGAGGCCAGTGTGAATGTTACAATTAATCACCTTGATTAGCATTGAAAAGCCTTGCAGCTTCAAGGCCTTTCTGCTTCCTGCCTGGGGTAATCCTTTGTTGGGAGGTGTTTTCCCTAGAAAGATCAGTTAGCCAGCCTCTGCCTAAAGTTCTGGGTGAACTGGTGAAAGCATGATTAAAGGTAAAATTACTAAGCATATAGAATAGCAAGTATTGTTGAAGTAAGATCAACACGACTCTTGTAAAGGTCTCAATAACTTGCTGGAGTTCTTTGAGCATGTCAAGTTCAACAACATTGAAGGCACAAGGGCAATGCTTGGACTTTGAAGAGCTTCTGATAACCTCTCTCAACAAAGGAACCCTTATAAATGTACTGATGGGCTAAAAGGAGCTGTCCTCTTCTGTTAAGTTTAAAAACAAACAAATACATAAAAAAGGATGCTGTACATAGTAATATGTGGGCATTTCTCACATACTGGGGAGTAAGAAGCTGTACCAAGACCAGATTTTTAATTACATGAGTGCACTGAGATGGCCCAGTTTGCTGATGATAACACCCAATTATTTAAGTTGGTAAAAACTAATAAGGGTTGCGGATGGCTCCAAATGAATCTCTGACACTGGGGGAATAGGCAATAAAATGCTAAAGTGGGTATTAATAACTGTAAATTATGCACACTGGGTAAAAATGCCTGAGTTAACACCGATTGAGCCTGAGCTGGTTGTAACTGACCAGAAAAGAGATGTTGAGGTTTTGTAAGATCATTCAGTGAAAACATTAAAGCAGTATGCACATGATGTTTAAAAAAGACATATTCTGTAGTGGAAATTGTTAGGAAAGACATGAAAATTAAAATTGCTAACATTGCAGTGCTTTCTTGGGGCAGTGCAATCATTTAGGCTCCTCTTATCAGATCTCAAAAACAATATTTTGGAGAAAGTCATAGTAAAGGGTAACAAAAACTATCAGGAGTTGGAAGCTAATCCCTTGTAAGAGAAGGTTACATTTGGAGCTATCAAACCAAGGAATGAAGTAAATATGTAAACATGTTGTTGCTGTTGTTGTCATGTACATTCAAATCATTTCTGACATGGTAACCATGAAACCAACCCTATTATAGGATTTTCTTGGCAAGATTTGTTGAGAGTGAGATTGAATTTATATTCCTCTGAAGTTGAAAAATTTTGACTTTTCCAAGATCTCCTAGTGGGTTTTCATGGCCAAGTGATCATGTGATTCCTGATCTATCAAAGTCTTTTAGACTGCGGTGACTCAATGGGTTAAATCCTTGAGCTGCTGAACTGCTGACCAGAAGGTTGGCAGTTCAAATCTGTGGGACGAGATGAGCTTCTACTGTTAACCCTAGCTCCTGCAAAACTAACTTTGAAAACATGCAAATATGAGTTGATAAATAGGTACTGCTTTGGCAGAAAAGGGCAAAAGGACGCTCCAAGCAGTCACATCAGCCACATGACCAGGAGGTGACAACGCAGGCTCCTTGGCTTGGAAATGGAGAAGAGCATCTCCACTAGAGCCAAAGATGAGCACTGTCTCCAGAGATGGAAATCAAAGGATAAACATTTTCCTTTGTGTTTGTGTGTATGTGATTGTAACAAGGCATTGAATGTTTGCCCATGTCTGCTTTATTTGCTGTAATCTGCTCTGAGTCCCCTTGGAGAGAAGGGCGGAATATAAATAAAGTTATTATTATTATTATTATTATTATTATTATTATTATTATTATTATTATTATTTCAATGCTTAGACCAGTATACCATGATGACTCTCAATTGATAGGTTTATAAAGTCACAGGGGTTTATAAAAAGTGTGCATGAAGTAGAGAAAGTGAATAGGGAAAGCTATCCTCTTGCCCTCACTGTATTAGCAAACTGTCATTGAAACCAAATGACAGCAAACTCAGGCCAGACAAAACAAAATCCTTCTATACATACCACATAGCTAAAATGTGGAATTCATAAACACAAGAAGTTATTTTGGACACCTTTATATACATGTAATTTTAAATGTTGTTAAAAGAAACACCTTTCCTTTTTAACTCTAGTGTTGGAATGCCAGCCCTGAAACCTGAGTATAAATATCATCAGGTTTTCATTTCTTTATTAAAAAATGTTTTATTGAAAGATTTCAGATACCCTAAAAATCTACAGACAAAAAAATAGAAAGGAAAAAAGACATTAAAAGATAAAACATAAAAGATAAAAAAGAAGAAAAGAGTATTTCCATTCTTCCTTTTAACAGTCTATAACATTAACATTATTTCAGTTCTCGCTGAATAAAAATCCAGTTCTTTTCTGTCCATCCCCTGTTAAATTATTTCTTAACACTCAAAGATATTTCTTTCTTAGGTTGACATATTTAGCATTAAAATATCAAACATGATCTTTCTACATTCCTGTCAGACATGTAAGCCATTACACCATTTTTCATCATAGGAAATAATACTCAATTTTCTCACCTGTAATTATGGCAGCAGCTTTCTAACACAAAGTACTCATCCTTTCTAAATATAACTGTAAATCTCTCACATTATACTATATAGCATCAGTAAATCCATTCTATTTTAAAAGTCTCTTGTAGCTCAAAATCTTTCTTTTTGTTTGAATTCAAATATTTCTAAGACATTTTATTTTCTGAAATACTTTACAAATTCATGTCCATAGTTTACAGGCTGTTTTTTTCCCATTAAATCCTCTTGTTTTGTTATCCCATCTGTGTAAAGGTTAAGGGAAAAGTTTTCCCTTGACATTAAGTCCAGTTGTGTCGGACTCTGGCGGTTGGTGCTCATCTCCATTTCTAAGCCAAAGAGTCGGTGTTGTCTGTAGACACCTCCAAAGTCATGTGGCCGGCATGACTGCATGGAGCGCCGTTACCTTCCTGCCAGAGCAGTACCTTTTGATCTACTCACATTTGCATGTTTTTGAACTGCTAGGTTGGCAGAAGCTGGGGTTAACAGCGGATGCTCACTCCACTCCCTGGATTCGAACCTGTGATCTTTCAGACAGCAAGTTCAGCAGCTCAGCTCTTTAATATGCTACACCACTGGAGGCTTCCTTATATGCAGGTTCTGGATTGGCCTACTCTTGCTCTATAATTCCCATTTTACAATCAAGAATTTCTTGGATGCTGTTCTCCTCAATTTGATGCAACAACCCCTCCTTTAAATTGACGAGGGTTTAGTTGTTCTTACAGTTTCCGCTATTCATCATTCCCAGATTAAGCCCCCCCCCCCCCCCCCCGCTTTCCCTTCCTTTGCATTGCACCCTCCAGGAAGTCTTAGGTCTTCTCTCAAACTCTTGCAATCCCTTCGTCATGTTTGAGAATCCCTACTCTCTCTCGAAGAATGGTCTCTAATAACATTGCAAGAAATCTTGAGGAAGTTCCACCTTTCTTCAGTCCAGCAGTCACACAGCAAACAATTCTCTTGATGCCACCTGTTTACAGCAGTCTTATGAGCTTCAAATGTCTTTGCTATCCCACAATGTAATTTCTCTTTATTAAAATTCAGTTTAGTCATGTAAATTAAAAAATCCACAAAAATACATCCTGGAGGTGGGATACCAGTTTAAACACAAAATTCATTCATGTGTTATATACATCTGGTAAACGTAGCCCGAAGGTAATTTTATGCACAGTACTTTAAACAATGTAAGCAATGCATAAAACAGACTTTGTGCACATTGAATCTCCTGAAAGCAAAAGTGGCACTACCTCAACCACTCATGTGGACAATTTTTGAAATTACTGGAACACTAGATAAGGGATGCTCAACATATACAGGGAACTTAACAATGTCACATGTAAAAGCTGAAACCAATAGGCTACTAACTGGACAAGCAAGTACCCATCTAATGGATAAAAACAAGCCCGGTGGATGACTTTATTTTTGGAGAGTGTGAAAAATGACTCATAAAATGAAATCAAATGTTCTTCAACATAATAGGTAGGTAGGTACTTTGTGCGGCAATGAAATAAATAACAACCTTACAACGCAAATGAATTTTGTTACTTGAATACAAACCCAATAATATATTCTATAATAGTGGTTTTCAACCTGTGGGTCCCCAGGTGTTTTGGCCTACAACTCCCAGAAATCCCAGCCAGTTTACCAGCTGTTAGGATTTCTCCGAGTTGAAGGCCAAAACATCTGGGCACCCATAGGTTGAGAACCACTGTTCTATAAAAGGAATTTAGTTCTGGATGGGGCAAATAAATCAAAATGTAATCCAGACAAAGCAGAGGTGTTCCTGATCAGTTGGAAGGCAGATCAGAGAGTAGGGATCCAGCCTCTGCTGGATTTCATTCTCCGTGAAAACATATCCAAAGTTTGGGATACTCCTGGACTCAGTGTTGAACTACATATCTGCTGTGGCCAGTAGTGCCTTTGAACATTTAAAAGTTTTGTGCTGACTTGTGTGGCATGGCAGTACATGCCTTGTTTACATCCCTTTTGGATTACTCTTCAATGCCTTTGAAGAGGATTAGCAAACTTCAGCTGATGCAAAGAGATGTGGCTACTGGCTAGATGGGGGCTAGCTTCAGGGAGCTCACAGCCCCCCCCTCATTGCAACAGCTGCCAGTTTGTTTCCAGGCACTATTCAGAGTGCTGATTATTACCTATCAAAGGTCCAGACTATTTGTCTGATAGTATCAACTGGTATGAACCTGCCTGGGCTCTGAGATCATCAGGAGAGGCCCTTCTCTCGACCCTACCTCCGACACAAGCACAGTTCTGGGGGACCCGAGAGAGGGCTCTGGAAGTCCCTTCTTCCCAGGGAAGCCAGAACGGCCCCCTCCCTCCTTGCTGCCCTTCCTGCGGCAGGCTGAAACCTTCCTTTTCAGGCAGGCTTTTCAAGAAGAAACTTTTAAAGAGTGAGCCAGGGGGGTGCTGTGTTGTGTTTTGCTTATTTTTTTATAGTTCTTATTGGTTTTATGTTATTTTAATTGCTTACTGGTATATGTCTAATTGTTTTTTAATACTTGTGTGTAATGGGATTTAAATTGCATTTTTAATGTTGTGAGCAATCGAGATAAAAGCAGGCTATAACTACAAATACAGTAATAATAATAATTCAGAAATTTCTTTTCACAATGTTGAAAAGATGTTACACTGCTGTTTTCAGCAACTCACAGAAAATGACAGAATGGGTACAATTTGCTAAAAGCAAACTCTGAAAAAATGATACTTATAAAGCATGTTTTTTAAACCTTCTACATAAGATTCCGTATTTCACTATGAATTTCCTATTGTATCTTTTTATGAAAATGTTTGCTGGTTCCGCTGAACCCTTTGAAGAACCTCCAATGATTCATACAGTACCTGAATAAATGTAGACAAATGGGAAGTCTCTCTGTCCTATACTGTCAATACAGCACTCTTTGGAGACTTGATGTTGATGCAGTATTTGGATCATACCCTATGCAATGCTTTTGGGCTTGACTCTGGGAAATGATACATTACACACCTTACACACCTGTAGAAACAAACTACTTGCCTATATAAAAGGAAGGACTGCAAAAGGTAGTCTCTATGATCAATCTTGTTAAAACATCAAACATCTGGGCATCCCCTCGGCAATGTCCTTGCAGACAGCCAATTCTCTCACACCAGAAGCAACTTGCAGTTTCTCAAGTTGCTCCTGACAAGAAAAAAAAAAATCTTAAATCTAAAAATATTTTAAAATGCTCAAAAATTTTGAAATCTAAAATCAAATACATTCTACAGTTCCAGGCAGGGAGAGCTGTTGCTGTTGTTTTAAAGTCTGGGAGGAGAGCAAGTGATATAGAACATCATGTGCAAAAACGACTGAACTAAACACAGATGAGAAAGAGGAGTATGCTAGCACTGCTCTATTCCTTTTACATTTCCAGTGTGATGTCACAGAGACCTTCGGGTCATGACCCGGTACTCGTTGCAGACCAGAGCGATGAGGATTTGGGAATTTTGCCGACTTAGCAAGAGCCCGCTTCCTTCCAGATGCTCCCTGTTGACAATTCAAGCCCAGAGCTCATTAAAAGAGCCCTTGAAGCCGAGTCTGTTCCCAGCGGTTCCCCTCCTTTTCAAAGGCAGCTGTTTTGGGAACCGAGCCACTCAGAGAAGGCCAGTCTGAGACGAAGCGCAAGATTAGCTGCCAGAGAGAATGTTGATTAAACCGGTTTCCCTTGGGAGTTTTCAGGGAGGCTTGCATCTGCTGAAGATGTTGTCTCCAGTCAGTTTTTCCCCTGGGAAAAGTGTTGGACACCTGTTTGAAAGGGAGATTTGAAGTCCCTTAAAAGTTCTGCGCGCTGGCCAGCCAGTGCGGTGTCAACGTGTCAGTTGGAGTGTTAACTTCGCCTCTAGACCTTGTGGCGTTCTACTTGTGTGTAGATTGGGCGCAACGCCTCGCCTTCGAGTCAGGTTCGGATCGCGTTTGGATCCTCTAGCTCCAGCCTTGCCTTGTCTTGTTTCTTTGCCTTGCCTTGCCTTGAATTCCTTGTCGTTGGACTGGTCTCCTTGGAACTCTTGCTTCTTATTCCCCACTCAAACTGCTTGGAAGTTTCGGTTAACTGGAACTTTGGACATTGGACTTTATAATACTGGACTATATTTGACCTTTCCCAAAAGGTCTATTGTTGGACTATATATTCTGTTTATTTTTGTTCTATTTCTTCAATTCTATAATAAAGATATTAGATTGTTTATTGGCTTGGTGTCTGGTTTCCAGTGCTCTCGCAGCCTAGAGTATCACATCCAGGAAGATCCTCACAGGAAGAGGGATTTTCTGAAGAACAGAGTTCTTCTGTACGAAGGCTATCTGCACAGTCCAGAACACGGGAACGTCAATATTTGGTATGTTCAACAAAAATGGGATGTGATTACTTAGTGATAAATGCATAACACCAATGCCATTACATATTATGGTATTTGTTTTCTATTTTCTTTTGTGATTGAAAGAAACCTGATTCATTGTATTAAAATTAGAGAGACCTAGGGATTATGATGTCTGTTTAGATCTGATTGGCCCCAAATGGCCTTTTCAAAGATACTTTAAATTACATATATATTCTAAATAAATAATTAAAATGCAAAAACTAATGGCACAATTCAGTCAAACCTAAGCACTCTTTGAAAAGCAACTTCATGAAAGAGTTACTATCCAGTGTATTCCAGGGACTTTATGGTTCACCTTTACTGCATTTCAATGTTTGAATCATACAAGGCATGATAACTTGATCATCCATATTAAATATTATCCATCAACACTTATTCAGAACTAGTTCTGATGTAATATTTACATTAACAAAACACCCTTTAAAATGATTTCTGTGGATGGATACACATGAAAGCATTTTCTGGAATGAATCATCCCTGCAGTTTGTTACAAGGATAAATCCCCAGAGCTGGACTTATCAGATATTCTTTTGCTGATTGAACATGCCTTCTGTACAACAAAATATCCCCATTGGTGTTTAGTCTTGGCATTTGCACAGCCAAGACAACCACATCAACTATGCCTATTCCTAGAGAAATCAAGATACAGGACATGCCAGGATTATGTTCCATTTAGATTACTGTAAAGTGCTCTATGGGAGCCGGCATGAGAGAGTGGTTTGAGGGTTGGACCAGGACACGAGACCAAGGTTCAAATCCTCACTCAGCCATGGAATCACACTCTCTCAGCCTTAGAGGACAGCAATGACAAACAATTTTGCCAAGAAAACCCCATGATTGGGCCACCTTAGGGTCACCAATGACTTGAACGCCCCGACAACAAATGTGCTCTATATGGGTCTGCTTTTGGTAACTTCAAAACCTTCAGCAGGTCTAAAAAGGTGCAACTGGTTAGAGTGCTGGTTGGGGAAAATTACACCTTCACTGTTGAAGCCACATTTTGAAGTCATTTGAAGCCACATTTTGAAGTTCTTGTTAGCTGCTGTTAAGCATGATGCGGTTTAGGTTCAAGCTACCTGGAAGACTATTTCTCCCTATTTAAATTGATGTGAGTCTTAGGAGTGTCAGGACAGACTTTCCTTTGTCCCCATCACCATCACCGGCCTGTCTTCTGAGGAGTCAGTGCAGGGCCTTCTCAGTGGCTGCTCCCACGTTGTGCCAGCCCTCTTCACAGGGAGCTGGGCTGCCTGCCTCAATGTTTTGTTTTCACTGATAAGCAAAGACATAGTTACTTAAATAAGGCATTTGAAGAACAATTGTTCACAGGAGTCTTTTGGTGTGTGCTACCCTTATGTTTATTAATATGCTTTGAGAAGTAATTTTCAAAACTGATTGTGTTTTTAATAAGATCGTTTACTTCTGTTTTAGCTTTTTTTGTTTAACACCATATCTTTATCCCTATCTTGTTTTGTTCTGAGGTGGCTGGGATTTCTTGTCAGGAAAAATAAAATAATGCAATAAGACCTGCCCACATTTAGAAAGTGTGAAATCATCTTGTGCACAAAATGGAAGAATTATTTATTTCATTGGTTGAAAATCAAGTTCTGGGAATTCTTTCCTTTCTTATATTTCATTATAACTAACGTTGTTAGGGAGTTCTCTGGCATCTTAAAGGCTGAAAATGTTTAGACTGCAGCTCCACTTTATTGGATGTATAGAGTTCTACACAGATGGGCTGAAGCCCCGGAAAGCTTGTGCCAAACAAAACTAGTTAGTCCCAAAGATGCCACAAGAGTTAATGTTGTTTTTGCAGCAGCAGATTTACATAGCTGCTTTCTATCCTCAGAATTAGTATAACCAAAAACAAAGTCCCAGACAAAACAAACAGGGATGCAGCAATGAAAAATGTTCCACTTCTTATCAAGCAGCACCTCCAGTTCTCAGCATCTCCATCTGGGTTTATCATCAAAGTAAACCAGCTGCTACCTAGACAGAGATAATGGAGCCAAACCTTCTCCCATCACCAGCTCATGTGTGCTTACGACAAAACCCCTCGCTCCACTTGTACCTTTCAAAATTTCTCCTCTGTTCAAAGGCAACATGGAAACACATACCAAGGAGCCATATGGCAGGATTTTTGAAAATAACAAAGTCTGTCAACAGTCCCATCTATGGATGTTGTCAGAGATATCCTCTCTCTCTCTCTCTCTCTCTCTCTCTCTCTCTCTCTCTCTCTCTCTCTCACACACACACACACACACACACACACGTAGACACCATGAGCTATCTGAAGTGAAGCAGGGATTTTCTCAATGTGCCTGGGACTGGCACTTTACTTGTGTCTACTGACTGTTCCTTTCTTTCTGGTGCATCTGGCACCAGTCCTTAGGCTACCCCTCTGAATAGTGTATATGTTTATTTTCTCCTGTATATGTACTTTTAGCCATTTAGTCCTGGGTGAGTGAGGGTGGAGTGCTGTATTTGAGAAGCACCACTAAAGCGAAAGGACAATCACAAGCAGGGCCATAGCCAGAAAAAAAATTCAAGGGAGGGGGGTGATTTTTTTTTTTTTTTTGCAAATCATGAAGAGTAGTTCCATAATGCAAAATAATTTAGAAATCAGGCTCCATTGATAAACTTCAGTGAACACTCAAGACAGATAAACTTCAGTGGACACTCATGGAGATTTGGTTAATCAGTTAAAATGTATGAGTAAACCAGGATTTTTTTTAAACCTGAAATTTGGGGGGGGGGGGGTTGAACCCCTACCCCCCCCCCCTTTTGGCTACAGCCCTGATCACAAGTATCCTCAAAACAAGAATATGAGTGACCAGGCCTCCTTAAGGAATAGCAACAGGTCAGTTTTACTATAGTACAATGAACTTGTGATTCCTGCAATGGATTTCACCAGAAAACTGTTGCTAGGTTTTGGTTTGGACCAGGGGTCCCCAAACTTTTTAAGCCGAGGGCCGGTCCACAATCCTTCAGACTGTTGAGGGGCCGAATTATCATTTGAAAAAAAAAACAAAACAAATTCCTATGCATACTGCACATGTCTTATTTGTAGTGCAACAACAACAACAAAAGAACAATACAATATTTAAAAATGAAAACAATTTTAACCAACATAAACCTATCAGGATTTCAATGGAAAGTGTGGGCCTGCTACTGGCCAATGAGATAGTCAAGTTAATTGGGATTGTTGTTGTTGTTTGTTGTTGTTGTTGTTGTTGTTGTGTGCCTTCAAGTCATTTCAGACTTTGGGCGAGCCTAAGTCTAAAATTATTTATTTATTCATTTACTACATTTATTTATTACATTTATATCCCATCCTTCTCACCCTGAAGGGGACTCAGAGCAGCTGTATGTACATAGAATATATTATATTATTAGCATTGCACCATATTAGCATTATATATTACTATATTGAACTATACCACTATACTGTAATATTATATGTAATATATAACGTATAATTAATATTATTATATGGTATTATTAGTATTAAATTGTATAACATTATAATATTATTATCAATATTATATGTATATACAATATATTATATTATTTAAAATGATATAAAATATTATATTATAAAACTGAGGGCGGGGGCCAGGTAAATGACCTTGGAGGGCCGCATCCGGCCCCCGGGCCTTAGTTTGGGGACCCCTGGTTTGGACTAATATGAAAAGATACAACTAATAAGATCATAGACAGAAATACAAATAAAAACAATTGCAGCATTAGGAAGAATCAATTTATAGAGCGATTCCCCTTGAAAATTGCAGAAGAAAAAATAAAATTGCACCTGTGAGCTCTTACATATGCAATTCAGAAGGCAATTTCTTTCTTGCTGTATGAGTATAAATAAATTGCTTGTCCAAGTACCATCTCTGTTCTCTCATTCAGTCTTCAGTGAATTTTTAAAAAAATAGGAACAAATAAAAACTTCTGTAAGCGCTGTTTATACTGTTCGTTCTTGGCACCATTTGCTATCCAGTTATGATGTCCACTTTTGCAACTGGACACTGGATTCTTTAAAATACATCAACTAAAGAAAATCACTTAGATAACATAACCAAGGCTGTTTTTGCAGTCAAAGCAGCAGCACTTCTGCATATAACTCCAACAAATTACATACAAAGTAATTTGACAGTTAATATTAGATACAATGTAGAAATGATGGCCATTTTGTGATTTGAACCCTTCCAAAAACAAGTGAAGGGTTTGCAGGATGGAATGGATAAATCTTTATCCACTTACAGTAAATGCTCCTTCTCCAAAACTGCTACTATGGAAGAGCAGGCATAAAATGTAAAAAAAAAAAAAAAAAGTACCTATAAACTGTTTTCTTTGTGTCTAGCAGCAGCTCTAGAAGAATAATTCTAGATTGGAGCTGTGGCATGAAGATAATTCTTCCCTCCCAACTTGCAGCCTTTATTCCAATCATTCCTCCTCCTTCCTCATGACTTCCTTCCTTTCCAATCAGAAAGAAACACTAGGCACTGTAACAATGAAACTCCTAAATGACACCTGGTTTTGTTATACAGTTTTTCTCTACATAACATCTTTCCTAAGGAGTTTGGTTTTTAAGTGAACTAGGAAAAATATGATTAAAAACACGCCTCTCATTCCATTCCAATGTGTTACAGATCTATTTTTGTCTAACTGCAACTGCAGACCAGCCAAACAGTAAAGTTCCTTTAATGAAAAACTCACTTGCTAGCAACAACAGTTTTCACTAGATAAATAAGAGAGGCTTTCTCTGCTGACTGCAATATGGAAGCAAAAGTCAAAGGGAAATATATTTTCTGTACTGTGTGATTTACAGTATCACCCTTCAAGTTTCTGCAATCCTGTTGAAATCCCTCTGAAGCTTGACTTCTTTGTGATACAGATCAAGCCATTCTTCAGCATTTGCATGCACAAACTGTTGCCTACAAGAGTAACCTCTCTAAGGAAGATCAAGTATAGTCCTAGAATGCAAGCAGACTAAATTTCCAGCCTTTGACTCCTCCAGAGTTTAGTCTAATCTTTTTTTTATCTCTGTACCAAAATGGTACAATATTATTTATTGCACCAACCCTGAAAAATGTGAAACAATCTCGTTTTTCAACACTAGAATTTGTGTGCTTTTGCTATTTGTCTGTCAAGATTCATGGAGTGCCTTCTATTAATTCAGGACAGAATGTAGGTGAGCGCCATTTGTAAACTACGTGCATCATGCAACTTAATTTATATTGCAGTTTTCCATTTGAAATGATAAATAAAGGCAGTTCTTTATGTCAAAGATCATCTAATTCAAATCTGTTCTAAAGATATGGATCCATAACAAGGAAGAGCAGAATACCTGAAGTTATCAGCAACAATAAACACATGGGTTACCTTAGTCACTATTGATCCCACTATGATGAAATACATTGTTTGTATCAAAACTAGTGTAATAATGTCTAATCATACAAATCAATTAGTACATGTAAATTTTATGCAATCTGGGATAAGATCCAATATATTTTAGTACAGTATAAATATGCTCCTGAGCAGTTACACTGGATTCCATAGCTGGACAGTTCACTGTGTAAGTGGAGCTAAGGCAATAACTTGACATGATTCATATCAATTAGCTGCCCAATTACCAAGTTAAATGAGAGTAAGCAATTGAGAAGGTTCAATGTTGGCTTGTAGAATGATTGACTGAAATAGGAACTGTACCTAGGCAATCTATGAGAAAGTTTAACCACAGGCAATATGGAAGCTGTAACCCTACTGTGCATTATAGCACATGTTGATTTTATATTCATATTACAGATTTGGGATGAGTTTAGCATAATCCTTTCAGTGTCTCAAATCTCCCAGACAGGTGACGTTGGAGATTTTAAAAATCAACTGGCCAAGACCAAAATAATATCACCCTAGCCTCACAATCTAGTTCTTGAAAGGGATGTAATACCCATGATTTCTTTTATCGAATTTTTAAAATCAGAATATTCCTTCTATTCATAACATATTCCTTCCTGATCAACTGTCAATGAATCTCACATAATAAGTGCTATGTTAGATTCCCAGTTTCAAGTTTCCATTCCAATCTGTTTCAAGTTTCAATTCCATGGATCTTGAAAATTAAAATGCAAGAACAACTACAAATATTTACAATAAATTAATCTTAAGAAAATAAAATCTTTATAAAATCTTTATAATTGCTTCCTGAGCAAATATGTACAGTACACCACAAAATCCCAGTATTTGATTCTTTATAGATTTCATGTGCACCATTTTCAGACGGTTTCACCCTATAGCTCCAAAATCTGTTATCTGGCGAACAGACTGATGGAAATTTGATCTCACCAATTCCTATTGAAATTTTCATCCTTCATCGCTTTCACCAGCCAGTCCCTTTCCTTATCGTCATCCTCTTTGTCATCAGAGTCACTCATGTCACTAGAATCTGCAGCTAGGAGACGGGAATAATTAATTCTTTTCTGACGTGGTAACCTGGACTGGACAATCAAGAACAAGACCAACCAGAGTACTAATGCAATGGAGCATGCCCTGTAGAGCACTGGTAGGCCAAAGCTGTTCACAACAAACCCCCCTGCAAAGCTGCCCAGGCTGGCCCCACATCCACAAGAAAGGCCCTGCAAGACCAAATGCAGAGACCGCTCTGTGCCAGGAGTGGCAATGTCATTCGCAAGCATGTTCACAGCCCACCATAAGGCGCCATTGCTGAAGGCACAGAGTATCTGTATAGGCAGCACGGCCCAAGGACTCCACAGGAATGAATAGTAGAGTAGCTGTGCTGCCAGGCAGCTCAAGCTCAAGGCCACTGTTCCGCTGCCCGAAAGAGCCCTCAGCAACTTGCTTTTGAAGATGTTGAGGAAGATCTCGGCAACCAGTCCTATGGCAATTGAGAGGCCCATGTACAACTCACTGCTGCCTTGGTCTTGCATTTGCCAAAAAAGGAAGTTCTGCACAGTTGACCCAATGGCCCCTGTGAGGAAGACAGTGACAGCAGACAGGATGGTCCGGCCATCGTTCCCAATGAGGTTCAATGCTTTGAAGGTTTTATTGACATGTTCTGTTTTCTTGGACACATAGATGGGAAAGAAGACACTCACAAGTAAAGCTAAAGTTATCAAAGAGGCATAGCCATAAAAATGTACTGCAAAACGTGGGGTGTTGGTGATCACAAAGCAACTCAGCTGATCCACGAATACTGCAATGCTGCAGACTCCTAAAGAGGCACCCGAGTAACTCCAGATCCAAAGATTTTCGTATTTGTCTGCTGCATCCACAAAGTCAAGGTACTCAAAGAGGCTGTCATCGACCATCCATCCAAGAGGGGCAGCCAGGAGCTCCCAAAGCACAACTGCCCCTAGCACCATAAGAAAGATCTGATGCTCGCCATCCAAGAAAACAGGACCTTGTAACAAATCAGAATTCCCATCTTGCGCTCTTTCCCAGCGCCCTGACAGGTTTTTCAATTCATATGGTGTCTCTGTGAGGCGTATCAGGGCTGTGTGAAATGTGGAGTTAGCATTTTCCTTTGAAGAATTATTTCCCATAGGATTCTTTTTTATATTCATGGTGCCAGTATTTGGGTTTCTGTTTGTCTTTGTGGGCTCACTCAAAGTAGATGCCTCTAATATTTGTTCTATCAGGTCAGTTGTGTTCTTAGAAGTAACTAATGTTACATCAAAAGGCCCATCAGTGAATCGACGTCTGTCTGTATCAGCACCACTGACTCCACTGCTGATCATAGAAGGGATATTTGCAGAGGAATGAAAGTTGATTGGTGTATATGTTTGTCTTGGTTTACCAGTAGTCACCAGGTCCTCTGAGAGCTTTCCATGTGCTTCCACTGAGAGGGTTTTGTTACTAGAAACTAGCTTAGTATTCACTGTATTCACTGTACCCAGGCTACTTCCACTTATATCAGGCACTTGGGTTGCACTTAACAGCTTACCTGGATGCTGGCTCATATTACAATACATATAGACAATGTCCATGTCCAATGGTGGGACCAGAGTAAGAAGCAAACCTGCTCCAGCTGAGCCCAGCAAAGATCCACTGATAAGTACTTTTCTTTTATTGTGCGTTTTTGCTAGGTAGGAACATAATGGGGCCCAAATGGAAGTGATTAAGTGCTGCATTCCTATTACAATCCCTACTAATGGTGCTGTCAGTCCAAGCTGCCGGAAGTACAAAGTTAAAAAGGGAATTGTGCAGGCATTTCCCGCACCATAAAGAAAGTGGAACAGACCGGCAAGAGTTAGTGCTTTGTTCACGTCCCACTGGTTATTTGTGCTCATAGCGTCAGGGACAGGTTTAACTCCCAATTTTGTCCTGCAAATTAATAAAGAAATACTAGTTAATATTGTATAAACTATAGACATGTTAGAAGAAACATTTTCTCTGGCTGGAGCTAAAAATACAATATGAATAATCAAATTAGGACAGCAATGATAGCCTGATGTGAACCAGATTAGTACAGAATTAATCAGAACTGCAAAGGGAAGAGGACAAACTGGTGAGAAGAGTGGACCTTTGCACCTATTTCATTTAATGCAGACTTTTGCACCACATGCAGGGTTTTAGAAACCTTCATATGCAAGCCAGCAGAATGCAAGCCCATAAAATGTTCTTATGCAAACCACCCTGTTTCCCCAAAAATAAGACATCCCCTGAAAATAAGACCTAGTAGAGGTTTTGCTGAATTGCTAAATATAAGGCCTCCCCTGAAAGTAAGACCTAACAAAGTTTTTGTTTGGAAGCCTGCCCGCCAAACAGAACACCAGAGCATGCAGAATTGGTAAATGTACATACCATAGATTGTTGTACATGGAAATAATGGTAGCAACAAGAAATTCTTGATAAGATTCATAGTTTGTCTGGTTATGCTGGTTTGTGATGACAACTATTGTACAGTATATAATAAATGTTCATTTTTTGTTCAACAATAAATGTGAATAATTATTCATGGAAAAATAAGACATCCCCCGAAAATAAGACCTAATGCATCTTTGGGAGCAAAAATTAATATAAGACACTGTCTTATTTTCGGGGAAACATGTTAGCATAGTGTCCAAAGTTTTACCCAATCAGCCAGTAACACAATGATAAATTTTCAAAAGAACTCTGTTTTAGACACAGGGTTTTTTAAAACAGTGTTCATATAACCTTAGGCTACAAACTATGCTGACCGATTATTTAATTATATACTTGAAATGTATTTATTTATTTTATTTACTATATTTTTACCCCACTCTTCTCACCCCAAAGGGGACTCAGAGAGGCTTCCAAATTGGCAGCAATTCAACACCATACACACAAAAACATACAAATAAAATAAACACATACATTAAAATCTGTAAAAAATAAAAGCCACAACATATTAATACATTAAAATCAACTGTTTGAACCACACAGATCCAAAGACCTAATGCCAGATAACTTCCAATAAATAATAAAATACATATAACTGTAATTATGTTAAACCCCGGACTTCAGGATTGAAGTCTGGCCCTCAAACCACTACACTATGCTGAATCTTACTTTGGCAGATAATTTTACAGGATCTATTTACTACCAACTGTGTGAAAAATCATGAGTCAAACCAGTCAAACCAGGAAGTGAACAACACAAAGTTTCTAGAGTAGTCATTAACAGGATATTGAACAAGTCTCATGTATCTATATCTATATCTATATAGGCAGACAGACAGACTGACAGACACATGCATAATATACATAGCTCTATACAATAGGTGGGAGCCCAATCCTGAACTTTAACAACACAATTTCATTGTCTCTTTATATGATTTCAGGAAGTGAGTTTCCAGTACTATCATTTTGGCGTTTACTTTTTTTTTTTTTTGTGTGTGATGATGACGACGTTTATTTATATCCTGCTTTTTCACTCCACAAGGAGACACACTTCAGGTCCAACAAAGAAACTATCAGCACTGGTTAGCCAAACTAGAAAGCAAGTCCAGGGTTTCTTTAAAACTGATTATATTTGTTTATTGTTTTAAAGGAAGTACTTCTGGCATTTTGTGTGGTCAAGATACAGTATTCTTATGGCATCCACAATGTCTACATTTTTGACTGAATGACATATTAAACATGCAGGAATATTTAGTGAAGCATTCATAGTACAAATAAGCGGCATTAATTATAGCTATCCTTCATGCTGAGAGAAGTCGCTAAAAAACTTCAATACCATTAGGTATGATTTCCCTTAGGGTTGCCAACTATTCATACTTTAGGAAAGTTTTGTGTACTCCCTAAACCTAAAGCAAACTTGAGTTTGCAATTTTTTTTTTACTAACAATAGCATTATAAAATGCCCCTAACAATTTCAAACATGTCTGTTTAATATGGATTTATAACAAAGGTTTTTTTTAGAAACAATCATTTTAAGTGGGGGAAGAGAGACTGAGCTTTATTTAATCTATCACTGTGTGTCAATGTGCCTTGAAATTGCTTGCCAACTTATGGCAAATCCATGGATTTCATAAGAATTTTCTAAGCAAGGAAACAACTTAGAGGTGGTTTGGCCATTTCCTTCCTCTAAAACAGAACCTGCAGCACTTGATATTCATTGATGGTCCCCCAATCCAAGTAGTAAAGGCTGATCCTGCTTAACTTCCAAGATCAACAAGGATCTGGTGCCTTTAGGATAGTTAGGCACACTCTAACTGTCATTATGATGTGAATATTAAGATACAGCTGCTACAGCAAAAAAAACAAAAAACAACCCCCCCCCCCCCACAAAACAACTATGATAAAGATACATCTATGACCATGCTTGAGAACTCCTGATCCCTAGTTATAAATGCCCAATTCCTAGCTTCCATAATAATACTTTATTCTTTGCACTTTATTCAATACCCGGCCCTACGATTCACTGCTACACTACCCCATGCCAGTCCTTTTATAGTCTGGTCATGCCCATTGGTTTTGTTGAGTATTGTTTTGATTGAGTTTTAACATTGCTGTTTTATACTCTTATATTCTATTGAGTTGTGCTTTTATCTGGATTGATATATTTGACTAAGTTTTTATTTTAGTTGTGTTTTTGCTTTGATTGATTGTTTTATATTGTGTCTGTGGGCATTTTGTCCCATATGTAAGCTGCCCCGAGTCCCTTTGGGGAGGTGGTGACTGGGTATAAGAATAAATTTATTATTATTACTATTTTCCGGAATTCCAAAATTCCAAAATACTCAAAAATCTCAAATTGGTTGAGACAAGAGTGTTTGCTTTGTGATGGCTCCATGTTCACAAACTTTGTTTGTTTTGTTGTCTGTGACCCTGAACAGAAGATTTCACCTCACTTTCTGTCCCTGTGATCATTGGATTTTGAAAAAAATAGCTTGTTGTGTGAACAAGGATTGGTGAGAAAGCTTCAGTGGAGACACCTTTCCCCATGAAAACTCTCTGGGGCCTCAATTCCCTTTTCCAAGGGGTAGATTTCTCTCACTTCCTGTTGTCTTACCCCTATTCTTAAGGAACCATGATGGTGCTGGACCGCTGACCTGAAGATTGATAGTTTGAATCCACAAGATGGGGTAAGCTCCTGTCTGTCAGCTCTAGCTTGCGGGAACATGAGAGAAGCCTCCCAGCAAGATGGTAACACACCTGGGCATTCCCTGGGCAATGTTTCTGTAGATGGCCAATTCTCTCACATCAGAAGCGACTTGCAGTATGTTGTCAAGTTGCTTCTGACACAATTTTTTAAAAAATTCTTAACTATGAGTGGTTTATAGGTCGAATGTCTGTAACTCAGGGACTGCCTGTACAGGGTTTCCCAAAAGTCGCCATAAAGGTAAAGGTAAAGATTTCCCCTGACGTTAAGTCCAGTCGTGTCCGATTCTGGGGGTTGGTATTCATCTCCATTTCTAAGCTGAAAAGCCGGCGTTGTCCATAGACACCTCCAAGGTCATGTGGCCGGCATGACTGCATGGAACACCGTTACCTTCCCACCTGAGCAGTACCTATTGATCTACTCACATTTGCATGTTTTCGAACTGCTAGGTTGGCAGAAGCTGGAGCTAACAGCGGGCACTCACTCCTATCCCTGGATTCAAACCTGGGACCTGGGACCTTTCGGTCTGCAAGTTCAGCAGCTCAGCGCTTTAACACACTGAGCCACCGGAGGCTCCTAAAGTCGCCATACATAGGAAAAATGGGAAATTGTAGCTAAATGTACCTTTATTTACAAAATAGTCATTACAAAATATTTTCTACATGGTAACTAGAATCATAGGGTTGGAAAAGACCACATAGGGCATCTAGTCCAACTCCCCCGCTAAGCAGAAAAAGGACAATCAAAGCACCCCTGAGAGATGGCTACCCAGCCTCTGTTTAAAATCCTCTAAGAAAGGATCTTCCAGCACACTCATAGGCAGAGAAAGTATACAAAGTATCTGAAAGTATACAAAACAAAATATATAGAAATGATACAAATATATATGACATATTTGATACATATAAATAAAATATTAAAGTTATAACACAACATATTTAAATTATAAAGTATCTAATAATATAAAATATGAATTTAGTAGTAAAGTTGGCTGTCATTATAGTCCCTTACCCCCGACCTGTGTTCCCACAACCAGACCACAGTTCAGATTTTATAAAGTGGCAACCTCTAAGGCAGCAGGAGATATTTGCCATCCACATGGGAGACTCGACAAAAAAGGACTATGTTTTATTTTTAATTAACTCCTCTGTCAAGGAAGCTTTCCCCAACCAGGACTTGCCCCCAACGGGGCTCTAAGGCCCCACCCGCACTTCCTTCCTCCCTCCCTCCCTCCCTCCCTCCCTCCCTCCCCGACTGCCAAAGCAAGAGGGGCCTGGCAGCCACAGCCCTCCTCTCCAACCCTAACGCACCTCGGGGAAGTTGCCATGGCAGCAAGCGGCGCCGCGCGCCTCTCTCGCACTGAGCTCTGCAACGAGGCGCACGCGGAGCCTCATCCATCCATCCACCACCTGAGCAGAGGGTGGGGGCAGAGAAAGAAGAGACGGAGGGAGGGAGAGGAATGGTTTTCAGGCCTCGCTGTCAACGGGAGGGATTCACTGCGCATGCGGGGCGGAGCACCTGTTCGCGGCAACAGAAGGCCGAGTGCCACGTCGGGCCCCGCCCCTTTCACCTGCTGAGCCCCTCCTCCCACTTAGAATAGTTCTCTGAATGACGTCTCACTGGAATGCTTTCCCAAGGGGAGGGGCAAGCTGTTGCTAGGAGACGGAGGGCGGCCTTGCAGAGAAAGGCCTTCCCAGCCCTGGGAGAGGCCAGGCCTTCCTCTAAAGTCTCTCCTATCTTCAGCTGTTTTCCACCTGAAAGGATGATTCATCAACCCTGTGTTTCCTAGAGTGGATTACTATAATGCACTCTAGCAGGGCTGCCTTTGAAGACGGCTCCGAAGCTGCAGTTAGTGCAAAGGTCAGCAGCCAGCTTACTAACTGGGGCTAGCTATAGGGAGCACACCACACCCCTATTAAAGCAGCTCCACTGGCTGCCAACAAGTTTCATAGCCCAATTCAAAGTGTAGGGCATTACCTACAAAGCCCTACAACAGTGTTTCTCAACCTGTGGGTCCCTAGGTGTTTTGGCCTCCAACTCCCAGAAATCCCAGCCAGTTTACCAGCTGTTAGGATTTCTGGGAGTTGAAGGCCAAAACATCTGGGCACCCACAGGTTGAGAACCACTGCCCTACATGGTTCAGCTCTTTCCTGTCTTTGTAACTGCATCTCCCTCAATGAACTGGCACAGGATCTAAGTGTCTCAAGCGTGGTTGGGCGAAGGAGAGGGCCTTCTCCGTGGTGGCCCCCTGCCCTTGGAACACCCTCCCCAGAGGCTAGCCCCCACACTTCAATGTTTTTGTAAAAACTTGAAAACATGGTGTTTCAAGCAGGCCTTCAAACAGGATTAACATTAGTTCATACCTGAGAACCAGGCTTTGTTTGGGCACATGTTATGGAAATTAATATGACCATTTTATCCACAGCTATTGCTGCATTTTGAGCATTACTGAGTATTTCAATTAATAGAGGTTTTATGCTTTCAAAGTACATCTCTTTTATGTTATTGACATTGTTATTATTTACAATTGTTATGTGTATTACTGTATTTTTTTCACAATATTTTTTATTGTGAGAATAGTGCTTTTTGAATATTAAAAATGGGGAATGGGGGGAAAGGGAAAAAAGAAATTGTATTACTGTATTTTTTATGTGTTTTACAGTGTTTTACTGTATTGTATATACCACTGCACTACCACATGCTTGTAAGCCATCCTGAGTCCCTTTCGGGAGATGGTGGCAGACTATGAAATTATTGTTGTTGTTGGTGGTGGTGGCAGACTATGAAATTATTGTTGTTGTTATTTATCATAGGGTGCATCTGTTGAATAATTTGACATTAATTACCATAACGCAATGCTAAGGGATCATGGAAGTTGGTGCTCTGCCTCACCAAACTAGAGCTCCCAGGATTCTATTTAAATGACCCTTTAACTGAACCATGACAAAGCAGGGGCAAACTGCATTAATTTGAGAGTGTAGATATTCACTCTAGGGTGCACCTAATTCTGTTTGACTCAACTCCAGCTGCTTTGGCTCAATGTTCTGGAATCCTGGAAGCTGGAGTTTTACAAGGTCTGTCGCCTTCTCTGCCAAAGAATGTTGCTGCCGCACCAAGCTTTAAAACTACAAATCCCAGGGTCTCATGGGCACTGAGCCAGGGCAATTAATGTATTGTCAAACTGCATTATTTCCACTGTGTGGATGCACCCATAGCCCAACACTCAAAGCACTTCACTTGGAAGGAATCCTCATTCAGTTCAAAAGGGCTTACTTCCTGATAAGTATTGGACAGTATTAGAAGGCACAGATGTTTTTGCTTGTTTAAATCTAAAGAAGTTGCATTAATCCCTGTTCACCTCAGTATTAGGGGGACACTAAAAAGTAGGAACTTTTTGTCTTTGTGCCTCTGTGAACTCTGAAGTAAAATAATTCTGCTGGGAATTAATATTTTAAAAGCCAGGTTTAGGATCAGCGATAAAAGAAACACAGAGGCCTTTCTGTTAGAACAGCAGTAACTTCTAATCCAGTTTATCGTCCAATAGAAGGTGCTTTCATTTCTCAATAACTAAGGCTAAAGGTAGGGGGAGTCTATGATAAATCTCACAATGCTATATTCATTGCTTTGCACAATAATTACACGACTTCATTAGCTCTGCTGAAGAAATATGGCTTTCCCCTCAGTGGAAGATTTCCAGGTGAGGTGTAGATGGGATGCCTAAATCTGGGCACATTCACACTGATAATATACGACCAAGTTATTCTGATGAGAACCTTTTGATCAGCCTCCTCTCTCAAATCAACAGACACACATGACTTCTTTTGAAAATATTTAATGAATTTAAAGTATTTCATCTTCCAATACGTAATGTGCTACATTTATTTTACAAATAATTTATCGTTTATTTACAAATGTGCATGCTTATTTATTTACAGATGTATCCAGTACAAAATACAAAGCACTGAGTCACAGAACCACCAGGTTTGTAAACATCTACATGCAGCACCATCCTTGGAAAACCAATCAAAAGGGTCATGTAGGACTCACAGAAATGCTGGGCCCTTGTTTTAAAGCAGGCCTGTGTAAACTTCAACCCTCCAGGTGTTTTGGACTTCAGTTCCCACAATTCCTAACAGCCAGTAGGCAGTTAGGATTCGAAGATTATTAATAGCATCTCCAGATTAAATAAAGAATTGGAAGCCAAAGATATAGAAAAGATTTAAAAAAAGACATGATGTACATAAAAGATATTATTTTGAATATAATAATAAACGCTCAAAACTACTGGCAAAAGTAGCATAGACAAAGAGAAGAAGGGTGGTCGGAAGTATCAAGGATAGTAATGGTATCAAATGCACCAAAATGGTAGATAAAATTAAAGCGGTACAGGATTTCTACTCTAATATGTATAAAGGTAAAAAAATGGACACAGCTGAATTGGATAACTATTTGGAGCAAAATTTAGATAAGAAACTAAGTGAGACACATAGTAAGGACATGGAGAAATATATATCACAAGAGGAAGTTAGAGACACAAACAAATTAAGTAAGGGTAAGTCGCCAGATGTAGATGGAATTCCAGCTGAAATTAACAAAACCTATACAGAATTCCTAGTACCTCGATTACAGAGGTTGTTTAACAAAATATTGAGGGTAAATCTCATACCAAATTTATGGAAATATACCAGGATAATACTAATACCTAAACCTGGTAAAGATAAATTATTATTAGACTCTTATCACACCTATTTTGCTAATTAACAAAGATGCCAATTTTTTTGCGGCAATTTTGGAAAATAGGTTAATTTTTATTGTTGAGGATTATGTTAATCCGGACCAATGTGTGTTTGTTAAGGGAAGGCAAATGTCTGATTTGGTATGTAGATTGATAAACATTATAGAGAATGCCAAATTTTGGATATGACATTTGTTTATTTGTTTACTCAGATATTTATAGCTTTAAATGATAAATTATCAATGAAAATGAGGGTGTCTAGAGGGGAAAACAAAAAATAGAATTTGATTTATATTGGTTCTCATCAAACATATTTTAGAAAGCAACAAGGGAAAACAATGCAACCTTGCTGGACAAGAATTTTGGATATTTATTTATTCGTATATTTATGGCAATGGAAATGATACTTGTTCAGGCCTTCATGTTGGGTTTGTGTTTGTAAAATGTTCATTATTTTGTATACTGTTTGCACCAAATGTTGTTAATGTAAGTGTAATAATTTTTTTTTAAAAGGAATTGTGGAGTTGAAATCCAAAACACCTGGAGGGCTGAAGTTTGTCCTGGCGTGTTTTAAAGGCCCTGCCTCAAACAACACTAGCACTATGAGCTTTCAGGGCTATACTATTTCTGGCTCCATCAGATATTGTTTGATCTATATTTTATAAATTCCGTTCTCTCCTCTGAAGCAGATTTATCTATCTTTCAATATCAAGTATATCTCATTACTGAACACTTCATCCCCTTGAGATGAAACCATCTGACCCTACTTCCCAATTACTTAACAGAAGGCAACCAAAGCAGAAAAAGACAAAGTGCAGAGCCCACTGCCATATCTCCAAAATCTGCTCCAAGGGTCTTAGGAAACATCTGAGAGGCCATTTCCAAGCAATACCAAGGGCTGCTAGTGGGGCAATTTTGAATTCAAGGCATAGAGGTTTCTGCTGAAGTGAACTCTAAAATATTGCACTGTGGGCCTACCATATACAAATATGAAGATGCAGTTAGCAGAGGACTGGGGGACATCTACATTGCAGAATTAATACAGTCTACAGCACTTTAACTGCCATGGCTCAATGCTATGGAACCATGGGATTTGTAGTTTTATAAAGTATTTAGATTTCTGTGCCAAAGAGTGGTAGGATGGCACCAGACTACAAATTCCATGATTCCATAGCATTGATCCAGGGCAGTGGTGCCAAACTGCATTAATTCTACAGTGTAAATGAACCCAGACAATGGTCAAGAAAGATAACGCTATCTTAGAGTCATGCTGGAAATAATACCTCCAGTAGCAGATGTACTATAGTATGCTTTGTATATCAGTTGCTTGTGAGCACGAATGGGCAGTTGGCATTGCTCTGATAGCCTGCTTGTAGGCATCCAAGTATTTGGACACTGGATAAAAAGGCTTTGCTCAACCATGGCTTTTACATATTTATGATTAGAAGGTCCCTTGTGGTAATACTGATAATTCTTGATAATTGCCAAAACTTTCCAAAACCATTCCATACTCTCACTTATAGTTTTGAATAAGATTAAAGTTTCTTCTAAGTGTAGAATAGTTCAGTGACTTGGAAAGGATAATGTTGTACACCTCACACCTTCCTGGAGCACAGAGAATTTTGGTGCAGGAAGGATTAATACTTCATGGCTTCAGAGGATTCAAACTGCTTTTTTTAAACCAAAGTTTATATAGAAAACAAGCGCACAATTTTTTAAAATCGTTTTCTACAGAATCTCAGAATACCACTAAAGGGCAAAATGCTATTAAATTTTCCTATGTTAGAATTAATTATTCCATGTTGCTTAAGAATTGGAACTATCAAGATCTCTTGCTAATACAAAATGAATATGGACTCTTCCACTCTTTAACATCAGCACAATATTAGAGGGTATAGAGTACTGAAAGTTGTTTACAAGTGGTATCTGTGTGCAGTTAACTGGGATTAGGAAGACTCTCTGAGATGCTGCAAATGGTGCAGAGAATTAGGCATTACCCTGTTTCCCCGAAAATAAGACATCCCCAAAAAATAAGACCTAGTAGAAGTTTTGCTGAATTCCTAAATATAAGGCCTCCCCCGAAAGTAAGACCTAGTGAAGTTTTTGTTTGGAAGTATGCCCAGCGCCTGCCAAACAGAACACCAGATAATGCAGGATTGGTAAATGTACATACCAGTTGTACATGGAAATAATGGTAGTAACAAGAAATTCTTGATAGGATTCAGTTTGTCTGGCTATGCTGGTTTGTGATGACAACTACTGTACAGTATATAATAAATGTTTATTTTTTTGTTCAACAATAAATGTGAATTCTTCTTCATGGAAAAATAAAACATCCCCTGAAAATAAGACCTAGCACATCTTTGGGAGCAAAAATTAATATAAGACACTGTCTTATTTTCGGGGAAACATGGTATGTTCCTTATGTGGAATTCTTGTCCCAGATCCACTGGTTTCTATAAAGAGATCCTTGGTCAGGTAACGGACTAAACAGCAAATTACTCTCAGTGCCTGTTGTTCTTCTCAGTATCTGAAGCTCCTAACGCAGTGGTTCTCAACCTGGGGTCCCCAGATGTTTTTGGTCTACAACTCCCAGAAATCCCAGCCAGTTTACCAGCTGTTATGATTTCTGGGAGTTGAAGGCCAAAACAACTGGGGACCCACAGGTTGAGAACCACTGCCCTACATGGTTCAGCACTTTCCCGTCTTCATGACTGCATCTCCCTCTATGAACTGGCATAGGCTCTAAGTGTCTCAAGCGTGGTTGGTGGGACGAGGGAGAGGGCCTTCTTGGTGGAGGCCCCCCACCTTTGGAACGCCCTCCCCAGAGAAATTAGGCTAGCCCCCACACTTCCAAAAACATCTGGGGACCCCAGGTTGAGAACCACTGCCCTAAAGAAAAGTGTGTGCAAAGAGAGCCAATAGTGCAGCCAGACTGAAGATATCTAGAGGACTGATTCAAGGATGGGTAAATATTGTCTGAGATGTGGACTAATACATTTAAAAATTGAGTGGCTGTGTAAAACGGACTGATTTGAAAAGGCATGGAGAGCTTTTAGCTTCTTTGTAAGAACTCATTTATTAATCTACCCCTGAACTCACAGACTAGATTTCAAGCCATCTATTCTGATTCATAGGTTTGAAAGATGACCATTATTTTTGTTAGCACTAAACAATCTGTTATTAAAAGGGTTCTAATCTGCTCTTGGTTGCTATTGACATTTTCTCTCTTCAGGTTGTTTGTTTTCTTGTTTGTATTAGGTGCTTACATGTCAACATTTTATAACTGTAAACCAACATTCTTAATAAACAGTTAAAATTGAGAGGGTGCTTAGCGTTGCAAAAATATGCCTGGAGGGCTGTAGTTTCCCTCACCTTGATGTAGCAGCAAGCATACAGTGTTCTGTGAGCTGTCTCCTCCTGCCATACATTGTTAACTATTTTTGAAGAATGAGGCAGAAGCATCATATAATTCTGCCACAGACAGAATCACTGGCCTCTACAGTGATTAGGGTTACACATTTCTTCGTCCATGACACTTGTTGTACTGGTTAGTCATGCATGTTCAACCGCATGGTGAAGGCGCCTGTAAGTTACCAAGTCTTTATTTTTATAAACATTCCTGACATCTTGCTCACAGGAATTTCATTCTGTCCACAGTTGATGCCATTTAGTGCTGTCCAACAGAGTTATCACCACAAATGATCCTGTTCAGTTTCTTGTCCAAAGGCACAAATGTTTCAATTTCTTTTAAGGGTAGCATATTATAGGAATCCCTGCACATGTATGTATAGCAAATTACACTGATGATTTCTAACAACAGAAACCATTGTGTGCTGCTTCATTAACTGAACATCTCCTAATTTATTCAGCACATTAAATGGTAAAGTTATTTTGTGGAGCAGCACGAAGGCAAGTAATAGAGTGTCCCAAATCACTTGCCATAATATTGTAGAATAGTTTTTGGAATCGCACTTGACTGAAGAGAACTGTGATCTTGACTAGGCTCCCTGAGTGTAATGAAAGTTTCTTTAGTATTAGCTATTCCAGTTCCAAAATCGAAACAAAAGCTTTTCTCCACTTACTCTCTGATGGCAGAGAATTGCTTAGAAAGGTACAGCACGGGAACCTTAAATTTTCATACCTTATTACTTCCTCTCCTATCTCCTCCAAATAGAACTATTCCGCTTCTCTGTCTTCTGCTGGACTTTCTTTCCTGCTGAAGATTGGAGCAGTGCTCCCTTGGTTTTTTTTCCTTTTCACCTGGAACCTTTCATGTTGTGTCCCAATTCAGTGAGATCTTCCCAATGAACCTTGACAAAATATTGGGTTTGCTGCAACTGCCAGATGCATCACTGAATAATACCCGCAAAAGTGTTGATGGGTAGTAATAAAGATTTTGGTAGGTATTTGGCTAGTCCTACATCTTCCTCTTCCTGCAAACTGGTCTGTCTGTTTTTTGTCCTTTGCAAGCAGTAGCTAGGTTCCAGGCATGGAAAAACTTCAATACTGTGAAATTAAAAAAAAATGCATTTCATATTAATGGAATATACAAATTGAAGGTCACAATCTGGTATGCTGTTTATCCATTTTGGATACAAAGTTGTTTTTCTCTGAAAACTCCTATGATCCTGGGAACTGGAAATTCAGCCAGTATGATTCAAATTTCAGAGAGATGGAAAAAATGTTCCCATATTCTCTCCACACATAAATTATGCTTGATTTATATCAGACAAAAAGAAACTATTTGGCAATGGTTGAGACTAGTATCAGAGGTAGAAAGTACAATTAAATATCCTCACTATCAAATTACTTTTTCTAATAAATCTGTTATAGGAAGAACATCACTCAGTGAATAAAATATGTGAGTCAGTCAGTCTTTTTTCTATATGGAACATTTAAGGTGTGATAAAAGGAGTAATGTACCAATTAAAACATGCAATAGTAATTTTTCAATACTGAATCTAATAAAATATAAAGAATGATGCTATGAAGAGTAGGAACCAATGTACCACAAATAATACTTTCTCTCCACTTTTCTTAAAGCTAGTTCTAGGGTTGGGTGCATCCCCACCATCCTCAGGAACTGACTTTACGGAGAGGGAGAGAGAAACCTAGAAGAACGTCTATTGAGATATAGAATGTTAAAGAGACTAACCTGATCACATTCTTATAAACTCGTCTGGAGTCTTTGTCCAAACACACAGTGAAGGACCTTTGCTCTGTACTTCTGAGTTTGATGTTTCGTGTTCGAATAGTGTTGGTCACCAACTGAAATAAAATGATGCAAGACACTGAGGTTAGAAAATGCAAAAATTTCCATTTATTCAATTAATTGATATATTTGATAATAGCACTTTGCAGTGATTTTCGGTAAACTATGGAATAAATTCTAAATTGCCAATTGATAAACCAAAAGAAAAGCTCAAAGCTTGGAAGTTATTTTTGGAATAACCGCTCCCAGAATCCAGTTATTGGGAGGTTATGGGAATGCTTGTCCAAACTAATAACTTTTCAAAACCCTGTCCAAGTTGATACTGCACCAGAAATCTCACAGGGCAACTATTTCAGGGGTATCTACAAATAGAATTCACTTTAGCAGTATTTATGAATAGGATCTGCCATTTTTAAAATGTTAGTGTTAACACCTGTGAGAACTGAAGCCCCATCTACACTATCCATATAATGCAGTTTAATCTATATGAATCTACTCTGACCATATAATGCAGTTACAAACATATGGCAGTGTAGACGGGGTCTCAGATGGATGGAAGCTGTGGTGTATTTACTCCTTGAAATCATGCCGTTCAAACTGCAAATCTCTCCATGATAGAAACAGGTCTAGGTGTTCTTAAAGCTGCATGAAGTTATATGAGTTATTACATTCAGAAAATCATTATATTACACTATTTATTGTCATATTTCAGTTGTAGCTCAGGTTCAACAAAAGAGTTAATTTCTTATGCCTCTCAGTAAACAATGTGTGTCAATAAAACCTATTTGTATGAGAAGTGTATATTAACATGTAGAACATGTTATAGTTTCATCTGCAGAAAAGATCAAATATGTATTGTCTATTAATATTCAGGCTCTCATGATGCCAGAGTCACAAGGTAAAGATTTAATTTGGATTTTGAAAGGAGTGGAAACTTCAGTGCTCACTATGTAACCAGTCTGTTTGATAAATTATGCACTGAAGAACTCATTAACAATGCATTTCTCAGTTTGGCTAATGAGACTAATTGCATTGGATGTACTGTTTCAACTGTGAAGTCATATTTGTTTTATTGAAAACTTCAGCTCAACAAAGATTACTATTAGTAAAGGATGAGTAAGTCTCAAGTGAAATACAAATATGTGAATGCATGTATATACCTCTGAAATGCAACATTTTTCCTTTCTTAGTTCTGCGATGTTTATTTAAGGATGCATTTAATTCTGGAGGAAAGAAATGTGACTTTGAATCTAATATTTTGTATTTTAGCCTATACATTTGGCTTACCACTGTTGGAAAGAAGCCTTGAGTATTTTTTTTCTCTTTCACGTTAATCCACATTTTGGTAAAACACATGGGAAAAATAGCAGGATTGACACATTATTATACAAAAAGGTCCTTGGCACTGCAAGCAAGCTCCTGGCTTTTCAGAAATTCTTGACTAATGACAGAAATAGAGGGAAAGTATCTAATAAAGACTGATAAATCAGCTGAAATAAAGTCTTTGCCAAGGATCACGTTGTAGGGCAGTGTTGCTATTTAGGACTTATCTAGTTAGCTTAATAGCAGGGCGGAAAACTATGGAATGTGTTTGGAGAGCAGTCAGGCTTCATCAAAGAAACCAAGTGTATTCTTGAAAACCAATGGATCTAACTTGGGCATATTTGTGCATGCTTCTGCTCTGGCACAAAGGAACAGGTTCTATATCAGACAGATAGCAAGGGATCTCAGATCAAGTATCAAAGTAAATGCTAGAGCTGACATAATACAGAACCCATTAACTGCTTAGAAGTTTCCCTAGTGTACTCAATGAAGTCACAATGACTTTAATAATTATGTTTTGTGAAACAGGAGAAAAGAGGCTGTAGATATAATTTTCTTGTAAATTGTTGAGAGAATCACAATAATTATGAGTATTTTCTCAAGGGTTTTGTAATCTGCCCATATTTGTGAGAGTTCCGCTTTTCCAACTGAAATAACTATTTATTGAGATTTTGGTAAGAGTTTTGAAGAGCACAGGCAGTCCCTGAGTGACAAACATCCAACTTACAAATAACTTATAGTTAAGAACGGGGACGAAAACAGGAAGTGAGAGAAATCTATCCATCAAAATGGAAATTCACTCCTGAAAGAGGTACCATGGGGAAAAGATGTCTCCTGTGAAGCTTCCTCACTAATCCTGTTTCCACAAGAAGCCAATTTTATTTTCAAAATCCAATTATGACAGGGACAGAAAGTGAGGTGAAATCTTCTGAATGGGCACAGACAGCAAAACAAACATCACAGGGATGTTCACCCTTTCCTAATAGTAAAGGTAAAGGTTTCCCCTGACATTAAGTCCAGTTGTGTCCGACTCTGGGGGTTGGTGTTCATCTCCATTTCTAAGCTTAAGAGCCGGTGTTGTCCATAGACACCTCCAAGGTATTGTGGCCGGCATGACTGCATGGAGCGCCGTTACCTTCCCGCCAGAGCGGTACCTATTGATCTACTCACATTTGCATGTTTTCGAACTGCTAGGTTGGCAGAAGCTGGAGCTGACAGTGGGCACTCACTCCACTCCCCTGATTCAAACCTGTGACCTTTCAGTCTGCAAGTTCAGCAGCTCAGCGCTTTAGTACTCCCAGGGACTCCTCACCCTTCCCTATGCTATGCTATCCTAAACATATACATACATACATATCTATCTACACACACAGATACATATAAACACACACATATAGGCTGGAGTTACTTTAAAAATTACCTGTTCCAACTTATATACACATTCATCTTAAGAACAAACTTACAGAACCTATCTTGTTCATAACTTGGAGATTTCCTGTAATAAAAAAAATCTCATGGAGACTGATCACATTTGATCAGCTGAACAATGAGAAAGAAGTACAGGGGAAATTTTCAGTTGTAGATTATGCATTACAAGTTCAGAGTTTCCAAAGCTTGCTTATTTAGAAAAGATCTAAAATTATTTTGCAAACCTAGATGATTCACAAATTATTCAGCATGTGATGATTTGACTGTAATTATTCAGCATGTTCTTAGTTGTTGTTCTTACTATTACAGTATGAAGTGTACACCCATCTCTTTTCCCTGCACACACTGATAAGCACTATTAAATTGCTATTTTTGAAGAATTAAAATGACACTTACAGAATATGATCGTCCTGAGAGATTGGAGATTTTTACAACTTCAGCAACATTCACACTCAGACACACCAGATCTGCAAGAGAACCAAGAAGGGAGAGGGGAGACATTGAGTAATTAGGCTTGTTCCTATTCCTTTGCCTTGACTGGAAAATTGTCATATTCTCCAAAAGCAACAATGCCCCATGTTCTTTATCTATAACAGTGGTTCTCAACCTGTGGGTCCCCAGGTGTTTTGGCCTTCAACTCTCCCAGAAATCCCAGCCAGTTTACCAGCTGTTAGGATTTCTGGGAGTTGAAGGCCAAAACACCTGGGGACCGATAGGTTGAGAACCACTGTTCTATAAGCATATCTAAGCTGGTTCAATTATAGCAAAACAGACCCATAGAAGCTCATGAGCTTGTCTGGCCATTCTCCAAATACAACTTTTTTTTGTTTTTACCTCTGGAAGAGCATACTTTGCTAGTTTGAAGTAAAATGGCCATGCAGACCAGAAGCTGGCTAAGAACCTGTAAAACCTTGTGAAGCACACACTTCGCTTAGGGTTCAACATACACAAGTACTATGTGATTGTTTGAGTGTATACACAAATGGGACATCCTCCTAGAAGTAGGATCCAGTCTGGGGATGGGACAAACTCCCTGATGAAATCTATATTCACTCCAGATCTAAGAACAATGTGACACCTACAGAACAAAAATAGAAAGTTGACAGGCAAACAACCACCATGTCAATCCCTCTTCCATAGCAAATTACTTGCATTTTATGGACTCTACATTGGTAAAATTTAGAAACATAGCCATAGATTCTATAGCACCTTTGTAAGTGAGTGAAAGAAGTTAGTAGTATACATGTTTTTAAACTAAAGTCTACTTCATCTGATGCATGAAGTTAAGTGCCTAGAAACATATCTTTATATTAATGTGCAGGTTGTATTTGTGAATAGCAAGAGAGATGCAGAATTTGTGAGTGATGAGGTGACCAAAGAGCCCTTATGAGGTTTGGAATTAACTACGGCTATTATATGTGTATTCTGCCAGGAAACCATTGTCTGTTCAGCCCAGAGTTGATGGACTGGAGTTTGTGAATTCTTTCAGTTAGTTTCAAAGGTGCTGCAAGATTCCTTTGCAGATGGACACTATGTGCTTCTTTGAATTATTCCAAAATGAAATTGACATCTCAGTCACGGCTTTTTTATTGTTGCAGCAGCATGTTTCTTATCCATGGAGAGAAGAGACCACAAGTCACTTCCCTTCATGTAGATTATTCCTTCTTCTTTCATTGCTTAGGAAAGCATACACTGAAGCTGCCTCAATAGAACTTCAGTACAAAACTAATCAAATAAAGTATTTTTTTCACCTGTAAAACTCCAAGTCTCGAACATTAAATGCTAGAAAACTGGAACAAAAGCTGACCAATCATGCATGCCTACCCCACGCCCACCAGAGTCTTTACCTTCAATTTCATTTGAGGGTATGGCTTTCATAATCAAGCCTGTGGATCGCACAGAAACTGACTCATCCTTTTCACGGTTACTCAGCAAGACCTTGAAAAAAAACAACCCAGGATATCAACTACCAATATCTTGCATGGTGCATTAATTCGTAATAGAAATAATAAATCAGCTAGCCAAGTTGTGACCAATATAAACCCTCTCTATTTGTTTATAGCTTCCTTGGTTCTTCACAAATGTCCCAAGCTATGTAGTTTATAGATAACATGATGACTTTTTAATTTTCTTGTAAGATTTTAAAAGAAAAACAACATCTTTTGGGCCTAATGTAGGTTTCAGTGGGTGATTCAAATTGCAGTATACCCAAAGCATCCCATTTGCTTTATACAGTGTAGTCACATATGTGATTATTAGAAGAATATAAACAAGAAATGGGAACAATGTCATTATGTACAAAAGAGAACACAGAAAGAATAAGATAAAGACCCACATTACAAAATGAGTTCAATGCTTCTTCCAACTCTTTTTGTTCCAAGTACAGCTACTGTTTCTCCTTTGCAAAGAGGACAATTTCCAAAAGACTCTCTAGTAGAGATGCAACCATTGCTTCACCTCTTTAGTTAGGAATATAGAGTAAGGCTTCTTAAACCTTTCACTTGTGATCTCTTTCCAACCGAGAAGTTTTTATGTGACCCTGGGCATATAGGCAAATAAAATAGATCTAAAAGTCGATCATTTACTAATAACAAATCAGAATTTGCAAGGCTTGCTAAACATCCTGATTTTCCTTTTTTGTTGAGTACAGCTGAAGTATTTACTGCAGAGTCCACTAAACATTGAATGTTTTTATAGATTCACGTAATGTTTAAAACAGCCACTACGTGGTATTCAAACACCTCTTTACTGTTGCCTAAATTGTTGTGACCCCAAACACTAAATTTGGGGTTGGGATCCACAGTGCTGCAGAGTACACTTCCAGCATAAACACATACAGTAGAACCCCGGTTAACCGAGCTCCAGTTAACCAAGGCTCTGGGTTATCCGAGGCGCCGCCGGGGGCACCCCTCCTTCTCCCTCTCCTCTTGAGTTCGAGAGATGGAGAGGGAGAGGGAGAAGGAAGCCCCCCTCGGTCACTGCTGCCTAGCAATGCTCGCGGGGTGCTTCTCGTCAGGCCTTTACTGAAGGAAAGGCTTTCCCCTTCCCTTCAGTAAAGGCGCTGGGCCGGGCCTCCCTCTTATCCAAGAGATCCGGCTATCCGAGGCGCAGCCCACCCGTTTAACTTGGATAAGCGGGGCTCTACTTTATGTTGAACTGGGGACGAAAAGCAGTATTGGAGGAAGGTAAAGTGAATGGAGTCAGTAGCAGGTGATGGAAATGTTGAATTATTTTATCTCATGAACCACTTCCCTGCTGGTAATCCTTACTTTGGAAGCAAGTGGTTACAGCTGGAGTCCTCTGGACCCCAAGAGAATGAGTGAAAAATAAAATGACAACATGGTATCACTTCTCTATTCCAGTGATGAGAGGTACTAACACATTATGCCAGCATTCTAAGCTCAGTTATTGGTGGGAGTAGAACAATATTTTGCTCGAACTCTATGCTGGTTCCCAGAACAAGTTTGTTCTTATCCACACATTGTAATCTATCTCACCTTTTTATATAAGAGTGTAAGATCTGTGCCAGGAACCTCTGTGGTTGGTTTCTTTTTCACTGGGAGGCTATCTGGAAGAGAAGGTGGCACAGATTTGGTGACATTGTTATTTCCAGTAGGAGAGAGGATAACATGCATGACAGATGGAGAGAAACAGATTGATGGAAAACATACAGTGATTTGAAAACATTTCCCCATTATAATATTTATTTTATTTATTTATTTACAGTATTTATATTCCGCCCTTCTCACCCCGAAGGGGACTCAGGGTTATAACACACACAGGGCAAACATTCAATGCCCATAAACACATCAAACAGAGACTGAGAGACACACGCAGAGGCAAGTTAACCTTCTTCTGAGGGAATGTTCGATTCTGGCCACAGGGGGGAGCAGCTGCTTCATCATCCACACTGACGGCACTTCCTCATTCCAGGTCGTAAATTAGTTAATCTTGCCTCCCCACTTATAAGTGGTACCTTATCTCCTACTTGATAGATGCAACTATCTTTCGGGTTGCTAGGTCAGCAACGAGCAGGGGCTATTTTTTATTTTTAATTGACGGGTGCTCACCCCGCCACGGGCTGGCTCGAACTCATGACCTCATGGTCAGAGAGATTTAAGGCAGCTGCTCAACAGCTGCGCCACAGCCCGGCCCACTTGACAATATTGTTATAACTGGTAATTTTGTTCCTTTGGGGGAGAGTGGGTGATAGGTGCTGATTGTCCTGTTATTGTCAAATTCTAAAAGTAATAAATGATGTTTTTTTCCTTTGTGCCTGATTGTTTTAAACAGCACTTTGTGTAACTTGTGTAGGGACCCTATGTGAACCTTTATATACATGTATTATTTATTATTTATTTATTTACAGTATTTATATTCCGCCCTTCTCAACCCGAAGGGGACTCAGGGCGGATCACATTATACACACATAGGGCAAACATTCAATGCCCATAAACACATCAAACAGAGACCGAGACAGACAGACGCAGAGGCAAGTTAACCTTTTCCTGAGGGGATGTTCGATTCTGGTCACGGGGGGAGCAGCTGCTTCATCATCCACTCTGACAGCACTTCCTCATTCCAGGTCGTAAATTAGTTAAACTTGCCTCCCCACTTTTTTTATAAGTGGTACCTTATTTCCTACTTGATAGATGCAACTATCTTTCGGGTTGCCAGGTCAGCAACGAGCAGGGGCTATTTTTTATTTTTAATTGACGGGTGCTCACCCCGCCACGGGCTGACCTCGAACTCATGACCTCATGGTCAGAGTGATTTATTGCAGCTGCTCAACAGCCTGCGCCACAGCCCGGCCCCAGTAAGAGGGGGGGGGGGGGGGAAGAGACAGTCACTGAGTTTGATGGCTCCAGTCATCACAGAAGAGCACACACCTCAAGGAAAAGCACCTGCAGCCAGTTTAGTAGCTGACCTTTCCTCAGCCTTTCATCTGTTGATGCACAGCTTGGCTGAAGACACATGACACCAATTATAAAGACTGTTGTATTTGAGAAGGAAACAAACTTCAATAGATAGGAAGCCCTAAAGGGAAACACAGACCTGAGGGTGGGTTGAATTCTTCAAGCATTATATTCAATTCAATGAGGAAAATGTCCTCAGCTGGTTCTAAAGTTGCATTACTGAAGAAAAGCTGAAAAGCAGAAAAGTAGCTTTCAGAACACACTTCCTTCTAACTGGGTGAAATATTGCCAGCGATTTTTTAAAAAGTTCCATTTGATAACAAATGTTACAATGCTTCAAGAATAGAAAGAGGACACTGACCTTTACTGCATAGACTTGGAAGAAGACTGGCTGTAAACCGAGACGTAAATAGTATGCAATTACATCAGTGATGAACAGATCAGATGCTGAAGCTTTGCTTGGAGAAATTGGCTGCATGGGATCAAATACAGTTGGGCTGGGTCAGTCTGAAAATATGAAAAACTCTGCTTTTCCTAGCAGGTGCTAAGTAAACAAGAATGTGGAAGGCTATCTATTAATTATTCCCATGCCTCATTCTGTAGCTATAACACTACTGAAGACAGCAAAACAGTATTTGCCATTGCAATTCTTTATCTTATTTTTTTACAAATTATTTAGGATGCATCTACACTGTAGAATTAATGCAGTTTAATACCATTTTAACTGCCTTGGCTTAATGCTATGGAATCAAGGGGGGTTGTGGTGAGGTGAGGGAACCTGCACTCTGGGAGAGATGATTTTGTAAAACTACAACTCCGTTCATGGGCAGTTCATGGCTGCAATAATATAGTAATTTCAAATGAGGTCCATCATTTTGAATCACCTTGCACATTTGTACCAGTTTGGTATGTACAAACCCTACATGTCAAACTAGGGAACTTGTAGGGACTATGAAAGTTCTCCAGTTCCCATGCACTATGAAATAGCTGCTGCGATTGCTGGGAGTCCATTTCCTGGTATCCCAAGAAGCAGCTTGAGATCCCACCCATCCTCTGCATGATTCATCTCTGGTGTGAGGGGGAATTGTAACAGGGACCCCATTTCAGCCTATCACAATGGAGACTGATCATGGGCGGGGCTGGGAAGATCAATCTGGGGCTGACTGATGGAATCCTGTCAACTGCAGCAGCAGCTGCTGTCAAGTAAGTGGAGATTGGTGAGCAGGAATTGGTCTGAGCATCATGATGTAGCCACTTAATTATGGTGGTTATGCATTCCTCAACAGGATGATGGTCAACACATTTTAAAATTTAAAGAGGTAGAGATCTTAAAAATAATGATTAGCATATTTACCATTTTAATCTAACATTATCTTTGCACATAATTTAATAAGTAAATAAAATAGCCATATTTTGAAAACAATAAAAATGCTACACACCACTGGTCTGTGATACACAGCACATCTACGTAGTGAAGTCACTACTAAAGGAGTAATGTTATGCACGGTGAACAGTTATCTCAGATCACATTACCTTTGTAAGATGACTTATTTATGCCTTGAATATTTTTTAAAAGAAACTCATCGCAAGAAATTACTTTTGTGTAAGCAGTTATGCCTAAACTTTGATTTATCAAACTTTGGTTTAGGTTGAAGTTCTGGAAGCCCTGTTCCTGGTTGTCATTACAATCTCATTTGTGTTTCAATATTTCTGGCCAAGTCATGGAAGCACTGCTGTTTTCATTTGGTATCTGAAGAACATGCCAAAAGGCCTCACTGTGGTTTATAAGGCGTACAAGCAAAAGAAAGGGCTCCTTCCTACCATGGTGGCCAGCTTTGGAATCATGTGACAGAGGGTGTTAATGTTGCTCTCGTACCATGGGTCAGCTCTTCCAAGATAAGCAGCCAACTCACAAAGCTCTGTCTGGTCAGGCAGAGCATATTCCTAGAATAAGAAGATACAAGATATGTTCAACACCACACAGGTTTGGATTCATTCAAAACACAGGACAGTTGCAAAAGAGACATGACACACACAGCCCAACACAATCTAGCCATGCCTTCTTCTGCAAGCCTCTGAGCTACTCACCTCAGCAGGGGAAGTGGTGGGTTGTTCCTCCGCAACAGGCACATAGTAAAACTCCACTTTTAGCCTCCGTGTAAGAAAAGTTCGTCTGCTCTCGCGCTTCCTGTGAATGAGGAAAGGGGTGGGGAACTGCTGTTTGTATTTGGGTCTTTGTTATTTCATCTCATCTAGCACAGGCTGGTGGGTCCCCTTTTGTTGGATACTTAAGCATGAAGCATTTAGACAGACACAAAACTGGTATGTTGGAAACAATTTCATTCTCTAGCCAGGAGGGGGGAGAATTGTTTCCCACAGAACACTTCTGAATATGTCTTCTCTACTCTTCTCTCAATTATATAATCAATTTCAGTTTGACAAAGATGTGTTATTTCCCATTATATACCTTTTCTTAATCATAACATGATGGCCTGCAAGAATGAGAAATTTCTGCAGAGTTCTGAAGAGTTTTTTTCTGCTTTAATGAGGAAACTCCAGTTCAGGTTAGTGAGAAACTGACTGTTCAGGTCAACCTGATCCTGTAGCTGGAACACTTCCCTTGACACAAAACATTTTTACTTAGAAGTAAGAAGGACTTTCACCTAATCACCACTGGGTAAAGACCTAGCTTCACTTCCCCCTTCACCCCATTAATATGACTCAAATGGTCTAGGTGGCGAACCTTTCCTCGATGTCTGTAGGAAATTGACCAGAATCACTGATTCAAATTAAAAAATAAATACATAAAGACAATAGGGAAATCAGGGAAGAGTAGTAGATACTTTGAAAACAGAGAAATTAACAGATTTGCTAACATTTTTAACACTAAAGAGGAAGATGCTCACAACATGCATCAAATAATTTAAACACTCAGCATTTTGACAGTAGGTAAGGTGATCCAAAAACAAATCACTAAAGGGAGCCTTGCTAAGAAGGCCCACTTACCATGTCAAGGGATAAAAAATCCTTATGAAAACAAATGTGCTAACAAAAAAGGAAGACATTTGGTTATTGTGTACCTTAAAGGCATTTCTGACTTATGGCTGTCCTAATGCAAACCTATCACAGCATTTTCTTGGCAGAGTTTACTCTGGCCTTGCCTTCCTCTGAGGCACTGAGAAAGAGCTTTGCTTAAGGTCACCCAGCGGGTTTTGTGGCTCACCAAGAATTCAAACCCTAGTCTGCCAATGTCCTAGTCCAACAATCAAACCATTATACAATGCTGGCTCTCTTGAAGATGTCTCTAGCTTCCTGTTTTGTAGAGCGGGGAAGATGTGTAGGTGATTATGCAGAGCTGCAAGTTGCTCTCTTCAATTTTCTTAAATAGATGGATTTTAGAGTGACAGATCTGCATTATCCTTACCTCAAGGAATAGTATGCCTGGGCAAGGCGCCCCAACACTCTATCATCACCCAGCACCAAGACACGAGCGGTGTGCAGTCTCTTCATCGGGGCCAGAGGTTCCATGGTACTACAACCAGATTTCCGGTGCAGCTTCTCAGTTGGCTTTGTCTCTTGCCCACTGCAGCCACTCTGTAGGAAAGATAAGCTATCCAGAGAAGTTCCCTTCTTTTTCATGCATCCCTTTCTCTGGAGCCGGGAGCGCTCAGCCTCAGCAGTGCAGATTTCATTACTTGGCATGGCCAGATCTCGTTCAATTCCACTGTCATTGGAGAGCACAGAGAAACGTGTATGCTCACAGTAGTCGTACTCTGACAGCAGGTCTTGGAATTCAAAGCTATCGAGTTCTGGGTTCAGAGAATCCTGTTCACAGGACTGACTTGGTGAACGAAGAAACAGCACCAGCTCCTTCCCTAAAATGTGGAGATTGGTTTGAGGTTTTCTAAAGACTATCACAAAACTAAAAGCACAGCATTATGCAATGTGGAACTAGAATAGCGATAAAGGAATACGGTTTTCCACCCCTATCCCCCAACTGCCTATGCCAAGTTATTGTGAGCCGTGGATGCAGCAGCTGTAAATGGAATGCAGATTACCTCCTGATGCTAAAACACTTTTAACAATGAACAAAAATGTCCTTGGGGAAACATATTATCTCTTTCCTGGGATCATACTATTTCAAACAAGAAGTTGCTCCTTGCAGCATAAGGAGGAGGAAGGAAAGGGAAGAAAACAAAAGAAATGGGTCTATATCTTTAAGACTGGTTTGTATTTTTGAATGACCTTCATAGATACAAACCCACTTTTTGGATGTAGTTATCACACAAAGAGATTCTTTTATATCAACAAAACCTCAAATGAAAATATGAACCGATCTATCTTAAAGGTGCTGCTACATTTTCCCTCCTTCTTCCTTCCACCTTTTTAAACTACTTAAAAGCAACATAAATATTCTAAAGGTGTTGGGTACTATCTGATCTTGGAAGCTAAGCAGAGTGAACCCTGATTAGAATTTGGATGGGAGACTACCCATGGATGAATACCAGGTGCTGTAAGTTATATTTCAGTGGAAAGAACTGGCAAAACCACCTCTGAGTACTCCTTGCCTAAGGAAAACTTATAAAATTCATGGGGTTGACAGAAGTTCAAGGCACTTAAACACACACACAATTTCAAAAACACAAGTAGACAATTGCAGGTTTATCTGTTTCTCCATGAAAAAAAGCAATCTTTGAATATAAACCTAGCATACAAGTGCATTCTTGTTGAGCCCATATACTCTACTTAGTGTCCACAATAATTTTTCACTCCTGAAATAAACCTGTATTGCCAAACAGATTGGCACAGGTATAAGAAGCTGAGGCACTCCCAATGTTTCAGATCAGGTCCCAGACTATTCAGTGACCAATGGTAAGAGATTGTGTGAGTTAGGAAAGTCTAGTGGGGGAGCATATATTCCCTATCCCATCCAGACGAATGGTGGCTGTAAGCTATGGTCCATGTCATTTTTTGGACACTCACAAAGCTGGTCTTCATCCTTCCACAAGTGAAAACTGATCCTTGGATTGGGCAAAGGGATGCCAGAGCTTCTCTCTACTTCATCCTTCTGCACATCTGTGGGACATAGAGACGTTCTTGTTAATCTACTCATTTGGGAGTGTACTGTGGGTAGCAGCCAGCAAAAACAGACAAATACACTGGAGATGGGTCTGTATGTCTTGAGGAACAACTGCTGTTCACTTGCCCTGCATGAACACTCAGCTCACTGTTACAGAGCTAATAGAGAAAAGGTTAAGAGCATCCAGCCAGTGGCTAATCCTTCAAAATTTGTTTTTATATGTTGAAATATTTTATTTCAATACTGGTTTAATCTTATAGTCATGATCTTCCTGTATTTTTGATGGTACACCATCCAGAGAACTCAACAATTTAAAAGTAAGATACACAGCAAATAAGCAGGGTTTTTTTTAAGGAATATGACCAGCAACAGTTTCAGCAAGTCAGATAGAAGAGACCCAAATTGATCAGAAATGCACATTTTGACATTATCTTTTATGTTGAAAATGAAATTCACGTTTTGGTTAGGCCAGTTGCCAAGAACAAACAAATAAAAATTCACACATCCTGATTGTGGGTTTTTTTCTGGTTAACATTGCATCATTTAATTTTGGTTCTTAATGTTTTTTGCAATTTTATGTCCAAATGCTCTCTTATATTCTTTTTTTTAAAAAAATTAATAAATAAGTGGCACATTTTGATTTATTTTTCTGTTTTATGATGTGAATGATGACATTGTGGATATGTCCAGTCCCCTCATAGCCCATTTTGCAATCCTCACATGATATCCTGTTTCTGTTTCAATTTTCAGTAGAGTCACAGTGATCAAGTGTAATGAAGCTATTACGATGTCGGTTTCCAAAACCCAATCTGGCCTTTCTAGACAATCTATTCCAGTGAATTAAATAACACAGAAAGATGCATGTGTGTTTGTGTGATGTTGCTCCAAGAAAACAAACATAGCAAGAGCGCTATTGCACTGTATCACTACTACACAGTATCTTTAGAGTTGTTTTTTAAAAAATTCTGTAGCTACTAAAGAGTAATACAGTAGATTCTCACTTATCCAACATAAACGGGCCAGCAGAATGTTGGATAAGTGAATATGCTGGATAATAAGGAGGGATTAAGGAAAAGCCTATTAAACATCAAATTAGGTTATGATTTTACAAATTAAGCACCAAAACATCATGTTATCCAACAAATTTGACAAAAAAATAGTTCAATACGCAGTATTGCTATGTAGTAATTTCTGTATTTACGAATTTAGCACCAAAATATCATGATGTATTGAAAACATTGACTACAAAAATGCGTTGGATAATCCAGAACGTTGGATAAGTGAGACTCTACTGTACTTAGAAAGATCAACCCTTTCCCTCCAAATACACATACAGCTCAATCTGAGAAAAGTGAAGGAAAGTTTCTAACAACATCCCTTGACTTTCCTTTCTGTCCCTTCCCTCTTGAACCTTCTTCCTAAGATAAAAATGACTGGTGTGTGAAATCCACTGCTTCATTGCTAAGGCTATAGCTTATTTAAAATAATAATAAAAACCTTAAAAATAAGAGTTTTAATGCGAGAATAGAAGTAGGAAGGAAGGCGAACACATCTCAAAAATAGGGAGATATTGGACATACCTAGTTTGATGGCTACAATTCATAGGATGATCAAATAAACCTCGGGTTTTATCTATATCTATATCCATAACAAAAGTGAAAAGCTGTATGTGTGTATGTGGCATGGGTGTCCTCTCACAGACAGCCTCCGGCCTCCACAAACAGGCTATAGTTTCTAGTGCTGTGGCACCACCAAGTCACCCCCTCACCTGAATTTGCAGGTTATAGTGAGCAGCCCAAACCCTGCTGGTGTCCTCCGCAAACACCATTCTGCCCCCCACCCAAGTGAAGGCTTTCATGAGGGGCCCATTTCATCCTAGATGTTCTGTTTTTCCTCCAGAATGGACATCCCAGGGTTCCTTCATTTGCATGACCCCGCCCACCACCTCTACCTTAACCCTTTCATACCATTTCCTGGCACATAGTGAACAAAGGAATTGATCAGCAACTGAACAAGAGGTTAGGGGAGAATTCACACTATGATTTACAAGACTTGTACTTGATCGACATCCAGAGAGTACTGTTCACCCAACCAACAATGCATCTGGACCACACTTGCTACGGATGATGGGACTTACAGTACCTTCACTGGTACTGTGACCCCCACCGACAATGGATTGGGATCAAACTTGGCACAGAGAAGCCCCATGACCAACTGAACATACTACAGGGGGTAGTGGGAATGGACCTTGATTTTGGGAGTTGTAGTTCACCTGCATCCAGAAAGCACTGAACCCAGCTGACGTCAGATCTCGACCAAACTTGGCACACAGATCCAACATGGCCAACTGTGCATACATGCCTAGTTTGGGGGTGATTTACCTCGGATCTAGGAGTTATAGTTCACCCTTATCCAGACAGCACGGAACCCAGCTGACGTCAGATCTCAACCAAACTTGGCACACAGACCACCCATGACCCACCCTGCATCCTGGCACTGTTTGGAGAAGGATGGACCATGGACAATGACACTTGCATATGGAAGTTGTAGTTCACCCGCACCCACTGAACCCAGCCGATTTCGGATCTGGACCAAACTTGCCACACAGCCCCAACATGGCCAACTGTGCATACAGGCCTGGTTTCGGGTTGATTGACCTTTGCTCAGGGAGTTGTAGTTCACCCTTATCCAGACAGCACTGAACCCAGCCAACAACGGATCTGGACCAAACTTGCCACAAAGCCCCAACATGGACAACTATGCATACAGGTCTGGTTTTGGGGTGATTGACCTTTGCTCTGGAAGTTGTAGTTCACCCTTATCCAGACAACACTGAACCCAGCCAACGATGGACCTGTACCAAACTTAAGTGATATTTCCTAACATCCCAAAACAAACAGTGCCTTTTTCTAATGCCCGGGCACCACTGGGTCCCCAAGCTAGTTACTTATAAAGCCCTAAACGGTTTGGGTCCTGCCTACCTTCGTGACATCATTTTCCCCTATGATCCAGTGCGGGCCTTAAGATCTTCTGGGGAGGCCCTTCTCTCACTCCCGCCACCGTCTCAAGCACGGTTGGTGGGGACAAGAGAGAGGGCCTTCCCAGTGGTGGCCCCCCAGCTCTGGAACTCTCTCCCCAGGTTAGATTAGGCTAGCACCCACTCTGTCTACCTTCCGTAGGGACCTAAAACATGGATATTCCAATGTGCATTTGCAAATTATTAGGCCCTGTCTATGATTGCCAGATCTTATTAACTGCCAGACTGAACTCAGCATTTTACCCCAGCCCTGGCCCTACATTCTATTTTTGCACAAGCCCATACCCAGCTCCTTCCTCTTTAGTCTTGATATGCCAACTATAGTCCTGATTTTGGTTTTGAGATTGGTTTTGATTTTAATGATTTTTTAAATATTTAATGTTTTTGGTTGCTTGGTTGACTAATGTTATATGTTTATAGTGTTGATATATGTTTATTGTGTTTTAAATGTGTTTTATTTGGATGATTCTGTTTTTATTGGGTTTGGTCCTGCTTATAAGCTGCACCAAGTCCCTTCAGGGAGATAGTGGTGGGATACAAAAATAAAGTTGTTGTTGTTGTTGTTGTTGTTGTTGTTACTATTACTGTGGGCATGAGTATATACTGCATAGTCTCTTCTTTTGTCCAGCTCATACTTGGTTGAAACTTCATGAGAACTGTGTGCAGGGTGAAAACACTAGAGTAGGGCAGAGGGGCAGATTTCAGGCTGGTTATTTTTCTAGATTTCTGAGATCCACCGGCTTAAGCCTGTTGCAAAAGACATGGATTTTACACTGAAGAATTCTGAGAACAGGATTTGTTTGAGTATCTCAAATCAATGAAGATCACAGTATTTCTACACAAGAATCTTTTCCCAGTTGCCCCAAAGCTTTCTTTTCTTGCAGTACAATTTTAGAAAGGAATCAAATAATAAGTTTGTTTCTGGCACTATCATAAACTTTGTAATCGATTGCTGACCTTCTACCAACATACAACTACCAGTTGACTTAAATCTACTATCTTTCAATCCCACTTGAAAGCATGATACCATTTCCATTCTTCTCATAATTGACTGAAATTGGGGTTTTTTGGTGCCAAGTACTGCAAATTGCTACTCAACAGGGCAATCCTGATAAGGTCAAAGAACTAGAACAGGCTTCCTTTTATGCATGATTCAGTTTCCAGCCTTAACCAGCCACCCTAATGCACTATTTCGGTGCAGTTTCTTTGGTAGTCACTGCTGCCAATATGGTGGAAAATCAGAGGGCCATTCCAGACAGGCCCTATATCCTAGGATCTGATCCCAGGTTTTCTATTTGTCTCAGATTATCTGGCAGTGTAGACTCATATAATCTAGTTTAAAGTAGAACCCCTGGGATCAGATCCTGGGATATAGGGCCTATCTGGAAGGGTCCAGCCTCACAGCACAGATCCCAGGATGCAAGAAAAGCTTAATGAATTGGGTCTTTTTATCACACAGATTCTTAGGATTACACATACCCTCCCCTGAAGTGCTTAGCAAGGTGGTGTAGATTTTTCTCACTTCCTCAACATATTGATTGTATTCCACATTCACCGTTCTTCCTGTATGTTCAATGGCTGCCATAACTTGCTGAAAACAGAGCTCAGTCACATCTAAGGGCATTGCCTGTCACAAGGAGAAAGAGTAATTAAATTACTGCTGGAATGATACTCACAGACAGCAAATCCCATCCAGATTTATTTTATTTTTACAGTACTTTATTGTAGATAGATTTAAACCCTTTCCATCAACTGTAGCTTTGCTAACTAGAAAACAATTGTGTCACTGGACAGATATGAATGGACACCTATAATGAATGGTATGTGAACTTACAATACCATTCAGCTTAACTTTCAGGTTTCTTGAAGTATTTTTTACAAACTTGATGGGTTTGTTTCAGTTGAAAGACTTCTTTTAAAAATCTGGCCTTTTGTAACTCTGGCAGTTTCCAGTTTTGTAAACTGATCCTTTCCCATTCATCTTTCACCAAGACCTGTTGAAATACGAATAGACAATTTCTTTTGGCTTAAGTGTTTTACTCCTTTCTCAAGAGCAGCAGTGTTAATCTACTGCAGGAAAAAGGTGTCTTCATGATTAGCAAATTTATTATAACGTTGAGATTTCATGGCCTACAATTCATATCATAGGTGCATGAAATGTTGTCTATAATCTGGGGTATGAATTGAGATAGTGAGGTTATTAGGAAATGAAACACTGAAAGGAATGACAGCAATCACTGCAATTGTTGCTTCTAAAACTGTTATTGATAAGTCCAACATCCTGGTATTAGGTAAGTTAATTAACACACAAAGTGTGATAACAATCCACTCTGCTCAGTGAAAATAGTGTCAGTAAACACAATGAAGACAACTAGAGTAAGTGAAATGACTTTCACAGAAAAATCCCAAATGGATCTATACAGAAGCAAATTCTAGTGGTCTTAATAAGAATTGTTTCTAAGTATACAAGTTTGCAGTCCCAAAAATATGGCCCCAAAAAGCAGATAAAAGTTATCTCAAAACAGTCTGACATAAATGATTAGAAGAACCATCAAATGAATCCATGTATTTTGGTAGATCATTTTTTTAAAAAAATGACAGGAGAATCAAACAATGTATCTCAAAGATTCAATTGCTGATAAGGCTTAGTATTTTTTATGGTCTGCATTGCATAAAACTTTTATTTTACAATCTTTAGATGTGTTCAGAATGTATAATTATATCCAATCGATACCACTTTACCGCCCACAGTTTCATCCTATGGTATCCTGGTTTATGAAGTTTTGTGAAGGACTGAATACTCTGTCAAAGAGTTCTCATGCTATAGTTGAACAGGGTGCACTATGAAAGTCTAATTACTCGTGGCTTCTCCTTTAAAAGTCTTTGAAAATACCTAAACCTACCATAGTCAAGTTATTTTGGTACCCAAGGGAGAAAATTCCATGCATGCTTGACCTCCACATGCAGTCAAAATAAAGTAAGAAGGAACAAATAATAGTTTGTTGTACTGTCAAGGTATCAATTAACCTGGTGTTTGATGTGGCCACGTTACACAGCCAAATTTCCTTTTAAATTTTATTTTAAGGAAATGTGTTTATTTCTGTGGTCCCTTTCATCAAATGATCTGCCAGAATCTGAGAAACCAAGTTGTTAGAATAATATGTGCCCCCCTGATATTATTCTATTTATTTATTTATTTATTTACCGTATTTCTATCCCACCCTATCTCACCCCAAAGGGGACTCAGAGCAGCTTACAACTTGACACAATTTGATGATACATCAAAACATAAACATAACAGATTATAAATACATCAAACAATACCTGAAGAATGCTGTGCAGGTTCCTCACATCACGCTGCTCCTCCTTCAGCAGGGTTTGAAAGGCTCGCTCTATCACATAAAGCATGCAGGACCTGGCACACTGGGCCATTTGAGCAGTCTTGATTTCTTCAATCAATGCTTGGCACACAGACACAGAAAGCAAATCTGGATCAGCAAACATGAAAACCCTGGGGAAATAAAAAGTGAACATTATATAATGACAAATTGTTAACAAGAAAGAATGTATGTATAAAAGGGAACATAGTAATCAGCTTGGGCTGAAAGGAGTGAACTCAAATTGAAAATGAAGATGCCAGAAAGCACTGCCACTCATGCTTTGCACACTATAAAATACAAGTTTTTGAATTGCCTGCTATAGGCCAAGAATAGGAATTATACATCCCCAAAGTTGCTGCCTCCAACTCCCAGGAGCCCTAGCAGTTCCAATTGTACTGTTGGGAGCTGTAGTCCAATCATACCTGGAGGGCTGAATGGCTGCCATAGAACTCAAGAGCCTTGGAGGCAGACAACAAGGTAACCTGCCTTTGGCCAGATACTGGATCAACTAGAAATTCCTACAGAGGTGTCCTCTCATAATAATAATAATAACAACTTTATTCTTATACCCCGCCCCATCTCCCCGAAGGGATTCGGGGCGGCTTACATGGGGCCATGCCCGGACACAACAGTATAAAATCAGAGCAAAAACAACAAAGCAAATCAACCAACAATAAAACATCAACATCGATAAAACCAGTCATAAAAGGTCAATATACAAAATAAAATGTTAAAATCATGAGTTGGATCCAAAGATCTGGGCCAAGGTGCAAAAAATGTCGAGTCATCAGGGAGGGGTAATTACCCAGCTGGTGTAGTCATTAAAGTGCTAAGTGTAATACTAAGAAGGCATACCTGAGGGTCTACTACTTAATAGGCAAATAGGTCGATCCTACCAGGGTCAATCATCAAAGGCCTTCTGGAACAGCCAGGTTTTCAGGCTCCTCCGAAAGGAGAGGAGGGTGGGGGCCTGCCTGATCTCCCTGGGGAGCAAGTTCCAAAGCTGGGGGGTCACGACTGAGAAGGCCCTCTCTCTCGTCCCCACCAACCGCGACTGGGAGGGTGGTGGGAGCAAGAGGAGGGCCTCCCTCGATGAGCGAAGAGATCGTGCGGGTTCATAGGGGGAAATGCGGTCTCGAAGGCAGATGGGTCCCAAACCGTTTAGGGCTTTGTAGGTAATGACCTCTCAGGTTGAAAAAAAAATCTTTCATTCACTGTTTTTCATTCCACTTTCTTGGGGTCTTGCACCCAAACCCCAGTGAATATGGAAGACTGACTGTAATAAAAAACAACTAAGAAGTAACACATTACTAACCTGAGCAAAAATTGCTTTAAATAACACCAAGTGGTTCACACTAACCAATTCGTTCTTTAAAAAATAAATATTTCAATCTCTGATCCTCTGCAAAACATCTTCGCTACACAGAGGTACAGAAAGTACATGCCAAATATCAGCTAGTAAGACAGGCATGAAATCTGGTCCTCCACTGTAATCTCAAAGAGGTCTATTTTAGTGGAGAGTTCAAATGGCACATTTAACAGCCACATAAGTAGCCCAATACTTACTTTTCCTGATAAGGAAATGAATTATTCTTGAGACTTTGTTCTGCAGAGACCATTCGTTGGTACAATACACCTAAAGAGCAATACATAAATAGAGATATCGAAGTTTAAAAGTCATATGGTTTGGCTCTTGCGTCATTAGCAGAACTGATAATGGTATTAGACAATCATTTAAAGGGAGATCACACTGAAAATGAAAGACAGCTTTATAACGTGAATTGAAGAAAACAGTCCTAGTAAAAGTTATCAAGATTTGAAAGGAAGCGTTTCTAGTAGGCATCAAAGGCCATACGGAATTTTCTAGAAGCTTTCCAAAATTATTCCACACATTGGCAATGAAGGTGGAATGTAACTTATAAAGATACTGGCTAAGTAGTAAATCCTCCGAACAGCATACAATCTCTTTGCATGGACACTTGTGTGACCTGGGAGTTCACACAATAGCTTCTCCAATATTTCTTGATAGCCAGACACTGCTAAATTGATTGCTGGGGTCGTTTTGTTGACTTCCACCATGAATAGTACATTTATAGCAGTTCATGAAGTAGCAGAGGTCAGCTATATACAATTTCCAGTGGGTACATACAGTGAGGACCACTGATGTCTTGTGTGCAGTTTTCTAGATCTAGGTGTTACCAGGAAAGTTAACAGATTATCCACAAACACTTGCAGTAGTGACATGTTGAAGGAATTTGAGAGCTATTCCCTTTACTCTGATAATTGCGGTTTTCTTGGAAATGAGATGTCAGTGAGTGATAACACAGCTCAACAAAAGAAAATCTTGGTGTCTTAGTTTTTAGATCTGTCCCTGGGTTTATTTGACATGCTGATTCAGAAAATTGCATTGGAGAGACCACATCAGCTCTAGTTTCTTACATATGGTTATCATGGCTTACTATGGGTGACCAGGTGGCGACTGGTAGATGGCATATGTCCTGTATCTGAAAAACTAGAGCTAATAGGGAAAAACTGGTGCCATTTTTTGAATTCCCAGGTCAAGTATACCCAGAAACAGGGCCAACAATAGAGGTTGGTTGTCCAGCTTTGCCAACCTGTGTTTGCTGAAGCTAACTAGGCAGAAGCAGCTCAGGGAATCCCTATAAGGATGCAGGACACATCCGGTGTCCTGGATGGCATATCAACTCTGCATCATGTGTCAGTGTAGAAAGGCCCCAGGGCAGGAAACATTGGTTGTTTGTTTGTTTGTCTACTGGACTGGATTACAGAACTTGAAAGGAACAAAACACCACTTGTCATTTCCATGCTCCTCAGCCAGCAAGGAAATGACTAAACTATGGTAAGAGGCCCATGGGATGCTGCTCACCTGGCATCATCCGTTCCAGCTTTAGCTGCCGAGCATACTCCAGGCCTATAGTGCAGTAAGGTTTGGGCAAGGTGAGAAGCTTCTTGCAAAAATCATATACCCGCCCATAAAGCTCATCGGGAATGCAAGGAGCCTGCAGCATAAAGAGTAAACATTTAAGTTAGACCATTTAATCTGGACTTCCACAGCAAACCCTCAGACTCCATGTTACAACAATGTAACCCAGATGTCATCAAATGAAATGAGAGAGTGGGCCTTTTTGTTTATTCACATTTCCTGTTTGATGGTACTGTATTTGGATTCAGCACTCCAATGGAACCAAATAAATTGTTCAGTCAAGTTTCATGCACTGTTGTTCACAGAGCAACTGCACAGAATAAACACTTTTTTAAAATTTGCTTTAATTAGTCATTGATTTCTAGGGCTTTAGGAAATCTAAAGTTAAGTGCTTTACTAAAACAACCCTATTCTTCGCTGCATTTGTCCCACCTGGGGATGAAAAAACAACTGGGTGGAAGCTTAGAGAAATCCACAGCACTTAATACTTCAACAAATACAACTGTGTTTCATTGTTTCTTATCTTTTCACTGCCTGGAGATTTTTAATTTAATGACCTGATCAGAATACAAACAGAGCAAAATGGGGAAGATAAATGAACAGTGGATCTTTACAAAAGCTAGATGAGTTGTGGCAGGTTTAGTACACTGTGGATGAATGCAAATAAAATTCACACTGGAGGAGGAAGACCGTGATAGAGTCCCACCTGCCCATAGGTCTCCTTAGCATACTTGGCATCTCTATCAAAGAACCCAGGGATATTGGCCAAAGACTCATAATTGCAAATTTACAAGCAGCTTTCTTTTTTTCAACATTTCCCTTAGGAGAATTGGGTTTATAATTTTCTAGCTAAGATTTTGAAAAAGCAGCAGGCTGCAAAAAGCAGGGCTTGGATATAACAACAACAACAACAACAACAACAACAACAACATTTCTATCCCGCCCTATCTCCCCGAAGGGACTCAGGGCGGATTCCAACAAACAACGGCATACATTCAATGCCTTTATAAAACAGATATATATTGGCATAAAATCCCAATAAGACATCACATATGCATGCAGCGTTAAAAACCTAACATCAAATTAAACCTAATATCAGTGAATTGAGTATAACATCAATAACCTAAACCAATATAACCAGACAGAATCAGACAAAAATTATATAGTGACATAAAATCTAAATAAACATTCACAGTAATTTAAAAAGCCAACTGAAGTTCAACAGAGTTGTGTGGGTTGAATTATGTGGCCTACGGTGGTAAATGGGCTGACATAGACTAACAGAATCCAGATACAGCATAGTTCTCAATCAAGATCTGGAAGTGGTCTCTCATTAATTAATCCTCCTCCTCTCTATATGCTAATGAGCAGAAGTAGGACTTTAGTTGTTTTTTGAATGAGAGGAGGGAGGGGGCCAGCCTTATTTCTTTAGGAAAAGAGTTCCAGAGATGGGGGGTGGCCACTGAGAAGGCCCTCTCTCTCGTTCCCACCAGCCATACTTGAGATGGGGGTGGGACCGAGAGCAGAGTTTCCTTCACTGACTGCCGTACCCAGGCTGGTTTGTAAGCGGAGATGCGATCGGTCAAGTAGCCTGGATCCAAGTTGTTTAGGGCTTTAAAGGTAATGATCAGTGCTTTGTATTTAGCCCGGAAGTAGACCAGGAGCCAGTGGTGCTGCCACAGCATGAGAGTGGATCTCTCCCTATATGGAGCTCCTGTTAGCAATCTGGCTGCTGATCTCTGAACCAGTTGAAGCTTCCAAACTATCTTCAAAAGCAGCCCCATGTAGAGAGTGTTGCAGTAGTCCAAGCAAGATGTGACAAAGGCGTGGACTATCATGGCCAGATCTGGCATCTCAAAGTACGGGCACAGCTGCTGCACAAGTTTTAATTGTGCAAAGGCGCTCCTGGCCACTGCCAACACCTGGGGTTCCAGGGTCAGCCAAGAGTCCAGGAGCACCCCCAGACTGCAATCCTGTGTCTTCAGGAGGAGTGCGACCTCATCCAACACAGGCTGTAATCCCACACCCTGATCTGCCTTCCGACTGACTGTCTTGTTTGGATTTAGTTTTAACTTATTAGCCCTCATCCTGTCCATCATTGATGACAGACACTGGCTTAGGGACAGGACGGCATCCTTGGTATTAGGTGGAAAGGAGTAATAGAGTTGGGTGTTGTCTGCATAAGTTTGACACCGAACTCCAAAAGTCCAGATGATCTCTCCCAGTGGTTTCATGTAAATATTGAACAGCATGGGGGACAGAATTGATCTCATCCAATCGTGGTTTCCATCCTGAGAGACAGATGCAGAATGAATTCAATAAATAAATGAATAGATTCTAAGGACAGCATATGCATTGCAGCAGACTGTTTTAAAAGGCAGTGATGGGCTCTGAGTTACAAGACAGCCAGGTAAAGGGAAGACCTCTCAGCATGTGAGGATTTCCAAGCAGGGCTCAGCTTTGGATCATTCTAAAAGGAGTGAGCAAAGTGTGATGATCCAGATGTTGCTGAACGGTGTCTCTAAACATTCCTTATCATTGACTCTCTAGGCTAGGGCTGATGGGAGTTGGATGGGAGTTGGAATCTCAAAGTACATCTGAAAAGCTGTACTTTGTCCATCCTTGATTAAAATAAAACACCAGTGATCTTTATAAAGACGACCACTGTGTCAGCTTTGCCTTGTTCCTTGCCTAACCCTGTAGCTTCAAATACAGGGATGTTGTGCATTATTTGAAGCATTTCCCTTTTATATGCAGTATACCCAAATGCCTGTAGTCTAGAAATTTTCTTCTGCTACACATGCTTTATGTTTTCTGTTGTTATATGCCTCTTCTTCCACTGTGAGCCTATGACATTCTACTGAAGTATCCAGATAAAAATACAGAAAGTTTCCCAAGTGATTAATAAATGGATAATAGATATATACGGATGTCAATAGCCTATTGTAGTGTAACAGAAATGCCTACTAAAAGCAGTCTGTTAGTAATCTAAATTCCAATATGATTCTTTTCTTTTTTCCATTATTGAATTTTAAGGAAAACGGGAAACATTATTTATCAAGTATGACTAGAGACTAGAGAAGTAGAAGAAAGCATGGCCATTCATAAATGATCTCATTCTATCAGTTGTGTTTCTAAATTCCAGCACACTGTGATGCTATGTGTAATTGTTCCTAAAAAGGTGTGCTAGTGAGTAATCCTGGCAAGAAGTCACATCATTTTAGGCTACAAGCTCTGTTCTATAATCTCAAGAAGGCCTGTGGTCTCTCCATGATGAGACTTCACACCTTTTACTATACTATTACACATTCTTAGACCTCAGAATAAATTCCAAGGTCCAGCACAGACTTAAAACTTAAGGTTTGGTGATTGATAACAATGTGAGCTGGGACATTAGCCTCAGCACTGAAGTCGTGGGATGCTATAATAGTATAAAATGTTAAATCTTACCTTTATCATTGTGTACATCAGCGTGTGAAGCAAGGGGATAATATAGTGATGGTAGTTGAATCTTTCTGCCTGGAGAAAACAAATGGTTGTGTTCAAGATTGTCTAACAAAGGGAGACAGAACTTGGATCTTTTGTCAGCACAGATGTGCATGAAACAGCAGCACAATAAAGAACAATGTTCTTGAAAACACAGGGGCACCCCAGTGGAAGGCAATACTGGAAATAAGCAAGGGAGGGAAAGCCAAGTAGGACAGCACAATAGGTCTTTCCTAAGTTGAAAGCAATCTAACTATACTTAATGACAATAACAATGCAATCCCTATAGAAGACCTTGGAGATAATAGGATCTATGAAATGGTTCGGATTCCCATGGGGTCACTAACTGGCCTTGGACAAAACACAGTAGCCATTGGGTGAATCTACAAAATAGAAGTAATGCACTATTACTCCATTTTAACTGGCATGGGTCAATGCTATGTAATTGAGGGAGTTGTAGTTTCACAAGATCTTTCACCTTCTCTGCCAAAGAGTGCCAAACTACCATTCACAAGTTCACTTTACCCAAGCCAGTTAAAATGGAGTCAAACTGCATTAATTCTACAATGCAGATGCATCCATTGTTATAATTCTAAAATGGGAATAGCAACTGTCATTATGATGACCACCAAAAGACTATTATAGAGAGAAATGAGCAAAGGCCAGCAAAGCACTTTGTGTAATAACTGTCTTATAACTTATCTATGAACACAAACACAAACGTGCCATTGATTCTTTTCATAAGTGGAAAGAGATGAAGTTTTTGTTTTAAGGAAACTAACAAAGGCTTGATAAAGGTAATGTTGTATGTTCACATTCTTTTGTCCCTCTGACCACTCAGCTCAAATACATTTTGCAGATCTGGAAAGCAGTGCAAAATCCCTATAGCCTCTGTTTAGTAGGCATCTTCTGACCCTGATCAAGTCGAAGTTCAGCAGCAGAGAAGTCACAAGAAGGTTTGAGACAACTTAAACCTTAATTAGCTCTATGTATGTCACTCTCATCTTGAATCAAGAATAAAAGCATTTGATCAGACATTGCCATTGAAACTTCTCATTTTCAGCCATGCGGTACTATTCTGAACCAAATGCAAGCAAAATGAATGAGAAAGCTTGTCAATGATGTCCTAAACAAGGATCCTACTTTTTGACATGAAGCAGGAAAAATAGAAGATCTACATGTGTTGGCTGAACTGCAGTGCAAAACAACATTATTGACTTTTCTATATAGCCTGACACAAATCCATCAAATTACCTTCTTACCTCAAAAACCAGCAGAATGAGGGCTGAGCAAGAAACCATCGTTTCCTGCTCAGGGGAAAATGTGTCCTTAAGCCAATAGATATGCTCTCAAGTATTTTTTCCCTACTATGGATCATTCTTACCCTTTCCAGCTCTTTCACCAAAATTTTGATCAAGATGGCTCCATTGCTGGGATTTCTATCAATTTTCTTGTGCAAAGTCCATCGTAACATCCCTGTGAGAACAAAGCCAGAACAACAGTCAAAGCTTTGTCCAGCAGATGAGGAATTAATGAGAGGGGGCTGGATGAACCCTGCAAAGCAGGGGTTGGTTTATCTTACACACCTTTCATTAAGCGCTCACTTATGCAAAATTGATCAAGCACAACCAATCAAGTCAGCTTCTATAATATTAATGTTTTTCCCCAAGCCCTCTATAGAAAGTTACAGTATTTCCTTTCAGAATACATTCTCTAGCACTGCACCTACCATCAAGAGCAATGATGTTCTTGAAAACAAATGCTCCAGTGGGAAGTCTCTCATTTTTAATGATTTAATGATAACAACAATGCAATCTCTGCAGAAGAATCTCTGAAAGAATAGACTTTATGAAATGGTTCAAATTTCCATGGAGTCACTAAGTGGCCTTGGACAACACACGGTCATCATTGAGTGTATCTACACTGAAGAATTAATGCAGTTTGACAGCACCTTAGCTTCCATGGCTCAATGCTTTTGAATCACAGGAGCTGTATTTTAATAAGGTCCTTACTTAGACTTCTCTACCAGAGTTCTGGTGCCTCACCAAATAACAGATCCAAGGATTTCATAGCACTGAGCCATAATAATCAAAGTGGTGTCACACTGCATTAATTCTACAGTATAGATGCACTCTTGGCTACTGTACAAGGAGCCAGACTAATGTTTCATCTAGTCCAATGAGAAGCTCTCCTTTCATTTAAGTAGAGGGCTTTCCATTCTTTTTGTGTCTGAACAGTCTTAACTAGAGATATATAATCTTTCCTTCCCACTACCTTTGCTGGCTTTAAGGAGGAAACTGGTAAAGGTACACCCTCTGGCATCAAAACACATATTCAAATATAAGAAAACAAATGCCAAGGGATTACCACTACAGGTAATGTCCCTCTTGTTCTCCTCCTGCAGTAGGTGTGAGATTATTCATACAGCACAAATTCTCAGGAACTTGATCCTAAGATGGTGAATGGCTTCCACTGCTCTTACCTCTCTCACTCTGGAAGGCTGGATGGTGGCCATCAAGTTCCCGTAGAAGGGCGTGAACACTTCGGAGAAAGTCTGACTCAACCTCTTGATGCATAAGAGAAACACAATGTGAAAACTAAGGCAAACCAAAGAACAAAGGTAACCTTGTTGACCAAGGGGAGGGGGTGGTTCCACACTAGAATACTTTTTAGCAGGCCAATTGAAAGATCACAAAATACCCTGTAAGCTTTCAATGAAAAAAAAAGTGGTGTTTAAGCCATGGAGCCTGGTGACACTTTTTCAGTGGAAATAAAGAGGAGGCTGCACACCTTCATATTAGACACAACCAGGAATTGAGATGGTTTCATTGTCTGGGCTGGAGGCTCATATAGCAGATAGTTTCTACCAACCATAGGGTAACTCATGGTTTATGGTTGATAGTGTAAGCTCCTGATTGGAGAACATACAATTTCACACAGCATCCAGAAATCCAAGATGCTCCCCAGAAATGCTTGACCACTCCAACAACTATCATGTCAGATTACACAGAGAAGCCACTGAAATTCACAAACATGTGGACAACTTCAACAGAAAGGAGGAAACCATGAAAATGAACAAAATCTGGCTACCAGTATTTAAAAAACTCAAAAATCAGAACAGTAAATAAGAAGCAACACTCTGAGACATGGGAACTAGGGGCAGTTAACAAAGAATGCCCCCAGGCAGAAAGTAGCTAGTAGATGTAGCCATTCAATGCAAATTAGGGTGACTAACTGGAACATTTACGCTGGCCTCCAACTGACAGGAGTTCTTCCCTCACCCTGGACTTCCCACAGATATATATAAACCTTCCTTGCTTAGTTTCTCCATACCTCACAACCTCTGAGGATGCCTGCCATAGATGTGGGCAAAACATCAGGAGAGACTACTTCTAGAACATGGCCATACAGCCTGGAAAACGTACAACAACACAACCAGTTATCTGACATTATCAGACCTTTGACACTAACCCCTTTCCAGGAGCACGCAAACAACTCCTGGAAAGGAGTTATTCCCAGTGACAAGCTTACTGCAAGAAGATAGAATAATTCCAATTCACCTATCTGTAAATATTTACAGTTGATAAAGGGGAGAAGACAAATGTTACATTTTCAGTGATAGTTGGATAGAGAACTTTGGCAATGGGAGAACACTGTGATTTAATACTGTCTAATTAAGTTTATAGTTGCTTATTAGCACCTGATTTATTCATGTATTTAGCCACAATTCCCTACCAAGATTGCAATGAAAAACCAGCTTCTTATAAAGTGGTCTCCAGTGCAGAAAGGCATATACCACAATTAATTTATTTGGCCTGGAGCTGTAAGTTAAAGTCAATGGGGCTGAATAAATTAATCAAATGGATTTACTCAATGTGGGTCTATACTTGGCAAAATCAATGGTTTTGTGGTAGCTGGGACAACCAATAAGATTCAGGCTTTCATACTTTAGGTCTGTGGTTCTCATCCTGGGGTCCCCAGATGCTTTTGCCTTCAACTCCCAGAAATCCTAACAGCTGGAAAACTGGCTGGGATTTCTGGGAGTTGTAGGTCAAAAACATCTGGGGACTCCAGGTTGAGAACCACTGGTTTTGGTAGAGTTATACTCCTGTGCTGTGTGCTTGCCAAACCAGATTAATCTTACAACCCCTCTGAAAACTTTGCTCTCAGTTATATAAAAGTGATGGGGAAGCAACATCTCATTATTCCAACCAAGACATCTCATGCTTTCGTAGCAACACAAACCTTGATTCTCCATGACCTGGCAAACGTTACTGTCAGTTGATTTGAGGTTATCTTTATCCACACATCTGGTTTAGTTACACTCAGCATGGCCACGTATTATCTATTGCTTCTGCAACATAATATGACATCGAAGTGACTGTGTTTACCTCAGATTTGATACCAAAGTAGATGAAAATACAAAGAATCGGAAACAAGTTGGCTTTCGCAGTGTAGTTCAACAAAAAGCAATTAACAATGGCTATAGGTAAGATCTTTCAATCATGCATTTGTGAAAAAAGTATAATATATAGATATACATTTCACCAGGAACAGTCCTATCATTATGCAGAACAAGGCAGGTAACCTATGCAAGCAGGCAGCAGCAAGGCAGGGCACAAAGCACTTGCCCTACACCCTCTGACCTGCTATCTTTAGGTATGATGGAAGATGTTGTCCCATCAACAGTTTTGAAGAAAGGTATAACTGTCAATCTATCTAATTGAAATGGGAGTGGGATACCACTCTGTTTTCTTCCTCAGGCAATAAAACATCTTAGGACAGCCTTGTGTTTTGCAACAGGATAGATCTTGAGTAGTTAGCTGTCTCTACCGCACACTACAGACATTCAGGATGCTGCTGGGACATTTTCGAGGATACAGGCTAGACAACTACTTAAGAGGAATTGTCCTCAAGTGTTAGTTATGCTTGTTTATGCGTTAAATTTACATCCCATGTTTCCACACAAATGCACTCAAGGAAAATATCACAATGTTTTGAAACTTAACTGATTGTGTGTTGTTGTTGTCATTGTATTTTTAGTGTATAATAAAATGACATAGAAAAAAAGAAAATTAACTGATATCCAAAAACAACAAACCAAGATAACTCTGCAGGCAAAAAGTCAACAATTCTTCAATAAATAAGAAAGGTCCCACTTACCTAGTATGCCACACTGTCTGGGGTAAATGAAGCGACATAGGAGGTAGCACACAACAACAAAGCCTCAGCCACACCTACAGAGCTCTCGATCAGGATGCCACCAGGTATCTTCTGAACTTGTAAAACTCCCTCATGTGTGTGAGCGCATTCCCAGGACAAACTTGCTCTACCTGCCTCGCCAGTGTCAGCCAATACCTGTACACATATTTGAAAGAATCAGAAACTGGAATGTGTTGGCTCCACTGCCTGAACCACAAATGACACATCTTCTATCTCATGAATTTCCCTTGTGGGAAGTAAAGTCAGTAAAACTAGGTCACTCTGGGTTTTTTTCCCTTGTTAACAATCATCCTCATTCTCTTTTTCAATGCAATCCTCTGAGACTAGAGCAGCAGCAGTAAACTTTTCTCTCCCACACACAAAGCCAACAATGTAAAATGGCTTCTGTTTTTATGGCTCAGCACTGCACAGGATTAAAACATGACACTTGCTTTCTTTTGAGCATATGAGGCTGGGACACACTCCAAGGATTCCTGTAGTTGTCTTCCAGAACTCACTTTGAAGCCAACCTGAACAGAAGAGCCAGAGATAGTGTCATCAGCAACTGAACTTTGAGGTCTTTGAGGTATAGGTGAATATGCTCCAGTAGTTGTTTCAATGTATGCTAGCCCTTCTACCTCCCCACTTACATAGAGGTACACATATCTGAGTTTCATATTAGTAGCAAGCATCCATGGGGACAATGACAATTTCTGGAAGGTAGCTGAGTTAGTCTGTTGTGGTAGTTATGGCATATCTTCGGGAAGCATATTAAGGGGGAGCTGACCTAACCATGTGACAAAATACAAAGCATTAAATGCATTAAACAAGCTTTCAAAGCTTCACTGGATTCTTCATCAGGCAAAGATGTTTAAAGACATACAGGTGAAAAATGCTGAAGATATTAGAGTCACAGGACTACATTCTATTGTTAATTTAATTTGGTACTGAGAGATTTCAATGCACTCCTATATCCCTATCTTCAGGCACCGTATAGAGCAAGAAAATTAATATGACCCTGAATTATGCAAGGCAGTACCCACTTCACTGAATGCATAAAGGAACAGGATAAGTGATGAACACCCCGCTACAAAAGCAAACGTTCTCAACTGTTTTTTATTGTTCTTAAATCAATTAAGCCTCTTAGTGGGAGAAAAAGATGCTTTGTTTGTCTGTGTTTTAGTACACTGGAAGGTTGAAGAAAAGCAAACCCAAACCCATCAACTTGGTTGTGGTTCAGGACTCCGCACTTAGGGAAAAAATCTTTCGTTTTCCCACTTCAATCACTACTTACTTTCTGATAAAAGTTCAATTGTTCTCTGAGGACATGGTCAGGGCTACATCAAGAAATGAAGCAGCTGCACTAGGCAACAAATGCTGGAGGTGTGCAAAGTAGTACAAGGCACTGGAGGACACAACATTCTGCTAAAGCAAGCTGCTCTGTGCCCCTTAAAGCAGCCCGCTTCCCTCAGATACCACTGATGATGTTGCTCAGAAACTATTGCTCAAGAAAGGTTCAACTGCTGAATTGCATCTATATGTTGCCATAAAACATCTTGGCCAATTCTGTTTGCAGAAGGCTATGCACCCAATTAGTACTCTTGCTGCTTTGTTTTAAACCTCTTAAGATTTCATTATGGCAGTTTTCTCTTTCAATCACTTCTGGTCTTGGTTTAGTTTTTGGTTTATTCAGGCCTTTCTGGTGCTGAAATGAGATTTTTATTTATTAGTAACCACAAGCCTCTGGAAATATGATTTAGGGCCAAAAATGTGAGGATAGTGATATGCGTTAAGGGAGTCAGAGGCCACACAATTTCTATTCCAGGTAATATCTGCTAGTACCGTGGTTCTCAACCTGGAGTCGCCAGATGTTTTTGGCCTTCAACTCCCAGAAATCCTAACAGCTGATAAACTGACTGGGATTTCTGGGAGTTGTAGGCCAAAACCATCTGGGGACTCCAGCTTGAGAACCACTGTGTTAGTACCATATCCTCCAGCTGACCCAACTTGGCAGGAACAACCCCAATTAATCCTCTCCCATCCCATTTTCCAGCTGCCACAGCTTCTCTGTCTTCCACTTTACCCCTTTGTACTCAGATTATATCAGTCGATGCAAACTGTGTTCCAAGCACACAAGTAGTTTCCACTCCATTAACTGAGCCAAGGAGGGAGGGGAGTGTAGTAGTCTTGTCCTTCCAAGTATGTCAATTCAGTCAAAAACCATTTGTTTCAGACTTTCAGAATTTTTGCATCCTTTTTGTTATCTCTTGCTACCTAATGTTATTTGGTCACATGGTTTTCATCTGTGAAACATGTTGTTGCTGTTGTGTGACTTGAAGTCATTTCCAACTTATGGCAACCCAAAGATGAACTATCATAAGTTTTATTTTATTTTTATTTTTGGGGGTAATATTTGTTCACATGCGATTGGTTTGTCTTCCTCTGAGATGATATAGCTTGCACATGGTCACCCAGTGGATTTCCATGGCTGAGGGCACACTCATGACAAAGCGGGTTTAAGTCCCTATACGTGCCCAGTTGGGTGTCCCCATGCCATCCTGGTAACTTCCGGGGTAGCATGGGGCCACCCAACCCTCAAAAGCCTTAAAATAAAAAAGCTTACCAGGCTGCCATGCTGCTCCTGGTAAATGACACGCCAGGAGGCAGGGGAAGTGATTTTCCACCTGTCCCCCCCCCCCCCCCCCGGCCTCCAGGAGCATCATTTCTACACAGCAGGAGGCCTGGAGGAAGAGTGGCATGACATCCCGGTAAGTTTTATTTTATTTTAAGGCTTTTGGGGGGTGGAGTTGAAGGATTCCCTTCTCAGTTCTCTGGGCTCCTGGAGACTGCAGAACCAAAATGGAAGGTGGGGACTGACTCCCGGGACTAGGGTCCAGAAGCCATTAGGCCCGAGCCTTTAAGGAAGGCCTGCGCCTTATGGGGTATTTAATTAATTCAGGACAAAGCAGGATTTATTATCTTTTACTGGAGGCATTGTTTGGACGTCTCCAGTAAAAGTCTGACAGGGCCCGCATTTTGGCCCTGTTTGGAAGGGCCTTGAGCAGGGTTCGAATCCTTATCTCTAAAGTCTAATGCTCAAACCACTATAAAATATTAAGAGTCAGAGGGTATGTAACACCCCTGATTAACAGACAAGTGGAAAGAGCAATGGGATATGTCTGGAAGACTCTGACAATTATGAGTTATAAATTTCAAGTGAATTTGACACACTCCCAATTTTTGTAATGACATGACTTTAGGTATTTAAAAAAGCCTCTGGGGATCATATACGTGGTTTGTGTGTCACAGTTTGCCCAGCTCTCGCCTCCTACTTGGCAATTCCTAGAATGTTCTTTTAAAGAAAAACATAGTAACATGTTGAAGCAGACTATAACCAAAGAATAGTTAAAAAAAAAAAGTTCTGCCTCCCAGGGCATCAATCTGTCACTGTTCAGTTACGGATAGCTTCAGTGTGTCAGTCAGTACCTTCTACTGAAAAGAAACTTTCCAATACCTGTACCTTAGGGGCTAAATGTTTCCTTTCATGTCAAATGGTCAGCTCAATATCATTCATTAACATAAAATCACATGACCTGGCGGAGAAACAACACTGAGAGACTTTTGCCACTCCACCATTTCCGTTTTTCTATTTTTAAGACCCCCGTGCAGGCAGAAGTGGTTACAGACAGCCTGGCTTCCTCTTCACACCTTCTATACAGAAACCACACATAAACTCCTGCCCACAGAGCTCTCATGTTACTCCGTTCTCTCATGGTAAAAGCAAACTGAAATCTGCCTCAGGTTGATCATCATGAGGCCTGAAATATAGCGCGGAACTGGAAAACAATGAAGCAGCCAGGGGAACATTTCTCAGCTTTCACGGTCTGGGAACAATGCTATGTTACAAAAGAAGACCTTTTCAACTTTATTTTTAATTGATGTTCTTGGTTGATTAAACTTGGCTTACCTGTAAGGCTTTCTGAAAAGAGATGATGCACAGTGGTATGGGATTCTTTAAAAAAATAAATGAGAAAATAGAATATGCCACCATCAGCCTGCTTGTTCCATACTTTCTGAACACCTATTATTTTCTATTACCAGGATAAGTGCAAAGAGTCTCTATGATTCTTTTGAGCAAGCCTAGCACTTAACCAAGCAGACCCAAGAAGCGATCTTAGCATGAATGCAAAAATAGACAACCATCTGTCAGATGATTACTGCCAGAAACCTAAAAATAATTATTTTGAAAGAAGGAAGGAAGAAACTTTGAATGAAGGAAAGCAAAAACTAAATCAAGGACTTTCTGAAGACCTCCAAAATTAGGAACACATTGTGATTTGTAAGCAAAGAACAAAGTGCATGGATTTTAGAAGACTATTAGCTGTATCACCCAGAATTACTTATGGGGAATCATCAAACATTATTCAATGTTAACTGTTCTGAAGACTAAGAAGCAATTTCTTTGGATGGTCCTAAGATTCTCCTGATTATCTTTTAAACATACTACTATATGCAAATGAAACATGTGTCATATTCTATATGTAAAATCGGACCATCTCAAATGTCCCCTAAAATCTGAAAACCTTTCTAGTCACTGATTCTTAACAAGTTAATAAACCTATAGTCATGACAAAACTTCAAAAGCCATAACTTTTTTTAGAAGCCATTGTCAACATCTTTAAAATGATGTGTCATACTACCACCTGAATGTAAAAATAATTGTAGTGATCACTTAAATCTGAACTCAGAGTCACTGTCATGTTTGCTACATAAGCTGTATTTAAAGTCAGGTCAACCCAAAAGCAATTGCTAAACATGACGTACGGCAATGAGATACTTCCAAGTCACCCAATCAACTGCCCTGTTCAAATTTGCTGTAGGACCCAATTATTTGTCTTTTTAGCAATCCACACTAACAGCAGAACTATTCTGCACACCACATTTCAAATGAGTTGATTTTCTTCCTATCAATGTTCTTCATTGCTCAGCTTTCACAAACACACATATAAATGGAAAATATGATCGCGTGGATCCTTCAGATTTGCCCTACAGATCCTCCCACTGTCCCCTGTATCAAAAACCTCCATGTGATGAAGTCCCTAGTGAAATGTTTCCAAAGCTTGGTAATTTATTTGTACAATCAACCCCACACATTTGCTAGAGTTGGGGACATGGATGTGGAAGCTATTTTTTTCACCTGAGAAAACTTCAGCTGGAGGCCATAGAGATTGCTAGAGAGGTATTCTCTCTAGAAATTTCTAGATCCTTCACTGTGCCTATATGAGCAACATCCAATGGAAACTGATCACAGAGTTGCACTAGAGGACCTAAAGATCCCTAGAGAGAACACTTACATCAAATACACTAATAATCAAATCCACAGAAGTCAACCCCTCAAGTATGACACCCCACTATAATTAATTTGTAGATACTTGTAATTAATTTATTTCGGTATTACCTAACCGAAGCTTGGGAATATTATTTTTGGGGACTATAGCTTCCAGACCACCACTACTTAGCCAACATGGCCCATTTCAAAAAGATAGCTGTAGCAAGAAACTTGGGTGTAGGAGTTTCCAGTTTGCAATGGCTTTCTGTGCTACTTAACCACAAGGTGAGATAAGGATTCGAACCCCCCTCAAGGCCTTCCAGACAGGGCCAAAATTCTTCTGCTTTTTCCAGACTGCCTGAACCCTCTGGCTCATGTTTGCTCTGCTCTACATTTCTTAGGTCCCTATTTCCAGCAAGTTCTATTTCTTATTTCCTCATTTCCAGTCATTCAGTGTAAAACAAAAGCTTAAAAGATTTTGACTGTAATGTCAATATCCTTCCAATCTATCTGAAAAAAGTAACAGTATATCCATATCTCACAGAAGGAAAACTGTGGACAAGGGGGTTACACTGTACTGCACCTAAGATAGTGCCTACTTATAACTGACCCTTTATCCCTTCTTTGAGTCTTGCTGGTTCAGATCATTGACTCCAAGGCAGTTGTGGGCAACCAAACAGTTGGGGGAGGGGGGCTCACTTGTCACCCTGTGGTGGTTTCGACTACAGTTCAGCAGCAAATCACTTTGGATTTCAAGTTGCAATACCTGGGTTTTGGGGGCCTGTTTGGAGCTGGGAGGCCATTAATATTTAGCCCACATCTACTGGTAGGCTCAAGACTTGATGTCCTGCGTTAAATCCGCAACCAGCAAGAATGGTGCTATTCTGTATTACTTTTGTTCACTTTTCTTGTAAACTTCCCAAAATCTGCAAGTTTCTTCATAAATTATGTAAATTTATAAAGGAATAAGTGAAAGTGACATATTTGCCAGCTAAACAAAGGGCTTGGAGTGAAGTTTAGATCTTCAAAATGTGACTTTGAATACCTCTCAATCATCTTTGCCATACAGAATGAGATTCTGTGCCGTTTCACGCACCTCTAGAATTTACCAAGATGGACATCCCCCTCTACATTTATCAAAAATAATTTGGAACTGAAAATGTTCAAGTGTGAGATAAAGTGAAACTAACTAACTTGCCCTTCTCTACTGGTGGTGTTTCTTGATATGGTTTAGTTTTTGCTCAATTGTTACTGGTTCTCCTATCTGCCATTGACAAAGGACTGCTTGAAATGATTAGAAGGATACTGAGGAGAAATGACAAAAGGGACAGAAAGAGCATCCACCTGCAAGATGAAAGATGTTATGTAGCAGAAAGTTTCACTAGGACTTGGGAAAGCTATGCTGAACTTGACTATGAAATTCACTGGATGATTTTCAGCCAGTCATACACACACTCTCAGATTATAGATTTTGATACAACCTATGGAGGGTCAGAGAGGGGAAAGTACGAATGTTGACTAAGAGGGCCACCCACCTCTGGCCACCACTGCCATTACCCTGCCCAGGCATTCAAAGGCCAGACACAGGCCACCAAGAAAGATTAGATGGGCTCAGTGCTTCTTAGTTTCTCTGAGGATGGATTATACTTGTGTCTTTCACCACTCTACTCAGAAAAGGGGGAGTTCATTTTCTGATAAGAACTAAGGTGCAGCTTTTGACCTATGGACAAGTTGACACAGGTTTCTTTAGTTGATTTTTTAACTAAATTTTCTAGAGTTATACATGACTATATAGAATATGTATATGCGTACTATACTGGTTTTCCCAAAGCATTCATGTCGCATAGGAATTAGGAAGCTCTCATGTGTGCATCTTGGAATACGAAGACATAAGTATTGCTAGAAAATCTAAATGAGCCAGTGCACAGATGGTGTTTAAAGACTGTGCACATGTAGGTGAAGGTAAGGTTTTCCTCTGATGTTAAGTCTAGTCGTGTCCGACTGAGGATTGGTGCTCATCTCCATTTCTAAGCCAAAGAGCCAGCATTGTCCATAGACACCTTCAAGGTCATGTGGCTGGCATGACTGCATGGAGCACCGTTACACATGTACAAGTGATTAAAACATGTTATATGTTTGCTGCTAGAAACAACAAAGTAATTCTGGTAAGCAGCTGTAACATTTGAAGGACAGAGCTTGGCACAGATATTTTTGGGGACTACAACTCAAAATCTGAACATCTACTTCCTACCTACTGCAGCAAAGAGTTCGAAGGTTTCCATCTCCATCACTGTAAAATGGCCCTTTCAACTGAGCTCACTTAATCTTATCCCAAAACTGCTGTTTCCTAGTTTACTGTCTAGGCTCTGACCAGCCCCACCCATATTAGCTGGAAGGATAGGAGTTAAATTTCAACAAATTTTAAAAACATCTAGGTCAAAATATGAGAGCTAAAGCTATTGCTGATGCTTCAAAATATAGCAGTAGGTGCAGAACAGGTGATGATTCCAACATAAATTTTGCTAAGAAATTGGAACAATGCATAATACTTGTCTATATAAAAATAAAGAAAAGCATTATCTTTCTACTAATTTCCTGTCCTTTTTCTCTTCAGTAATGTTAATAAAAATGCAGCAGAAATACTTGCTTTTATTTCCAGATTCTCATAAGCCACAACTGGTTTGAAAGTCAGTATTCAATTACAGGTGTCTAGGTCTTACTTAAGCAATCTCATAACACTGTTGTAAACAGCACTGAAACCATCTGTGGGAGGAACCTGGAAAGCTCAAATGTATCATTCAAATGACACAATTACTTATTATATTTTCCATAACACATGACTATACACAAAGATATTATTAGTTAATGTGGGACCTATTCTAAAGGAAGACTTCATAGCACTGCAGTGAGGAAACAGCAGTTGGGCTCAGAACAGGGACCAACCTGGCCGAAGAAATAACAGAATAGGAGACACTCTGTTCGGACTGGATAGAAAGTACAATATGCAATGCAAGGAGAGTAAGGAGGCACCAAGGGAATTGAAACAATGAATGTTGACATACTATTTTTTTAACATCAAAATGCAAGTACAGTACTTGACAGTGTTATGTTTCAGATAGCAACTCCCAGAATCTCTTAGAAACTATTCAGAATAAGAGGCCATGCTAGCTTGGAGGCTTCTGGTACTTGTACTGGCACCCTACTCTCTACCACAAATTTTCTAAGCTCTGCAAAATATTGAAGCCTGCTGCACATGGGCTATTTCTATAACCACAGAAGGATGTGCAGACGCCTGGTTCCTGGACATTAATGATCCCTTGGAGAATTCTTCAAACACGTCATATTCAATTACTTTGAGGAAAAAGAAAATAGCTTTCAGGAAGCAACTGTTGGTTAAAATTCAAAAACTCCTTGCTCCCATTTCCATTTCTAGTTTCAGAAAACAAGCAACGCGAGAAAATTTCCAAGAACCCTTGCCAAATCTGTTCACAAAAAACAGTTACAAATTATTGCAGCACTGTGTTGCATGAACACACTTGCACGCACACACACACACACACACCTGGGGAAGCAATCTCCCTTCTTTCTTCTCATATTCTCTCCATCCAAATAGAGGGAAACAACACTCTGTTGCAGAATTTACTTAAGTATTGCAATGCAATATTAACTCATGATCCTTTCACATTGTAGAGCAGGTGAGGATAAATTGTGACTGTCCAGATATTGTTGGATTGCAAGGCCCAGCAACCCTGGCCAGTATAGCCAATTGTGAGGAAAACTGGGAACTGTAGTCCATTTGATAGAATATCACATGTTCCAATCCCGATTCTACACAGGTTCTAATGCAGACTGAAGATTCACAGAATTCAAACTACAGTACGCAGTCGTCTATGAGTCTTAATAAGGAGAGGACAAGTCCTCCAACTTTCTCAATGCCTCTTAATCTGAAGAGATTTTGTTTTTTCTCTCACACTCTTTTGTTGCTCTTATGTGGCATAATAGATGCAACTGAATTTATTATGAAGCAACGTGAATTTGTCAGGGAGGTAGCTGTGTCTGGCAGAGGGTTATGTGGCCTGTGGCTGCGCTCTATCGCCTTCCCATTTACAGTAGAGTCTCGCTTATCCAACCTCCACTTATCCAACCTTCTGTATTATCCAACGCAGTCAGCCTTTTAGTAGTCAATGTTTTTGTAGTCAATGTTTTCAATATATTGCGATGTTTTGGTGTTAAAATCATAAATACAGTAATTACTACATAATGTTATAATGTATCAAACTGCTTTTTCTGTCAATTTGTTGTAAAACATGATGTTTTGGTGCTTAATTTGTAAAATCATAATATAATTTGATGTTTAATAGGCTTTTCCTTAATCCCTCCTTATTATCCAACATTTTCTCTTATCCAACGTCCTGAAGGGCTGTTTATGTTGGATAAGTGAGACTCTACTGTATTTCTGATGCAGCAGCAAGACTTTGCCTTCACACTGCAGACAGGTACAGCTGCCTCCTGCCCCACAAGAAACCACTCTGGTGCAACAGAAACTCACAGCAAGCAGAAGGCATGCAATGATGTGTCAGAAAGCTCCCCCAATTAACCACACTGAAAACACAACTGCATGTTTTAAATCTTGGATACTGCATCCAAACATTGCATCTTCAATGGAACCAACAAATGTGTGGATGATCTTCCTAATGATCTCTGTGTGGTGTGTGCATATGTCTGTGCAGCATGCATATTGAGGTATAAGCATGTATGTTTGCATGTACATGTGTGATATGTATGGCCCTCAGATCAAAGGGGCAGTGAGTACTCTCCACTTTAAAGAAGCTATCCAAGATTTTAAACTTATCTGGGAAGGCAGCACATGAACATAGTACTTTCTTTAAGATCAGACTAAAACCCAGGTTATAATCTTATTCTTACTCATGTCTAGAATGAATTCACTAAATCAAGTGGATTTAACTCCTTGTTGGCTCACCATTCAACACGAAATTCAATGGGCCTGCTCTTTGTTACTGTCTTTACGTCATTTCTGACTTATGGCAACCCTAAAGTGACCGTATCAGGAGGCTTCCTTGGTTAGACTTGTTCAAACAGGGATTGCTGTTGCCCGTGCCTTCCTCTGAGACTGAGTGGCTGTAAGTTGCCCAAATTCACCTGGGGGTTGCAATGCCTGAGCAAGGATTTGAACTCTGTTCTCCAAGAGTCCTTTTCAAAAACTCAAACCAGCACATCATGTTGGCTCTATTCAGAACTAACCCACAGAGTTCCAGCTCTGGAGTGAATTCACAGTCCCACAGACCCTGAAGCCACCAGTGTACAATGCATATGTACAATGTAGCTAAGGAGAGTTGCTTTCACCATTTGGAGTGAAATTTGGGGGAACTGTCAACTCCACAGAAGGATGTTCATCATTCAATGTACAGGCGGAGATTTGCCTTCACAGCCCAAGCACCATGCTACAATCATACTGTAATTTTTCCACCCCACCTCCTAACCTGATTTTCCACAGTCCCTTAGCACCTTCACCTGAAAAGACCCTGGGTGTGTGTGTGTGTGTGTGTGTGGAGGGGGGGGGTGCATTTGTAACTGATGACATATAAATAGCTATGAAGGGGAGCACTGGCAGCTGCAGTGGGGCATGGCAACACGTGCTGACTTTGGAAGGAAAAACATTCCTGTAATGCAAGCTGGCAGTTGCATAAGTTGTTTCATTGGAGGCAAAGAGGCATCAACAGTTGTATAAAGTGATTAGTGGCAAAGGGAGTTCTAGAGAACGTGATTGCCCTTTGGTTTCACCTGCTTCTTTCTTCGATCTATGTATTCAAGCCTTTTTGCTTTCTTCTAGCTATAGAGGTCCCTTCCCCCTTTGTATAAATTGTAGTTTTTTGTCAGGGAAAGGAGCATCCAAGAGACTCCTGCCTCAGGATGGTTTACTCCTACACAAGAACTTTAGAAGTTCTTCTGTTGAAATTTGGCACCCCCAGTGGCACAGTGGGTTAAACCACTGAGCTGCTGAATTTGCTGACCAAAAGGTCAGCAATTTGAATCCGGGGAGGGGGATGAGCTCCCGCTGTTAGCCCCAACTTCTGCCAACCTAGCAGTTCAAAAACATGCAAATGTGAGTAGATCAATAAGTACCGCTCCAGCGGGAAGGTAACAGCACTCCATGGAGTCATGCCGGCCACATGATCTTGGAGGTGTCTACAGACAACGCCAGCTCTTCAGCTTACAAATGGAGATGAGCACCAACCTTCAGAGTTAGACAAAACTAGACTTCATTTCAGGGGAAAACCTTTACCTTTACCTGTTGAAATTTAAGTACAGTAATCTTTTGTCTATCACCTTTCCTACCCAGTTGGATTTTCCAAAACATAAATAAAATTTCCACAAAAATATAAGTGTTCCCCTTTTAAACCTAACATGAGCACCATGAGCAGTTCTCCCATTTTGTACCACAAACTGATAGTGCACTAACTGTATTGCATCCTGATTGATACAGATACCAAATGTTCCAAGAGTTTGGACAGGCTTTCGTTCCTGGAGGACTCTGTGACCCTTCTTGCAGCTCTCCCTTCCAATTCCTTCTATTCTTGGTGGCAAGCTCAGAAGGGAAAGAAGCCCGGCATGCCTCCAGCTTGTAAAATGAAGAAGCAGATGGAGAACCAAACAACTTTTCCCAGCTCTAGAGAGGAGGATGGGCAGAAGCGGCAGTTGGTAGCTTCTGTTTATGCTTCCTTTGGAGCCTGTGGGGACACCTGTTTCTGGGCACAAGGACCACAGTTCCTGGCCCTGTTGCCCCTTCTCCTCATCCGCCTGTCTCTGCCAGGATCTAGGCAGCATGTTTGTCGTCGTCCCCCCCCCCCCCCATCTCCAAAATAGGACAAACAAACTCTCTTGCACAGGCAATTGACTTCGGAAAAGGAAGTATAGATATCCTGTTGGGATGGTTTCCTGAAGCTGCTCCCTGGCAGACAGAGGAAGAGATTGCTCTCTTTCGCCACTCCCTCTCCCACCCCACAGGAAAACTAACTCCCCATCCCGTTCTCCCTCACCCTCCCCTGATCAGAAGAGATGCATGAAAGGGATCCCACAAATCCATCCCCAGGCTCGAGGGCCAGATTCTTGTGTGGATTCGGACAGGAGTCGGCACCATCTCCTTCAAAAACCTCCAGCCAGCCCAAGACAGTTTGTGACCTAGGCGACCATGGCCACACACCTTGCACCCTGTTGCTAAGCCAGGTCTGAAAAGGGGCAGGCCAAACCTGCTGTCCAACTTTATAAGCTTCTTGGTATGCTCCATTGTATTGGCGAGGGAGAGCCACAGTCCAAGTTGAAAGGCCTAGTTTGTGACCTATAAAGCCCCATATGGTTCAAGTCCACTCTATCCAGCAGACCATATCTCTCTATAGGAGACAGTCCAGGCTCAGAGATCCTCAGGAGAGGCCCTTCTCTCAGTCCCGCCATCATTGCAATTGCAGTTGATGGGGACATGAAAGAGGCCTTCTCAGTGGCTCCCCCTGGGCTCTGGGACCCCTCCCTTGAGAGACCGGGAAGGCCCCCTCCCCTGTTGTCCTTCCTAGGGCAGAGTAAAACATTTTTTATTTGGACCACCTTTTGAAACAGAATGTTTTCAAAGAACGGGCAAAGTGCTGCTGTACTGTTTTAACTGAATTTTAGAGCTTTCATTGAAAAGTATTTTATTGGGATCTGAATTGTTCTTATACAGCAAACAGTTTAATTCCATTTCTACATTCACTTTTTAATGTTTTAACTGTCTCCAGCCTGGTGTTGTGGCTTGAGCATAGGACTAGGACTCTGGAGACCAGGCCTGGACTCCCTGACTGGCCACCAGGTGACCTGGAGTGAGGCATGCTTTCTCAGCCTCAGAAAACCATTGAATTAATCTACCTGCGGGGCCCCAAAAGTCAGAGACAACTTAAAAGCACACAACCATAAGAACAAGAGTGCTTTAATTGTCTTCCAAGTACTGATATAATTGTATTGTTTTTAATTGTTATTATTATTCACATTTAAAATAATAATATTCTAGTTTTCACCAAAACTGAGTTTCCTGGCTTGATAGCAGTACGTATGAAAAACATCTTGGAATCCTCCTGGACAACAAGTTACACATGAGCCAACAATGTGATTTGGCGGCAAAAAAAGCCAATGGGATTTTGACCTGCATAAATAGGAGTATAGTGTCATGCTACCCTTCTATTCCGCCTTGGTCAGACCACATCTGGAATCACACTGTGTCCAATTCTGGGCACCACATTTTAAGGGAGATGTTGACAAGCTGGAAAGTGTCCAGAGCAGGGTGACTAAAATGATCAAGCGTCTAGAGAGAATAAGCCCTATGAGGAGCGGTTTAAAGAGCTGGGCATGTTTAGCCTGCAGAAGAGAAGGCAGAGAGGAGACAATGATAGCTATGTATAAATATTGTGGGAAAGTCATAGGGAGGAGGGAGCAAGCTTGTTTTCTGCTGCCCTGGAAACTAAGACACAGAACAATGACTTCAAACTACAGGAAAGGAGATTCCACCTGAACATTAGGAAGAACTTTCTGTGTGAGAGAGCTGTTCAGCAGTGGAACTCTCTGCCCAGAGTGTGGTGGAGACTCCTTCTTTGGAGGCTTTTAAACAGAGGCTGGATGGCCATCTGTCGGGAGTGTTCTGAATGAGATTTCCCTGCTTCTTGGCAGGGGGTTGGACTGGATGGCTCATGAGGTCTCTTCCAACTCTAGGATTCTATGATTCTCTGAAAGTAAAATCGAGCCCCAACTTTGGTGAAAAGAAGAGTCGTGTGAGACTCCAAGAATCCCAGAGTTGGAAGAGACTCCAAGGGCGATCCAGTCCAACCCTAATCTGTAATCCATCATAGCCCTCCCGACAGATGCCCATGCAGCTTCTGCTTAAGGACCTCCAGAGAAGGGGGCTCCACCACCCTCTGAGACAGCATATTCCAACTTGTTGTTGTTGTTGAGACTGCAAATCCCTCCTCATGCTTTGAGTCCCCCAGAGGAAAGCGCGGAGCTCTTACCTGTCCCAAAGCGGGGCCCAGGCGCCCTGGAAGCCAAGCTCGGCCTCGCCCGCCCGCCCGCCTCCTCTCCCCTTGCAAAGTGGCCCGGGCTCAAGGGAGTCCCTTCTTGGCGGCGCGTCTCGCTCTCTCTCTGCCTCCCCTTCCCTCCTACTTGGCGCCGAGCACAGCTCAGGGGAAGGAAGGAAGGGAGGGAGGGAGGAGGCGGCGGCGGCGGCGCTGGCGCTTTGGGTTCGCTGGGGAGGCAGGTGTGGACAGGCGCCCAAGAGGCGCGCTCCCCGCAGGAAGAGCCCCGCGCAGCACAGCTAGAGCAGCCCCGGGACTCCCGGGAGTGGCCCCTCGCCGCCCTGCCGTGGAGCCCCGAGCAGGGAAAGGTCCATTGCCAAGGACAGGGCAAAACAGAAATATTGAGTTGCTAAGCGAAGGCGGGGCAGGGCTTGCCACCCGCCCCACTTGGGCCAAGGCTCTGCAGTTGCGGGGAGGGGGGGGGGTTCGTTCAAGGTCTCCTGCCCCTGGGCCCGTGGCTTCCCAAGGGGATTTCTGCAGGTGTGGCTTCCCCGGGACATTCCTTCTGCCTGACATTTACGAAAAGCACAGGAGCCCTCTCCAGTTTTCCCTTTGGCAGCTTCCCTTTCCTCCTTCACTTCTGTCCCACCTCTTTCTCTTTATTCCTGTCCTATTCATGCACTCCTTCCTTTTTTAAAACATTTTTTATTCAAAAGTACAGAAATAAAAAGTAAATATTTCCCCTGACGTTAAGTCCAGTCATGTCTGACTCTGGGGGTTGGTGCTCATCTCCATTTCTAAGCCAAAGAGCCGGCGTTGTCCGTAGACACCTCCAAGGTCATGTGGCCGGCATGACTGCATGGAGCGCCGTTACCTTCCCGCCGGAGCAGTACCTATTGATCTACTCACATTGGCATGTTTTCAAACTGCTAGGTTGGCAGAATCTGGAGCAACAGCGGGCACTCACTCCGCTCACGGGATTTGAACCTGGGACCATTCGGTCTGCAAGTTCAGCAGCTCAGCACTTTAACACACTTCGCCACCAGGGCTCCTTAACAACCAACAAACAGCAACAGGTGGGAAGGAGGGATGGGTTGCAGAAAGCAAGAACAATATCTCCCCCCCCCCCCCCCCGAAAAACAAAAACAAAAAGGTTTTTCTATAAACTAAACAGTAAAGGTTTCCCCTTGACATTAAGTCTAGTCATATTGGACTCTGGGGGTTGGTGCTCATCTCCATTTCTAAGCTGAAAAGCCCGCATTGTCTGTAGATGCCTCCTAGGTCATGTGGCCAGCATGACTGCATGGAGTGCCACTACCTTCCCACGGAAGCCATACCTATTGATCTATTCGCATTTGCATGTTTTCAAATTGCTAGGTTGGCAGAAGCTTGGGTTAACAATGGGAGCTCATCCCTTCTGCAGATTTGAACCACCGGCCTTCCAATCAGCAAGTTCTGCAGCTTAGCGGTTTAACCCACTATATATAAAACTAGATCACAACAAACAAAATCGTATTTAAAACAATCATCCCAATCGATAGAAACCCATATTATTAAACACCTACTAAATATATGAAAAGAAGAACTAGTCTACAAGATTCACACTCACTGCCTGATCATTTTTCTTCTTATCTTCTGCTCTCTTAAAATTCATGCACAAGGCCTTAACTTGCAAGGGGGATCCTTGCGGAGTAACTTCTGGGCCATTAAGTGGCTCCTCTTGCTGTTACACAAGTGAAAGGAAAAGTGCAGAGGCCAATTGTGCCAATTCCTGATTTGCTCAATTTATAGGGAAGCCTGAGTCCTTAAGTGACCAATATATTAGCTATAGCAGTGGTTCTCAACCTGTGGGTCCCCAGATGTTTTGGCCTTCAACCCCCAGAAATCCCAACAGCTAGTAAACTGGCTGGGATTTTTGGGAGTTGTAGACCCAAACACCTGGGGACCCACAGGTTGAGAACCACTGAGCGATAGGCTCATCTAGGGGTTTAGCTACAGGGAAGGCTTCCCTTTCATCAGTGGTTCTCTAAGTGTGCTCTGCTGAGCCCTTGGGGCTCCACAAACCTTACTGAGGGGCTCTGCAGTTCTCTCCTCCTCTTCCTCCTAGCTTTTCCTCCTCTTTCATGCTCCTTCCTCTCCCACTGCCTCTCTCACCATCCTTGTCTTCCTCACTGCCCAGATCCTTTCCCCCTTGCCTTGCTTGCTTCCAAAGGCCTATTTCCCTCCCACCACTTGGAGGGGGCTTTGATTGTGCTTTTCCTGCATGGCAGAAGGGGGTTGGACTGGATGTCCCCCTGGGGTTGCTCCTATTATTATTATTATTATTATTATTATTATTATTATTATTATTATTATTATTACTACTACTACTACAACAAAGGCTGAGTGGCCATCTGTTGGGGGTGCTTTGATTGTGCTTTTCCTGCATGGTTGCAACTAAATGTGGTGGTTAGTTGTGTTGATCCCCAACCTTTTGACCTCTCAAATACACCTAGCTACATTTCCCATCAGTGTCAGTAAGGGTGAGATTAAAATATGCTTTGGCCTTATCTCATGTTTACATAATGGTCTGTGCTCTTTAGCTTTTTCAAAGTGGTTGTCTTTGAGGCTGAGAGAGTATAAACCAGTACAAGGTTACCCAAGGGCTTTCTATGCCAAGATTCGAATCCTGGTCGCCAGAGTCACCATCCAACACTCAAACCACTATGCCATGTTGTCTGAGCTACCATATCACCCCTTTAAAGTCACATTTTGGGTGTTTTAAATGCCCTTAAAATCAAGATGCTAAACTGCAGTTTACTGAGTTTGTGTGTACATCTGGTATTGTTCCCAAACAGCATAGCCAGGCTCTTGTGTTGTACTTAGACCTTGGAAGCTACATCCCTTCTGCAGATTGTAATTAAAGCATCTGTCATTTGCCTTCACCCTGGTGAATCTCTATCTGGAAAACATAGGCTGTTAGTGTAGCTCACCAGTCAGGGGTCTCCCTGATTGAGGTCCATGGCTTTAAATTTTGACTTCAAAATCACTGGGTAAAGCTGATCTTGGGCCAACCGACCGCACAGGGTTCTTGTGAAGATGAAAAAAGAAAGCCATTTATGCTGCCTTGAGCTCATCTGAGAATAGATAAGTCAAGAAAAAACAAAACCTATAATGACTGCAACTTATGACAGCCTTATCATACAGCTTTCTTGGCAAGATTTATTCTGAGCAGGTTTGTCATTGCCTTCCTTTGAGGCAGAGAGTGTGTGACTTGCTCAGGGTCTCCTGATGGTTGCTTATGACTGAGTGGAGATACAAAGCTTCATCTCCCAGAGTCCAATATTCAAACTGGCACTCTGGTTCTTTAATAAACAAATTTCAGACAAGATAGTTGGCAACAATCCCTCTCCATTGGCCATCACACCAGCCTCTGGTGCAATCTCTGAGTTTGCCCCACTTTTCCACATTCCAGCCTCCCAGCATACTGTGTCTGAGCCTAGAGAGCCACCCTCCCTTCCCAAGGCCCTTTGACCACAGCTGCTGTCAAAAATCTCCAGGCTATCCTCCAAGTCAGGCTTGGTGTCAGCCTCACTTGGAACAGTTATTTGAGTTGAGATTCCACAGAAAGTCTTAAGTTCAGCCACATAACATCGAAAGGTCCAGAGGCAGTAGGATCCACATACAAGATGATCTCAACTGCAGTGGGTTGGGAGATGTTTACCAGAGAGACCTTCCTGCAGACACAAGGCAGGAAGCCTTTCAAGCAGACATGTCCACTGGCATGCGGTCAGATCACCTTACCTGACTCTAAGAAGACACACAAACACACACATTCTCCACTTACTCGGAAGATTGCCAAGCACCAAAAAAACAAGGCAAAGCTTGGGTATGGAAAGCAACAACTATAAACAGGTTTAATAGAGAATAAAAAGTAGAAAGATAAATAGTAACAAGAAAACTAATTCACTAGCAACAGTAAAAGACAGGGTTCCAAGCAGAATGCATCAAACATGTTTAAGCAGCACAGGTCTTTCTTCTGTGATAGAATCGCACATGTACAGAGCTTAATATATACAGGTTGAGTTTTCCTGTATATACATAATAACATACCTTCGAAATGTGACTCAAGGCTAAACCAGAAATGCACCTATGTTTCATACGTGCTTTGTAATTTTAGTAATTTTATACACCATTTTTAAAAACAATTTTGTGCATGATACCAAGTTTGTTTATACTGAACCATCTGGAAGCAAAGATACCACTCTTTTAGCCATCCATGTAGGCCATTTTGGAGTATTTCAGATTTTGGAACTTTGGATAAGATGTTCAACCTGTGTAATAATTTTAATTCCATATCTGATGGCAGTACCACTATAAGGCAGTGTTAGGTTGAATCCACAACGGCAAAATAATTCACTTTATCTAACATTAATTCCAGTCTTGTCTGAACACGCAACATTGTTCCTGTTTCAAAGTGAAAGCACTTATTTCAGATACCTGAAGGTTTTTATGCAATTTTTAAAAAGCCTTTTTACTCCATTGCTGTGGAGAAAAAAACTAGTTTTTAAAACATAAGAAATGTGTTTTGATTGGCCAGGATAATGGAGTTTGAATTTAGATAACAAGGTTTGTGGAAATGGTGTCTGACTTTAAAATGTCCTTTAACCTTTTCCCAACCTCAGAGCAGAAGTACATTTGCATTGCAATTCTCATTCTCCCCAGTGTGCATGGCGGATAATCAAACGTGATGGAAGTTGTTGTTCAATAACATCTGTGCACCCAAATTGTGTAACAGCTAAAAAGCACCAACTATCATGTAAAAAGGTATACTTGGCCCTCTGTATTCATGAATTCTTCATCCATGGATTTAATTGCCTATTGAATGCAACCATAAGACTGATATGGCCCTTAGTGAAAATGAGTTTGACACTCCTGTTGTAGGGTGACACTTTTTTATCTTCCTCTGGAGTAGTGGTTCTCAACCTGTGGGTCCCGAGATGTTTTTGCCTTCAACCCCCAGAGATCCTAACAGCTGGTAAACTGGCTGGGATTTCTGGAAGTTGCAGGCCAAAATACCTGGGGACCCACAGGTTGAGAACCACTGCTCCAGAGGAAGGTATTACCCATTGCATAGTCATCCAGCAGTGGTCGCTTTTCCATATGGAGGAACTGATGGGGAGGCTCTAGACCAGCCCTGCACAATTTGTCAGTAGTAAGAGGCTAACATTAAAATAGGCAAAGTCTCTTTGGGCCGCAGCTAGGTTTTTAGCATCTCACTTTCCAGGTAAAGCCATAATTAATGAATAAACTATTGTGCAAATCAACCATATTTTTTTTTAAAAATGAAGTTTCAATTGATATCAGTTAATTACACTGGTTATGCAAGATTTGTATTTGTTATGAAATCACATTAATGGGGAAATTACTTAGCTAATTAGCTAAATATAAACAGTAAGAAAATGCATTCAAGCTTGTTTCACTTAGCAATAATAAAATTATAATGCTAACAATGAGAATTTTTAATAATTAACATTGGAAAACGCATATCTGGACAATGCTGGTACATAAACTAGAAATGGTTGTCTTGAGTGATTAACACTCTCTGCCTCATAGAAAAGTGCAAACAAGCATTTCTTCTGTCAGCATTCTTGGCTGACACTAAGCATTATTGGCTGACACTGATCAGCCCTTTCTCTGCCTGTCTGACCAGGAGGGCAGTCAGGAAGAGCCGATCAGTGTGGGGCAGTTCAGCCCCTTTGCCAGCCTTGCACCATTCCCATGGGAATGGCATGACAGGTGAAGCATGAAGGAGCAAGGCTTCCCCTTTTTTTGTTGGCCTGACTACCTTCCGCATGCCACAGGGAAGCCCTTTGCGGGCTGCATATGGCTTACATGCTGTATGTTGTGCAGACCAGCTCTAGATTTTGCGATAGGGTGTAATTTTCAATGGATATCCAGAGAAAGCTAGCCAGGTATCTTTTTCTGTTTTTAATGACAGAATACCTGATTCTTTGTGTATTCGCTAAATATTGGAACAATTCTCCTGTGCATACCAAGGGTTTTTCTTGCTTTAGTTTGTTAAACCATCACACATCCACCTAACCTCAGAGAAAATGACCCAATATAATGGCTCTTTCCATCTGTCAACATACAACTTTGGGGCTGGGTTCAAAAATGCTTGTGTGTGTGCATGTGCTGTGCCTAGCTTCCTCAGAGCACCATAGTTTCCTCGAGGACTTTATCTTCTCCAGTTTTACATTATGCCCCAAACTGGAATTGCAAGGGGGTGGTGCATGGTCATTTGAAGGAGAACCTATTGAACGCCACTATCAAGTCCCCATCCTCTCTTTCCCAAGGGTGTGCAAGATTTCTCCTACATTACACCAGGAATTTATCTTCTTGCTTGTTAGAGCAAGCATCTCACATTGCTTGCTCGGGCAGACAGTAACATGGCCAACTGTATAGCCATACGTCCTGTAGCAGTCCACCTGGCTAAAAGCAGAAAAAATTAAGCCAAAAGAATCTGAGAGAGAATGTTTACCATCAAGTTGTCCATTCCATTACTCAGGTGAGGAAGCTGATTTAATTTTTTTTATTTTGGGAGGAAGGAAAATGAAAAGTATTTTGAGAATGGAGGCCAACAAGGATTGAGATAGGCTTGCCACGTGCATTGAGAAGCAAGCTGCACTACTGTGTATTTTCCCCCTCAAATTTATGGAGGAATCATTATGGCAAAGTAAAGCATGGTGCTGACCAGTTGTCTAGGCATGGGTCCTCATGCAGGAGAGATGTCTCAGAATTGCCAGGGAAGAGGCATAACCTGGAAAATGATCCACGTATACCTCTACTCTGTACTTAGAGCTAACAATTGCAGGGTTGTACCCAGTATGACAAAATTACAGACTGGTACTGGCAAGCATATATAAGATCTACAGGTACAAGAAGAAACAGGTCGAAAATACAACCAGCAATACGCATGTGAAGACCTGTTTTTTCTTGTGTCTGTTGTGCTCAGTGTGATAAACAAGAGAACGATTGTCTGCTGTACTATTCTTCTCAGTCTTTAGACAAAAAGGCAACAAGATGAAGAAGGAACACTACTGTGTCCTAGACTTCCTTAACAGAAGTCTTTGATGGCCCTGCTCATCTGAAATGTCATCAACTCCTACCAAAAGCAAAAAATCATGAATATATTGTAGCAGAGGCATCTTAATGAATGCAAAATGTATGTCTTTAGCACCAAGCTCTAACTGGTAGATCTTGTGGGTTCAGAGTAGAGGAGGGTGGAAATATGGTAAGGCTGAGCATTTCCTGTGAGTGAGCAAGTGGGACCTCAGTCATGCTGTTTTGGAGGGCAGCTGGGGGGAAGGGGGCAAGGAGAATGAAATGTTAATCTCAGGATAGGCACAAGCACAATTTCACAGAAAGGTCTTGAGTGCTTCCCATCTACGTTTTGGTGGAAAATCAAGGTGTTGGACAAGTAATGAGTAGATCTATTGTTGTGGAGAGGAACAACAATAGGGTGGGTTAAAGAAGAGTTGGTTAGATGGGAGGGTGGAAATTTTCCTTCTACCATTTTTCTGGTATAAATACAGTGTTGTGTATCCTCCCATCAGCTGAAGTAGAAATCTGGAGCCTGAGTCAGAAAATTAACATACTAAAATTAGTACACCTCAAAAAATATTGTTTTCCTACAATGCTTTTGCTTTCCTTCAATGATGATACTCCAAATATGCTTTCCCCTCTCCACTTTTCTATGGATCTCATTTGAGTGTCTTTATCTATACACATAATAAATGTGAAAATATGTATATATGTATGTGGCTGGGCTGTCCACTTACACAGACAAGCTTATGCCTCCACAAACAGCTATAGCCCCCACTACTCAGGAGACACCAATGGCCCTCCTTCCAATGGCATTGCAGGTTATACCATGTTTCCCCAAAAATAAGAGAGTGTCTTATATTAACTTTTGCTCCCAAAGATGCTCTAGGTCTTATTTTCAGGGGATGTCTTATTTTTCCATGAAGAAGAATTCACATTTATTGTTGAACAAAAAACCGAACATTTATTATATACTGTACAGTAGTTGTCATCACAAACCAACATAACCAGACAAACTGTGAATCCTATCAAGAATTTCTTGTTACTACCGTTATTTCCATGTACAACACTCTATGGTACGTACATTTACCGATCCTGCATGCTCTGGTGTTCTGTTTGGCGGGCGTGCTTCCAAACAAAAACTTTGCTAGGTCTTACTTTTGGGGGAGGCCTTATATTTACAAATTCAGTAAAACCTTTACTAGGTCTTATTTTCTGGGGATGTATTGTTTTAGGGGAAACAGGGTAGAGAGCACCGTGAACATGTACAAGAGCCCTGCCAATGTCCTCCACAAACATCATACTGCCCACCACCCAAGTGAGGGCTTTCATTTGGGGACAATTACATGCTCGATTTTATGTGTTTCCTCTACCACAGACATCCTAGTGTTTCTTACTCTCTCAATTAGTGTCAGGTCTGCATGACCCCACCCACTGCCTCTCCCTTAACACTTCCCTGCCCACTTTCCATGCCCACTGAACATTTTGGAATTGTAGATACTAAGATGTGCCTGCAATCAATGAGCACTCTGAACTCGACCAAAGATGGAATTGGACCACACTTGGTACACAGAGCCCCCATGACCTGCAAAAAATACTGGAGGTCTTTGGGGGAAATTTACCTTTGTAGTTGTAGTTCATCTACATCCAGAAAGCACTGTGAACCCAAACACTGATGGATCTGGACCAACTTGGCATGCACACCTGATATGCTGAAATTTGATTACTGGAGGGGTTTTGGCGGGGGGGGGGGGGGGGGCTGACCTTCCTTTCTGGGGGTTGTAGTTTATCCACAACCAGAGAAACTGTGACGTCCACCAATGATGGACCTGGACCAAACTTGGCACACAGAACCCCATGACTAACTCACCCTACTGGAGGGGCTTGAGGGGACTGACTTGCCATAGGGGAGTTGTAGTTTACCCTACAGCCAGAGAACACACTGAACCCCACCGATAATGCATCTAGAGAAAACTTGCCCAACATAACAAACTTTAAGTACTGATGGAGTGTCTTGGGGTTAACCTGGCATGATGTGAGTTGTAGTCCAACCACAACCTTATGCATTTTGTACAACAAAAAATTGCAAAAGTCAAAATAGTCAAAACCTGGAAAAAGCTAGAGCACTTGTCAATAAAGAATTGGTTGAACAGAATATGGGCTATAGCCCTATTGGAAAAGTTATCATATACAGTAAAATTAGCAAAAGGAGAAATAAAAGGAAATCTGTTTGATAATACATAGAAGCTATTTACTAGTTTCATGTGTAAATGTAATGGCAAATTCAAACCACCAAAGCCCAAGAAAGATTGTGGATGAACAATTAGAAAATACATTACAACAATTATATGTAACAGATGAAATTAGAATAATTAAAAGAAACAGAATGGACAAACCTGTATTTTTATAACACCATCGTATTTCACTGATTTTAAGATGCACTTTCATTCCAAAAACCAAAGGCTAAAAAAGGAGTGTGTGTCTTAGAATCACCGGTGTCCTATATTTGTAGTTGTTTTTAAAAGAAGATCAGATCTCTCAGGTGGATTCCCCCCTTTGCTGCCTTATTCCCAATCTCTCAGATTGTTTCCCCTTTTCCTTCTGATGCTTTATTCTCAATATCTAAACTGGTTTTTCCTTTTCTTCACTGCCTTGCTCCCAATCTCTCAGCTGGTTCCCCCCCCCCCCCTTTTCGTGAACTGCCTTGGTCCAGATCTGTATGGAGTATGGTTTCTTTTAAGGATTTTTTTCCCCTAAAATCGAAGCTCCAAAAATGAGGTGTTTCTTGGAATCAAGAATTCCCTTTTCTCTAAAATCAAAGCTCAAAGAAGGGGGAGGAATATCTTGGAATTGATGGCATCCTTGATTTGGCGAAATGCGGCATATGAATTAAGGGGTTGGGGGAGCGAGTATAGATCTGTGAATAGATGATATAACTACACAACTGTATCATGTTAAATGTTTTGGAATAAGAGAATAAGTATTTAATAAGAAAAGAACCCCCCCCCCCAAAAAAAAACAGATATTCCATAAGGCTTACGTAGTTAATGGTTTTTCCCTTCAGAGTATGCATGTTAAGAAATAGATCTTTCTGTTGAGTATGACTTTTACATTATCTTTTTTTATGTATCTTGTATGTCTCATGTAACTATGTGTATTGTAAATAACCTGTAGCCACTATATATGTTCCCTATAGGATCCATATAAAAAAACTCAGAAAAACAACTTAAAGAATATACTACAATCCACCTGATAAGTTGAAACCAGTTGTGGTTTTGGAGTCTACTATCCATAGTAAAGAAATCAGAACAATTATTATATATAAGAAGAGGAGTCAATTTGTGTATTTGGAGCAATTAAAGAACTAAAGAACAATTATTGTTCATGAGAAGAGGATGTTCATCTTTGTTCATGAGAAGAGGATGTTCATCAAAGATGAACATCTTGAAAGATGTTCATCTTTCAAGAGAAAAATATTATTTTTACTGTGAATGTAACAGTCCTTGGTTTGATTGTATAGCAATGCTTTTTGTATATGTATTCATATTGATGCATTGAACTAAATATAGGTTTAATGACATCTAAAACAATTTCTGTATTACTGTAACAGTCTTTGTTTTTCCCTCAGAAACCACCTTCTTTGATCAAGCCAAGCTCCATTGTTGGCCAAGATGGACACGTTGTTGGTGCCCTTTACGCAAAGTAGGGACGTCTCTGACAATCAATATGGAGCACCCCATTTGTCAGTTACTAAATCAAAAGTGTTTGAATCCAACCTCAAGCAAGTATTGTTCTGGCCTCAGTGCTTCTGTTATAGACGATTATTGAGGATAGCGCAAAGCTCTTTAAAAGCTTTATCCTTATCAGGCCAAAAGACTCTAATCATTCTGAGAAACTGGTTTTCCAGAGACCTGAGAAATATACAGCTGCTTTATTTGGCTAAGCCTTTGGAGCCTAGAGCTGAGACTAGAAGCTCCTTTCATGATAACCTTTTAAAAAATCTATTCAACATATTTGGAAAAATTACATGTAGGACATACAGTATCACATTAGATATAAGATAATACTTATGGGTAATGAATTACCTAGCCTCTTTTGACCCATTAAAATATTCCTCAAGGCATAACTTGGAATTTTCCAGATACAATAGAGTCTGCTGCATAATGAAAAATATCCAATCTGCTTTCTTTTTATTGTGACTGAAGGGAGAAGTCAATCAATTTTACTTTTTCTTGCATCTATTTTTTTGCATCTATTTTTGAAAATTCAAGTGTCTGAAGAAATGTGCCATTTCATGTTTCTATTGAAAGAGCAATTCTAACCCATTTGCACGAGCCAAACTCAGAAGCAATTGCTAGCATGAAAATGTACCAAGGAAGACGAGGCAACCCTAAGCAAATACCACATAAGGATTCAGATACTGTACAGACCTTTAAGTGTAGACACGTGGAGTCAGTCCTCTGGCTGGAAAATTGGTCACTTCCGCCTTCTCCCACAATCACATTTTTAAAAAACCTTAAGATTTCTCCCTAGTAGATTTAGGCAAAAATGTATGCACTTTTAATCATTCTTACTGAAAAAAACCCCAAATCTCAGGAGCAGATAAATGTTTTGCAGTACTTATGGCTAAATTTCATTGCCATTTGGCTCATTACCAATATTTTTTACACTTGTAACACTTAACACTAGGTCAGCTGGGCACAATAACGGAAAGGGTTGTTGGAGAGATCAGAGTTGATCTGTAAATATTTAGAAAATATTGGTACCATCTTTAATAACAAGCCAGAGTTTATTTTTTTTTTAAAAAAGGTATGAAAGACTAAGGAGTTGGACTAGATGGATTTTGTAGTCCCAACTCTGATTTTAAGTTTACATCAAATGTTTCTTCCAATGAAGTCTAAGTAACATCCATTCTTTTCCCAACTACATGTTATTTTATTTCCTGGGTAATCCTGGACAATAAGATAGGCCATGTATAGTAGCTGACTCACACCAGAAGCGACTTGCAGTTTCTCAAGTCGCTCTTGACACGAAAAAAAAGTATCTGACTCAATATTAGTTTAAAATCTTCATGGGCAAATAAAGGTTTGAGCCTTCCCTTCCCTAGCCCAGCAGTTCTCAAAGTGTGCAGCACAGTCAGAGGCTCTGCGCTTCCCTCCTCCTCCTCCTCCTCCTCCTCCTCCTCCTCCTCCTCCTCCTCCTCCTCCTCCTCCTCCTCCTCCTCCTCCTCCTCCTCCTCCTAGTGCACAGAAGCAGGGAAGTTGGTTGCTCCCCCACTGCTGAAGTGCTGGAAAAGGCTGGATGGCCAGCTGTTGGGGGTGCTTTGATTTGTGCTTTTCCTGCATGGCAGAAGGAAGTTTGACTTGATGGCCCCTGGAATTTCTGTTGTTGTTGTTGTTGTTGTTGTTGTTGTTGTTACAAAGGTTGGATGGCCATCTGTTGGGGTGTTTTGATTGTGCTTTTCCTGCATGGCAGAAGAGGGTTAGAGTGGCTGCAATCTTCCACTGAAATACTGTTAAGTTTATGTTGGCTAAAACTATTCTTCATTTTAAATATTGTCTTGTTTGTTCTTTCTTCTTTGTGCTACAAATGAGATATGTGCAGTGTGCATAGGAATTTGTGCATTTTTTCAATTAGGTCACACAAACATTCTCTATTCATCTGCCACTGGCTTAGCCCATCTGTCAAGTTTTAAAATGCAATGTGGCCCTGGTGTCTTAAGTTTTCCCAAGCCTGATATGCATATATATATTATATATAATATATAAACATTTATTGGGGCTTCACAAGATACTTCTCCTTCAAAAAGGGCTTCACAGCTGAAAAAGTTGGAGAACTTCTGCCCTAGCCCAACAACCTCACCTTGACATGGCATTACCTCTTGTATTTCTTTGAAACTATATATTTAATAGTAAACTTTCCCACTTATCTACTTGTGCTTTAACATATAAATGATTCCCTGAATAAAAAAAATAAAATACATGCAAACATATATAATGTGTGACAAAACACAAGAGGAAAATTGGATTTTTCCCTAGAGCTGCTTAGCGGGTATTTAAAATTACTGAGTGGGAATTGAGAGGCATAGAAGAGGGCATGTTGAAACCCTGGTCTCCAGAGTCATAACTCAATGTTCAAACTACTACACCACATTGGCTTGGAGGTTGGAAATTGGCCCTCCATGCTTTACAGAAAGTACTTTTCTAGCAACAGGTAAAACTTCAGTGATGTCAGTTTGCCTAGAGCCTTTTGGCAACTTCTAGTGGGTGAGCCATGTGGCATGTGTCCAAATGAAGCCGATTCTTAGGCTAAAAAGCAGCTACAGAATCAGAGCCGTCCCTAGGTATTTTTCAAGTGTAGGCGAACAGAATTTTGGCGTCCCCCCAAACCAATCACTGAAAAATAAAAGCGTTGGATAAGCGAAAATGTTGGATAATAAGGAAGTATAAAGGAAAAGCCTATAAAACATCAAATTACATTATTATTTTTAAAATTAAGCACCAAAACATCATGTTTTACAACAAATCAATAGAAAAAGCAGTTCAATACATGGTAATGTTATGTAGGAATTACTATATTTGCAAATTTAGCACTAAACATTGAACAGGGATATAGGGCAGTGTGGACTTAGATAACCCAGATAGCCCTCAGTATTAAAAAAAACACTCTAAAATCAGGACAATAAATAAAGAACAACACTCTGAAAACAGAAGAAATCCAGACAGTAAACAATCAGGGACAGCTAACTCCTCCCAAAAAAAGATTCTCCCAGGCAAGAAGAAGCCAGGCCTTGAAGCCACAGGGCCATTAAATGCTAATCAAGGTGATTAATTACAACATTCACACCTGCTTCAAAGAAAAGTTCTTTCTCCCACCCTGGACCTTCTACAGATATATAAACCCCACATACCTAGCTTCCAAGTTCCTACAGACCTCACAATCTCTGAAGGCCCCAAAGGTGGGCTTGCGTGGTGCGAAGGTGGGTCTGCGCCGGCCGGAAGGCCCAGCGCGGTCGCTGGAAGGCCCGAAAGAGAAGGAGGTGGAGAGTGGTGCCCTCCTCCCAGGACGATGGTGCCCCCAGGACGATGGCGCCACAGGCAAATGCCTATTTCGCCTTATGGTTGGACCGCCTCTGTACAGAATTAAACTGCTCAAGAGGTAACTGGTGAAGCCAGGTGATAGAAGACAGCCCATTGTGTGTGGGTAAACATACACACAAACACATTTAAACAAACAATCCTATGGAAACATGATTATACCTTTTCTTAACAAAATTTAATAAAATTATTTTACATGGATTTTACATGGATGACTATATACAGCTTAAGCTCCAGGAGGCAGCTTTTGCACATGTTAATAAAATGCTCCAGCATTCAGAATTATTCAGATTAATTTCAAATATCTGCACAGGAAGAAGAGGGAAGATGCATAAATATAGTGTGAACATTTACTTTTCAAAAGCCTCTTACTGAATACAGATTGCAAACCACAGTGTCTCATGCTGGAAATCATTTTACAGCCAGGCTGCTTTGAGAGAAAAGAAGTGTGCAAGATTGCAAACAGAACCAGAAGTGATCAGGTTCTATGAACTGAGAAAAGGAAGTGGGATTCTCACTCATACATGCAGTGATTAAGGCTCACCCATAATTGCAAATATTACTGAAGCCTCCCATGGCTTATATTTGAAATATCCCTGGGAGGATATTTGTGACACCCTTCTTTCCTGATTTATCACAAAATAATAGTCCTGATGAATATTATGAGAAAGCTGCATTGTATTTCACTCTCAGGAACATGCTAAATCAGATGGCACTTTGCTTCTCTCTCTTTTTCCAGATGTAAAGGACTTCAAACTATTTGATTAACAGAGAGGTTTTGAACAAATTAACTCATGGAGGAGTTGAAGAATTGGAAGGATCATCTTGAGTACAAGATTTGCTTAATCTTATACTCACAGACTACTCTAGGTTTCCCCCTTCTCTATTTCCTGGACATTCCCCTGGACATTTCCCCTACCTTCCCCTGCTGGGAATTTTAAATGTTCCTTGGTCAGCCCTGCCCACCCTGGATAGTAAGTTCCTTTGATACACCTTATTCCCCAAAAACATCATATTCGCTTAAAACTTTTCAAAAACAGTTCAATTCAAGTAAAATAGTGATTAAAATAAGACTTCAGTGCTATCTAGATTTCTTAGATGGACGTTTGTTTGTTGGATTCCTCCAGAAGCAAAGACTACATATATAGTGCAAAGGAAGCCACAACACTTATCTTTCAGTTCTATATGGAGGCATCTTTAGCTGGTATGCTGGTATTTATAGGAACTATTCATTCATAAATTCCACAGTAGTTTCTTAATATGGGTCTATTTCCTTTCTTCTAATAGGTAGGATCTTAGTGTAGACAGCACCATTGATTTCACAATTTGCATAGAAGATCAAACATGTAGGCTCACATTATTTACACCAGAAGTGCACTGTGAATGGCTTTGTGGTGTTGGTACAATTGGCGCTTGCACTTATTAGGCCTGCCAGCCATGGGTCGGGGCATTTGACTGTTCATATGTTTTGGATACCACCTCTCATTAATGCCAGATAGCAGGGTTGATGGTTTGAAATGAGTGCAAAACATCTAGAGGCTCAAATGTCTTCCCACTCCCAGCATACCAGTTATTGGCCCTTCAGATTTGGCCGTGGTTACTCAGAAGTCCTGGTTCCCAGAGCACAGCTGATGGCGCCTGCAGCAATCTGGACTCCACGTACCCTATTTCTTCAATTCTAAGACATACTCCCCCCTCTCCTTATAAACATCTCTAAAAATGGGATGCATCTCAGAATTGTAAATATTTTTATATATATAACTGTTGGTGGTGCTGAAATTACTGTGCATCTTACAATAAAAAATATGGTATATATCTTCTTTTTGAGGAGAGAAAGGTTCAGGTCACTGATTTTCATTCACAGAGCAAAGGACCTAGGTTGCTTTGGCCCAATTCCCACCAAAGCAGAAGGGCAAAATGTTTTTCAGATATTCATTTGGCATGACAACCTGGCATCACAGCACATTTTAAAATGCCATGCAACAGAAGCACCAACCAGACAGACTGGTCATGATGTAGGTCATAGTGTTTCCCTATTTTTTTTCCTTTTAAGACAAAGAAGCATTTTGGCTTCTCTAACATTAATTGCCAATTCATTACCATCCCACTCAAAAGCCTCTGCTCTTTGTCCTTCCCTACTCCAACCTGCCCCTCCATTTCAGTCAGTGCATGTCAGAATCAGTAAAGAAGATGGGACAAACTGAGCACCAGCACTGCTTTTCAAACTATTTGCTATATAAATACATGACTGGGCTTTATGTTGCATTATAAAAATAAAAAATAAAAGCTGGGGTGCAGAAATGCTGCAGTCCCAGAAATTTGTGAATCGCAGTAAACCATAATTAGATGAACTGACACCCTCGTCTAAAGAGGGGGGGGCTGATTTATCCCTCCCCTTATGAAGTGTATCAGCATTTTAGTACAAACCAGCCAATTAGCCTTTTTCCACATTTCAAATGTTCTCTATCCCACTCTTTTCCCCTACCTCCTTCTTTCCCATAATGTTCAATGAAGAACAAGCCACATATAGGGACACTGGGCATTATTTCTTCTGCCATAAGGAAAGTCCTCCCGTTCCCAGAGTGCCAAGTCTTGTTTTCCAGATCTGAAAGTGCAGACTTGCCATAATCTTGACAAATCTATGTCATCCAACTGGTGGAAGAGGACATGCCCCATTCACGGTTATCCAGATTTTCATGATCTGTGGGGAACCTGGCAGCAACACGATCCATCCTAGCTGCTGGAAATGATTCATAGAATCTACCTCCTTGGTCTTCTTCAAGGCAATGCCCCACTGAACGTGGCAATGGGCAAGCACAGAAGAGAGCAGAAATCAGAGGGTTCTTGGGGAGGGAAAGACGGCATGACTTTTCCTCCAATTGAGGATTTGCTAATCTTGGGTTTGTAGCACGCAGAGACCTCGCACCTGCGGAAGAAGCAAAACCTCAGGTCACACCAACATAGCTCATCATAACCAAAACAGAAACAATCCCAGCAAAAATGCAGAAGACATTACATTTAAACACATGCACCTGGACTGGAATGGGGTTGGGGTTGGGGCAGGGGAGCATTCAGCCATCCTGCCTAGGTTAGGCTGGAAGAGTTAGAGTCCCCCTGACATGACCAGGCAAATTGAACCACAATGACTCCTAGGTAGTTGAGTCTCCTCAAGAATGATCACAGGAGTATTAAGTGATAAAATAACATGTAATATTCTTAAGACAACTACCATAGTTGAGCCCTTCCATAAATAACATGGCTAACTGCAATCTATCTTATGCATACCTAACTAAATACAAGCAACACTCAACACATAGAAACTTCTAAACATACCTTGTGCTTGTAAGAGTTCATATTCAAAAATGATAAAATGCTATTGGGTGAGACAAGCAATCCTTCAAGTATCATGGACCCAAGCCATTTAGGTCTTTACATTTTATCACCAGCAGCTTGAATTCAAACTAATTGGTATCTACTAGATTTCTAACCATGTGGCGTTATTAGAGATCAGTCTGGGGTTCCAGTGGGCAGTCTAGCTGCTACATTTTGCACTAACTGCATAAAACCCTGGCTGCACTCAGTGGGCACTTCATATAGATAAAATGGGTTCTGAAACTTTGTCCCCATCTCTTCACACACAAGTGATAATAGAAAGAGTAATACAATGTATATCTGACCCCTGGAATAATGAGTTGCTATTTAGGGCTTTTGTTGAGGAATTCCATATTGAAAGTAACTTTCCAAACTCTGCTCTGGGTTCATTGAAGATACACAGAGCGACTTGATTATGTTCTTCCTTAAAAGCCTTTTCTCCTTCATGACCAAATACACTGCCCCTTGAGCAACCTCAGCGACTGAGGATTAGAAAAAGATAGTTGCCAAACTAACTGAACCTTCTTGAAGGATGAGCTTCTGCTGGCTCTCAGGTGCGAATGGACAGTTTGGTCTGCCTGTTGGCATTGTATACTTGACCTAAGGTTTATACCACCAGAGCTCCAGGAATAAACTCTGGTATAAGTGAAATAAGTGATTTTCACATCCAATTATGAAGAAGCACCACGAATAACAAAATTAGATTTGCTGTTTGATCTAAAGCACCAAGTAACTTTAAGTTACTTTCTCACATTCAGGCTATCCTGATGTAGAAAGATCTGGTCCAACCTCTGATTCAAAGGTCTTGGAATGATAAAAGTACCCAGTTCCACTGGATCAACCATACTCCAGGATGGGACCAGGAGTTCTCGAATTCCCACTTTACTACCAGCCTTATACAGCAAATGGTCTGATTTCAAAGAAACGTGGCCCCATTTTCCTTACCTGACCACACTTTGCATAATCTTCCGCTCATCCTGATCCAGACACACAGCAAAAGAACAGTTGACCCCAATGATCTGGATCTTGTCCACTTTAATCTGAGACACACTAATCTGTTGAAAAAGAAGCATTGCTCCATCAAACTACTTGGTGGACATGGAAAAGTGGGGTGATTAATTGATAGCAAAACATTCTAGCCTCACCCACCAATGAAATGAAATTAGGGCAAAAGCATTAACAAAATGACAGGGGGGTAGTGATGGAGCCAAAGACCAGACTACCTGATTGAAACTCTTCTTAGACTTGGAGCTTTGTCTCTTGATGACCTCTGTTGCAGTGAGAGTCAAACATTCTGTTTTGGGGCCTGAAATGAAAGGGTGGAGAATAAGAGTGACGGTTGCATGTGGAACACCTAGAGGAGCACTTAATCTGAAAATGGCTTCCTGACCCCATAATATAATTTATAAGCAAACAACACAGCCTATGATTATAGCCACCAGATCCATTTTCTAAAGTATCAAGAGAAAATGCATGGCAGTCATGTCCCATGGTGAAAGTTTTTGCATGCACCGTCTTGATACCCTTGCATTTCCATGGTTTCACACATGCCCTGTTTCCATACATCTTTTTTCCTTACTTTGCTCAACTACTGTGGCAACTTCTTATCACTGCACACATAACATGTTAGGTACCTTATGTCAAGAGTCAGACGCCAGTTAACATACAAAACAGAGTTTATTCCGAAGATAAGCCAGAAAATAACATAAACACAGGAAATATCCTTGAAACACTTCACTTTTCAGTGTTTCGAGAGTAGATTGGACAATAATAACTCAAAAACGAGCCACGCTAATTTCCCATGCTGGCATTCAATAAAAAACTAAATAACGCTTCAATTCAGCTTTGGAAAACAAATAGAGTTAATTGCTGGAAAATAAACAAACTAGAAAAGCAATAAAGCTGCTTCCACAGTGCAGATAAGCTGAAAGCCTCAAAGGGATGATGAATAGCCGTCGTCAGAAGAATCCAAGGTCAGGTCAGGAGGCAGCAGAAATTCCGAAAGACAAACCAATAGTCAGAAGCCGGGAGTAGCCGTCAGTCAGAGGGTGTAGACAGAAGCCAGGTCAAATTCAATCCAAAGTCCGAAGAGGGTGCAGTCATCCAAAACAGGTCCACGATAAGACACAGCGAGAGCCAAGCTAGGTGATATCAGCAGATTCAAATCATAGTCCAAGTCCAGTCTTCATGGAAACACAGAGATCCCAATGGTGCCTCAGCAACACCTTGCCACACGCAAAGTGCAGTGGCCAAACATTCCCATTTTATTCCCCTTCCTCCTGGGTGACCAAACACTCACACCCAAACACCAGGTGTCCCAAATCTACTCAGAGTCTGAACTCCACACAGCTAGAGCTCGTGGATCTGGAGTACCTAGCAATTCGTCGGAGTCCCAATCATCCTGCCCACACTTAGCCCCATGAACACTTAAAGAACCATCCTCCCTTCTCCAAGCATCCCAATTGGGATCAGCTCCTGCAGAAACCCCAGGTTCAGAAGTATCCATAGGCCCCAAATCCCCAGACATCTCCGGTGGCTGTGCCCATTCAGTGCCCGCTTCCCCAGCCACCACCTGTTCCTCAGCATCCATCTCCCCATCTGAATCTTCCTTAGAAGATCCCCCATATAGCTCTCTAAGTCGCTTCCTGCGCAACTCCTCCAGTGAACCATCATCACGAGGGTTTTTTCTTCCTCTTCGAATTCCATCACCATTAACTATAATCCCCGAAGGCGCAGTCACAACACCTTAACTCAAAATACTTTCCCTGACAGGGTTTGGATAACAATTTAGGGATATTCAATCTTCCCAACAGTAAGTTCCTCTAAGGATCTTGGCAAATGCATTGAGTCTGGGATGGCAGCAACTTCATTTCTCATCCCTTCAGATCTCTGTGGGCCTGTATACATTCTTTTCCTTGAAATCTGATCTAGCAAAACCTCTGATCTGTGAAAAAATATACTTGGGTCCCCCAAGTATGGACCTATAGGGTTGGGGGACATGATTATCCACTGGTGGCTTAAAGGGGGGGGGTAGTGGAAGATTTCAAAGGGGGCATGGAAGCCACACCACAATGCTTAGCAGACTGCACATAATCTATGTACTTCAAGACTCCCAGTCCAATTCAAAATCTTGTATGGCTGCCATTGCACATTTGTGAATACAATATGGCTGCTAGCTATGAATGTTCAGTGGTGACATGAAAGTGCAGCAGAGTAGGATGGGGAGAAATAAACAATGATGTCATGAAAAATTCTGCTGCCACTTTGGGAAAGCATAGGGAAAAATAATGTCCCACCCTGGACATTCCACAGATATAGAAACCCCACTTGCCTAGTTTCCAACAGACCTCACGACCTCTGAGGATGCCTGCCATAGATGTGGGCAAAATATCAGGAGAGAATGCTTCTGGAACATGGCCATAAAACCCAGAAAACTCACAGCAACCCAAAGCAAAGGTCCCGAGTAGAACTTTCTGTGGTAAACGGATTGGGCTCCTTTATTCCAAATGGTTACCCAGTTATTGGTTCCCCACCTACCCCATTTTTCAATTTTACATCTCACATGATTCACAGCCGCACTTTCAACATGCACACTTCTCTGCCTATCAGTCTTCAAACATTGCACAAAACATCTATGCCATGCTGTAAAAACCAACCTGCCATAGAAGAAAATGCAAGTACAACAATATAAAAATTTAGAAGGAGTCCATAAATTATTCCAGTTAGAGAACCCTATTTAGTGAAAATGGGCAATTAAAAGTGCTTCAGATTGCAAGTAAATTGCTTTATAGCAGGTTAAAAATATAATTTCCTTAGAGACCTGGAGCACAGCCAACTCTGAGCTCAGCAGGATCAACCAGCAGGGTGCTCATGAAGCACCACTCACAACTTTTGGGGGAAAGGTGGATATTTTGTGACACCCAGTGGCCAAACATATTGCTGCATGAGTCTGAGTGCACTGTCTGAATGTTTAAAGTTTAAACAAACAAGAGAGAGGGAAGCATTTCATGTGCACCAGAAGTGGGAGGACTTTAGCCCTCTAAATGTTGGATTACAGTGGTTTGAGTCCCATAACCTCAAACTACTGGCTGTAATGATTTAGAAAGATGAGAACTGAAATTCAATCAAATCTGAGGGATCATTTATTACTAACGAAAGGACCAAATGTTCCACCCTTTTCTCCTAACATGGGCCCTAAAGTATCTTAAAGTATATGATTAAAATGAAATACATGGTGTGTGTGTGTGTATACACACATACTCATGAAATAGACAACCACACTAAAAGCTTAAAGCAGTTTAAAATACATATAAAATACAAGAACAGGGTACATCTACTATACACACCAAGCTCTTCTTGTCTCTTACAGGCCTTCCTGAGGTTAACAGATGTACAGACTTTCTCAGTGTTATTCCATCGACTCCTTCCACTGACTGACCTCTGCAAGAATCAGAGATTTGAAATTCAGTCTGACAAAAATATCTAAAATAGAATAAAACTGCTAGTCACAGATCCAATTCTAACACAAAAGTCATTTCGAAGAGATGAGAGCTTGATCCCATGGCATCTTCTCCCTCTCCCTTTACTCTGCCCAAATTGCAAGGTGACTCTTGCATTGCAAAGCAACTAAGATCTTGTACTCCTCTGCTGGACGCTTACTACAACAGTTAAATTTTCACAGAATTACCTTGCTGTAAGCAATCTGTAGTGTTAGTGGAATTGCTTCTCTGTCTCCATCTATACCCAGGCGTTTGCAACCTGGACCTGTACAAAAAAGAGAAGAAAGATGTCCTTTATTTGCAAGTTTCTATATCTCAAATCCTTCTACTATACAGAACTGAAATATGTTCTGAGATGTTAGCATTCCATAGGGTAAATGTGAAGACAGAAAGATAACATTAAGAAGATTCTTAGCAAGTTCTTCAACAGCAGAGCACTCATCAGTTTTACATCTGTACAAATATGCATATCAAAAACTTGAATGCTGGATCTGTTATGAGTATTTCCCATGTGGGCACACACATACATACACCTTGTGCCAGCAATGCATGTATTAGGTAGTCTGCGTGTCCTGAATTCATTGCCCTTCTTTGCCACATTGCTATTAGTCTTACTGCCCAGCAGGAAGAGACAGTAAAAAGTTGTCTGTATCATCTTAAGTTACTAGGTTTCTTCTCAGATACACTGCGCAGAGGAGAAGCAAGGTCTGAACCTTTTCCCCAGATTAATCTTTGACAGCTTCAAAAATAAAGAAGGAAAAGGAGATGGACAGCAAGACAATCAAATGGGTGGGCAGATAAGTCTAGGACACGCATGAGGCCTCTAGTAGAACAATAGGACCAATGTTTGAGCTGCAGGTGTGCTCTTCTCATTCTGTATTTGATGTCCATCTTCACTGTGAACTTTGCAAGTACCATATCCTTCCTATGTGCTGTCTACGCTATCCATTGTTCATTTCCTGTGTATGAGAACTTTGGAATCTCTCCAGCTTTCTTCTCTTATCTCCAGGAAATGGGTATTCCCATAGTCACAAAAATGAGTGCAAATGAACACAGAAATCAATATTTCCGGATGGTGGCCACCAGCCTACCTGAAGCTTTGATGGCACGTGTGGTTGCGGAATGGCCCAGCTCTAAGGAATGGATGAAGATCTCAGTTCTTGTCTCTCCCCCAGTGAAGGTGAGCTGGACAATACAGGAAAATAAGAGAATCCAAGATATGCAAAAATTCTGCATTACCAGCCTCCTTTTTGGCTTTGTGTTCTTTTTTAAAAAACAAAGCTATTTAGCAACTAGTACATCATGCTGTTTCCCTTATATAATATTTGTAGAGGCATAATGTCCGATTTTTTTTCAACACACACTCACACCCCAAGCTTTTGCCCAGGTTTGTCCACATCCATCAGCTCCATTTTTGAATTAGGTTGATCTAAAATCAAACCCAAATCAATTCAAGGCTAGGATTTGCAAAGGCCAAAGTTTTGGTTAATGAGTAAAAAATTCTGTTATAGATGTGGTTGCTTGTGCAGCACTTTGGTCACCAAACAGCTACTTATCCAGTCAAGCTGGTGTCTCATCTCACTGAAACTCAATTTGCAGTGGTTTGCTAATCCCCAAATGCAAAAACAACAAACTTAGTCAAACTCACTTGTGTTTGATAGACTTGCAGTAGCACCGGGTGGGTAGCAAAACGACAGTAATAAAGGATCATGTCAGCAAGGATGGGAAGCTGCTCTGATGTTTCCTCTAAAGGTTCACCTTCAGGCTTGATTGATTGCTATGGAAAGAGCAAAAAAAAAGAAGAAGAAAAAAGAACAAATGCCTCATCCATAGATGCTTCCAGTACAGGGGAGACAACCAATGGTGCCCAGATGCAGACCTGGTGATGCAACTGTTTCCAGCCAGCAGCTGGCACAGAAATTCATTCTTTCCCTACCTTGAAAAAACATCTTAAAAGGGCAATAGAAGCATACATGGACATCATGAACTCTTTAATAAAATATTGCTTCCAGTACAGGTAAAGCAGTCAAAGATGGTCCTCAGATTATATAGCATGACCAATCAATGTGAAACAAGACAAAGTCTTGAATTCTATTGGCAGTTCCAACTACAATAGTCCCATTTAATGAGTTTTTGAATGGTTAATTAATGCAAAGGTAAATCCCATCAATTAAATTGTATTTGAGACTATAAACAGAATTCAGTCTGAAGATCTTACATTCCAATATGTAGTATATTTGAGGCAGAAGTGTGCCCCAAAATGTATTTTTTCTCAGTTTCACCTTTAAAATGGCAACTGGAAGTGAAATTACATTCCCACTTTGGACAGGAAAAGGAAGGAAAATTAGGCATTTGAGGGTAGCTAGAGAAAATCTTTAGAGAATACAGTATAGAACTTTACCTGGCACAGAACATGTATGGGAAGATTCATGAGCCCAAGAACGTTTCGTTCGTACCATGGATCCTGCATACCTAAGTACAGGGAGATATCATTTGTGCTGCTCTCCATCCCTGCCAAATTAAGAACCTAAAATCAAAGAAACACACACTATTAGATGTGCGGTTTCATTCAATGCAGAACCGCCAGTTTACACACATGAACCATTATAAATTGTATATTCCCAGGCATCCAGTGCCTTTTGCATACTAGCAATGAATAAAATTTTTCCATGGACACCATGATAATAGTCATGATACACCTCAGAATGCAGCTGTAAAAATTACTGAAAACAGAACTGTAATGGAGGGTTGCTTACTAAGAAGGTACAGCATATTTTGCCAGTGAAGCGACCACATGTGAAAGCACTTTATGCTTTTTAGACTTCACTGCCTTCACAAGCCAATAAAATTTACTACTCTCTCCTTTCATCCCAAATCTTTAGGTGCAAGGAACCAGCCATGGTTTGGAGAAGTGGTCAGAAATGGCTTCTCCTGTCCAGTTCTATCCCATCCTTTTGCTTTTGTTCTACAGCCAGAGAAGGCCACAACAGGCACTGTGTCCATCTAAGAGTAGCAACAACACAAGGCGCAACATCTGTTGACACTGAACCTCAGAGGAACTACCCCAACTACATACATTCATATACCCACTTCACCTCCCATAACTGTTTAAATGTTTTAAATTCAGAATGCCATATGAGCCTTCTACAGGGAATAATTTTAAACAGTTTTGTTGGCATCCCCTCCAAAGTGTGGCATGGGATTTTTTTAAAACAGAAAGTAAACAAGAACTTTAGTTTCCTTTTAAAAAGTATTTTATAGACAGAAAACTGTCACGACAACATGGCAAAATTCCTTTATGCCTCCTATATGGTGCAGGGAATATTTTATAATTGTTTTATAGTCGTGCTATTGATATTGATTGTCTTATCGGGCTAGGCCCCATGTAAGCCACCCCGAGTCCCTTCGGGGAGATGGGGCGGGGTATAAAAATAAAGTTATTATTATTATTATTATTATTATTATTATTATTATTATTATTATTATTATTGTTGTTGTTGTTTGCTCAAATAAAACTTTGGGGCTCTCAAAAAGAGCCATGGGGGTTTCAATGGCTTTCACACTTTCCCCACATCATCTAAATATTCAGCTATCTCTTTTCTTCACTAGATGGTAAAATGGTCTTTTTCTACTGTTGAGAATAGCCCAAGAACATCCTAGAGTTTCTCCTAGATAACACTGCAAGCAAGAGAGCAAAGGAACAAGCCCAGCTGGAGAACCTGGAACACAACATAAAGAAAAATGTGTCTCTCAACATCCTTTCTGGCCTAGCCCTAAATGCATACCGTGGCTCCAGGGGTGCGGGAATGTGAGTTTCCTGGAGAAGGAGGAGGGTGGGTCAGTACAGATGAGGTAGGGCCACTCCTCTTCACAGGAACATAGTAAAAATGCATCTTGAAGTATCGAGTCAGCCTGGGACAGCTGCTTTCTTGAGATCTGCAATGGAGGCACAAGAGGGGATGCATGAAGAAAAGTCAGCTGTAGCCCTACAACAAGCATGCTGCTATAGATGACTAAGGGGGTCAGCTCTTCCATGAGATGGAAGCAAGCAGCAGAGCAGTGCCTTCCTCTGAGGAATCCCATGACAGAGACAGCCAGACCCAAAAGCCTAGCTCTGAGGTCCTTTGTCAGTCTTCCAAAATTAGATTTGAGGCCTCTCCTCAGAGCTAGATATTCTCCAAAGATGGAATAGAAGTATTGATTATATAATTCGGCTGGGCAAAATACAATGTACAGTCCCCATTTCTGTCAACATATTGGCATGAATAGATAATGCAATTAAAAAAGAAGCAAGCAATGATATGACCAGAGAGAGAAGGTGGACTCCCTGGTCCAAAGAGAAGCAGAAGGCTGTTGAGGAAACCAGCTAATTTCCCAGTATGGCAGTACAGAGCAGGGAAAGGGGACATCTTAGACTCACTTAAGATGGCTGTAAGCCCGTGCCACTTTCCCTGAGATGCGGTCAGAACCAAACACAACCACACGCAGAGTGGAGACCTTTGTGTTCTCATCACAGCTCAAGAATGGCCTGCGTTGCACACAGGTATTTTGAGGCACATGGTTTTGGAAAAGCGTGGCACTCAGTACATGTTGGGGGAGAGACTGTGCCCTTCGGGAACGTGCTGGAATACGGTCCTTGGCCACAGGATTGCAGAGGCTCTCTGCCCGGCGCAATGGCAGAGAGAGTGAGGTCACCTCAGAGATGTCCCTCAGCTCCTTGCCCAGGATCAATTGGCTCTTGCTCTTGAACAGCTTGTATAACTTGTTGCTCAGCCGATGCCGATGTCTGGAGGACATCTTCTCCTCCTTCGGATCCAAACGGCCTGCCAGCTCAGGAGAGCTCTCATCACTGTCCTCCATGTAGCCACTGTCCACACAGTCCTTCAGGCTAGATACAAAAGACTTCAAGGACTTTTTAGAAACCAAGGAGAGTGCAGAGTCCTTTGAGACAATAGACACCCGTGAGTTACATGGACCATCTTCAGATAACAAAGAATCTCTTTCTGAAAAACAATTGTCCGCCTCCTCATCTTCTAAGAGCACGGGTTTTGGATAGTACCCTTCTTTGTCTAGCACCTCATTTAAGATGTCTGCAAAAAGAAGGGAAAATTAGAAATTAGAGATGAAACAGAAACTCCTGCATGGTGTAAAGACGACCTCCCCACCCTGGTGCTCTCTAGAGATGTTGGGTTAAAAATAACACCATCCTTCAAACAAGATGTTCAATGGGAGTTGTGGTTCAACATACCAGAAGAATGCTGAGCTTGAGAAACAATGTTTTAAGGCACCATCCTATTTGAGATTATTTCTGAATGTTCTGCCAAACATCATATGTCCAGCCTTGAGTTTGAAGAAAGGCCTAAAGGTCCTGCAGGCATCATCAAGCCAATTAGATAGAGCTTAGATAAGTAATATTTTTGAACCACAAAATCTAAACTAGTATCATCACTGCCTGGGGAATTCTGGGAGTAACAACCTTAAAAATATAAACATCAAGCTGCTATTACTTGTTCAGTTCTGTGTAAAATTCCACAATAAAGCCATTAAATATATAGCATATCTGTTTTAAACGTACCAAAATTATCTGTATCCCATCTGTAGGTGTAACAGCGAGCAACAGGGATGGGGATCAGGCGCAGCTTACTTGGCAGGGCTTCATCTGGGTAGACAAATAACCAAGTTAAGAGGCAGAGGCTGGCTATGTCTGGATGAAGAAGATATCCACCTTGCCACAATGCCCAGGCATGAAATTGCCTTCAGTTTCTCACCTGTGATTATGGGAAGCTCAGCTGCCTTTGCAATTTCCCATAAGGCAGATTCCAGTTGTTCCCTGGCTATGGAAGGGTCATCGCTACTCACAGCTGCTATTTCCTGGGCTTCAGAGGTGCTGGCAAATAACTCCATGAGCTCTTCCACAGTCTTCAACTATGCATACATTGAGAGAAAGATCAGTAAAAGATAGGTAAATAGCATTTATTTCTATTCTGTATGGTTATATTCTGCACAATACATTAAAATACATGGGAAGGGGCATCCATAACATACCAGCATGATTACTGGGGGATTCTGAGAAGTGTAGTTCAAAAAAAGCCAAAAACAAATGCTTCTTCAAACTCTTAACAAGTACAGTATTTCACTTCATTTGACATCAAACCAGCAATGGTTTTAAACATTTCTATGTAACAAAGAAATCACAAAGCGGTGTATGTTAGACTAATGTCTTGAACTGCAAGATTTTCTCTACCTTCAGTATTTGATGCAGTTTTCCCAAGTCACATTTAGTTCCAAAGTTTGCTTGGTAGATATGCTCCAGGAGTGTCACCAGTAACGTTTGCTGGGAAAGCTCAGTGGTGCTCATTTTTTCTGCAACCGATAGGAATTCCCCATCGACTTCTGAAGGGTTCAACAGCAGGACTGTTCTGGGGAGATTAGACAAGACACCAAAGCATCAATAGCCTAACTCCAAAACAGGGAGGTTTGAACTACTTTATATCTGAAAGGGTATTGTGAGGCCACTGAACAGTTTCATGGGCTACTGTCAAAACAAGATGAGTGGAATGCAGTTTGCTCCAAAAATCTATGTGATGATTAATTCATATCAAAGCACCAGCAGATGGCACCATGCTTCCATTTAATTGTATGAACCATAATTGTATGAGAAAGGGTCCAGGTTTCTAAAAATTCCAGTGTAATAAATGGTGACAATTTTCTGGGTTAGGAGGCTGCAAGAAAGAGTCATAATTGCTTTAGTATTAATAGTAATTCTTCATCATTTAGTACACTTCTGGCTGATATTTCTTGAGCAAGGTCTTGGTAGTTCAATTATGCCAGATCCTTTTCAGAATCCTGCAGTTAAATCAAAGAATTTTAAGAGTTGGAAGGACCACAAGGGCCATGTAGTCCAACCCCCAGCCATGCAGGAATAAGCACACAGTAATTGACAGTAAACACATATTTTAGATGCTACTCACATGATAGAAGTCTCATGGGTCTTTGCAGGCAGTCCCTGCTCTGCCCTAACTAGTCTTTGAAATGAAATCCCTGAAAAGAAAGAAAAACATGTCCAACATCACAAATACAGCCTTTGCTAAACTTGGTGTACTTTATAGAGATTTTGAACATTCATTGCCATGATCCTTCACTACTGGCTATGCTAAATAAGGCTGATCCAAAATAAATGAGGTAGTCCAAAATATTGACAAGACAGTATGCTAGAGAAAGTCTGCAGCAGACAACTGAGAGGGTTTGGCTAGAATATCACTTCCCTGCAGGTTATTTGGGTTAGAATTTAACTCTAAACAAATTTTGATAATAATGAAACAAGGGAAGTTTCATTATCTTTAAAAAATCTTCTCTAATCTTCAAAACGTGAGTAACCCATCCCCTTTGCCTCATTTGTGTGAAGTTTAGCATGCCTGGAGGACACCATAAGAAGGAAGCTGTCTGCAGTTTGAGTTTTACTAAGAACTGACAGATTTACCTTACTGAAATGTTTGGTCAAAGGAATGTTTAGGTAAAGGACCATATGTGAAAATCCATAAATAATAAATAGTCTTATGGCTGTATTTTCTTATTATTTATCTGTTCATTTAATGGAGAAAGTGTATACATATTTCTGAAACTTCTGCCAGTGATTTAATTAATGATATATATTAAAGTTTATTGACTTAATATCTATAGTTAAGGAATTTGTGTTGTAAAATATTTTTACAACACAAACAGCATTTCTGTTTTTATTATTTTTATTATTATTTTATTTTGTGTCAAAAGCATTGCATAAATTAAGTTTAAAACTGATAAAATAAAGGAAACCCTAAATAGTTTTAGACCAGAGGCAGGCAACAGCAACTACATTGTCTGTAGCTTTAAATAGTTAACTAGCTAAAGCTAGTGTGCCAACTGCGACCATACCTCGAGAAGTCTGACTTGACCATGGTGGTCCATGCTCTGGTTACCTCAAGGATGGATTACTGTAATGCGCTCTACGTGGGGCTGCCCTTGAAGATGGTCCAGAAACTGCAGTTGGTACAACGGTTGGCAGCTAGGTTACTAACTGGAGCTGCTTACAGGGAGCGGTCAACCCCCCCTGTTCAAGCAGCTCCACTGGCTGCCGATAATATTCCGGGCCCAATTCAAGGTGCAGGTTATTACCTATAAAGCTCTAAACGGTTCAGGACCTGCCTATCTTCGTGACCGTGTCGTCCCCTATGAACCCACCCGATCGCTGAGATCCTCCGGGGAGGCCCTCCTCTCACTTCCACCCTCCTCACAACTGCGTTTGGTAGGGATGAGAGAGAGGGCCTTCTCGGCCGTGGCTCCCCGATTCTGGAACTCCTTCCCCAGGGAGATTAGGTTGGCTCCCTCTCTACCTTCCTTCAGGAAGCAACTGAAGACTTGGATGTTTCGGCAGGCCTTCGGAGACAGTCATTAATTAATCAGCCCCAGTGGGTTTTTAATAATTTATCCTGTTTTTATTACGGTCTTACCATTTATGTTTTAAATGAAATTTTTATCTTGTATTGTTGTTTATATTGATATATTGTATTATTGTTTTATCTTTTTATATTGTGATTGTATTGTGTTGCTTATATTTTGTTCTTATGTTGTTTGGGCCACTGCCCCATGTAAGCCACCCCAAGTCCCCGTGGGGAGATGGTGGCGGGATATAAATAAAGTTTTTATTATTATTATTATTATTATTATTATTATTATTATTATTATTGACACAACGACGTTGTATGACACAGCAAACAAGATAGATATGCTGGATTTCGTTTCACAAAATCACAAGTCGAACACTTCCCAAGTGTCTAGGACTGTGTGATGTATTTTCGGATGATGCGTGCAGATCCCAGTAAGGTGGCCTTTTGCAGTTGGCAGATCGTAATTTTGTCAATGTCTATTGTTTCCAAGTGCCGGCTGAGATCTTTTGGCACGGCACCCAGTGTGCCCATCACCACCGGGACCACCTGCACTGGTTTCTGCCAGAGTCTTTGAAGTTCAATCTTGAGGTCCTGATAGCGGCTGAGTTTTTCCTGTTGTTTTTCTTCAATGCGACTGTCACCTGGGATGGCAACATCAATGATCCAAACCTTGTTCTTTTCCACAACTGTGATGTCTGGTGTGTTGTGTTCCAGAACTTTGTCAGTCTGGATTCGGAAGTCCCACAGTATCTTTGCGTGTTCATTTTCCACAACCTTTGCAGGTTTGTGATCCCACCAGTTCTTAACTGCAGGGAGGTGATACTTGAGGCATAGGTTCCAATGAATCATTTGGGCCACATAGTTGTGCCTCTGTTTGTAGTCTGTCTGTGCAATTTTCTTACAGCAGCTGAGGATATGATCAATGGTTTCATCGGTTTCCTTGCACAGTCTGCACTTTGGGTCATCAGCTGATTTTTCGATCTTGGCCTTGATTGCATTTGTTCTGATGGCTTGCTCCTGGGCTGCAAGGATCAGGCCTTCTGTCTCCTTCTTCAGGGTCCCATTCGTGAGCCAGAGCCAGGTCTTCTCTTTATCAGCTTTTCCTTCAATTTTGTCAAGGAACTTTCCATGCAGTGTTTTGTTGTGCCAGCTGGCAGCTCTAGTTTGTAGTGCGGTTTTCTTGTACTGGTTTTTTGTCTGCTGTGCTTTGAGGAGTTTCTGATTTTTGACTTCAATCAAAGCAGGTTCTTCACTTTGCTTGACATATTCTGCCAGGGCATGTTCTTCTTCTTTGACTGCTTGCTTTACTTGTAAGAGTCCTCTGCCCCCTGATCTTCTAGGCAGATACAGCCGGTCAACATCACTGCGAGGGTGCAGTGAATGATGAATGGTCATGAGTTTTCTTGTTTTTCTGTCCAAATTGTCCAGTTCCGCCTGTGTCCAATTTATAATGCCAGCAGTATATCTTATGACAGGTATGGCCCAGGTGTTTATGGCCTTGATGGTGTTGCCTCCATTGAGTTTGCTTTTGAGAATTTTTCTGACCCTTTGTGTGTATTCTTTACTGACCACAATCTTCACATGTTCATGCTTGATGTTGTCCAGCTGTAATATGCCCAGATATTTATAGGCCTCTGGCTGGTGACACTTTATTGTTTGGCCATTGGGCATCTTGATGCCCTCACTTTCAATTATTTTTCCCTTCTTCAATGCCACTGTCGAACATTTGTCCAAACCAAACTCAATGTTGATATCAGTGCTAAAAATTCGGACAGTGTTGGTCAGAGATTGGATTTCAGTTTCCGTTTTCCCATATAGCTTCAGGTCATCCATGTACATCAAATGTGAAATTTTGTGAGAATTCTTAGATGTTTGGTAGCCGAGATTTGTTTTTTGTAAGATTGTTGACAGAGGGATCATGGCAATAATGAAAAGCAGAGGGGACAATGAGTCTCCCTGGAAAATTCCTCTCCTGATGTTGACAAGTCCATAACTTTCATTTCCAACAAACAGTTCAGTTTTCCAGTGCTCCATCATGTTTTCAATGAAGGTGCCAACGTTTTTACTAATCCCGATGGCGTCCAGGCACTTGATGATCCAGCTGTGTGGGAGTGAGTCAAAGGCCTTTTTGTAGTCAATCCACGTCATGTGAAGATTAGCTTTTCGGCTCTTACAGTTCTCCAGAATCATTTTGTCAATCAATAACTGGTCTTTTGTGCCCCTGCTTTTCCGTTTGTTGCCTTTCTGTTCATCTGGCAAGATGTTATTATTATTATTATTATTATTATTATTATTATTATTATTATTATTATTATTCCTCTGTGCATGAGGCATTGTGGGCAAGCATACAGATGCTGAGTTGCACAGTCGCACAAGGTGGAGGATTCCTCCAGGTAGTGCCACCTTGCCAGGTTGTCTTTTGATCTGCCCACTCAATTTCTGAGTCTGTTCAGAGACTTCCAAGTTGTCCATTCTTGGTTTGCCCCTGGAGGAAGACCCTTGTGGGAGGCCATCCAGTTGGAATAGCCTGATTTTGCCCACAGGGATATTCTTGCTTTTGCTGGAGGAACATTTAGAGCAGTGGTGGTTTTCACGAACCTTTTCCTTGATTTAAGTCTACTGGGAGAAGGCTGGTCGCCATACATTAGGTGGCTTTTACAGTGTTCAACCTTATTTATCTCGCAATTGGCAGCAACTTCCCATCGCATATGGGGGGGGGGGGGCAATGCCAGCTAGCTTCTAGAGTCTATCAACAGGCAGAGCCGGCCCTAGGTAATTTTCAAGTGTAGGCGAACAGAATTTTGGTTCCCCCCCCCCCCCCTGAAACCAATCACTGAAAAATAAAAGCATTGGATAAGCGAAAATGTTGAATAATAAGGAGGGATTAAGGAAAAGCCTATTAAACATCAAATTACGTTAAGATTTTACAAATTAAGCACCAAAACATCATGTTTTACAACAATTCAACAGAAAAAGAAGTTTAATATATGGTAATGTTATGTAGGAATTACTATATTTGTGAATTTAGCACCAAACATTGAACAGGGATATAGGGCAGTGTGGACTTAGATAACCCAGATAGCCCCCAAGAAAAACTCTTGGACCGCCTCTGTCAACAGGTGTAGGTTTAAGACATTCTGTGATTATTCTACATGTCTCATTCAGTGCTATATTCATCTGCTTTGCGTGGGCAGATTTATGCCATACATACTCAGCTGTTGAGTAAGAGGAGGCCAGGGCTAATATTCTTATTAATTTTGGGTCTGCACCCCATGCGCTATGAGTAAGTTTCCACAGGATGTTATTGCGTGCTGCTTTTTTGTGCTTGGTGTTTCCTAAATGTTAGTGCTTGATCTAAGGTGATGCCAAGATATTTAGGGTGGGAACAGTGTTCAAGCTCTTTGACTTCCCAGGTAACCTTCAGTTTACTGTTGGCTTCAGAATTACGGAGATGGAAAGCACATACTTGTATCTTGGCTTAAGGTGGTTATTTTTGTAGTAGCTTTACTTTATGCTTTACAACATTGCATTTCTGTTTATTTTTATATAGCCGCCAAATAATGCCATCTATTTGTGTTGGGCTTTTAAAATAATAAATAATAAATGTATTAAAAATAATAAATTCACTCAACCTACAAGCTCATTCTTCTTTTCCCTGCAGATTGAAAGTAAAACCTGACAACCGAAATTAATTGCATTCATAGATTTCTCCAAAGAGAGTAGGGAATTATATCTGCTGCTGCCCTTATTGGTGGGGGGAAGCTATTCTGGGCTCTGTGGTGCTTTAAGAAAGTCTCTTTGTTTAATTGGGGAAAATGCTTAATGAGGAACAACAGAGGGCAGGAACTAGCCTAATGAAGAAGTTTCTACTTGCATAAAACATAAGAACTGTTCTGAGAGGGAATATTCAGTGGTAGCCAAGCCTATGCTCATTAAGCCACAGCTGCTGCCCTTTCACTCAACTACAAACATGCACAGGTCCCAGTGTGCTGTATGGAAATTTTCTGACACAGTTACCCATTCGAAGTCCAAAGTCACCTGAATAAATCCTCTGTTGTTACTGACGTGTCACTTGTGACCTCAAGTTAGTTTGGAGGAAGAGAGCAAGAGAGAGGAATTGCATCCATTTTGCCAGTTAAATGACTTTACACAAGAGATGTTCTAATCTAATATGGAAACTATGAGCTTATAAAAAAGCTGTAGAGCTTTGGTGTACTTAATAGCTTGCAAAGGAGAGTGCAATCTTTTAGGTCTTTAGCTGAAATTTCACTCCAACCATCCACTGACTAGATGATGCTAAACAAGATATTCTTTCCTTGGATTTCATTGTTGCAACAAGACTGTAGAAACTCTAGCACTCTAGATGCTTTGGATTTCAACTCCCATAAGGCTCCACTAGCATGGTCAATGAGAAGAGATTGTGGAGTGGAAATTCAAGGTCTCTAAAAGGCTGGGGCCTCTTCACCTCTGCCTTAAAATCACATTGACTTCATTTATTTGCACTCATTCAAACTGAGTAAACACAGAGCACAAGCTTTCATGACAATAACCTTTAAAGGTATATGATCAGTAGAGCTCTCGGCAATTTGGTCATCAGCATCAGCATCCCTCCTCCTGCAACACCAAATGGCTAAAGGAACCCTTCAAGGCAAACAAGTGAACTCCTACCTGGGGCTTTGAGTTCATTGTTGATGAAAGTCAGTAGCTCCTGGCAGATATCACAGTATGGCACAGGCCAGGTGAGGAAATCACGGTATATCCTCAACGCCCTCGGAAGCAGGTCAGAATCTGAAGGAAAATGGGGAATCTAGAAAGAATACAACAAAGGCATAAAAGCTACACTAAATAAGAGGCAAAGAATGTTTTGTATGTGCTCTTCTAAACAATCCCCCATCTGTGGGGTCTGGCCTGGAATCCCTTCACTTACTTATTACACTGGCCAATACATTTTGGTGCCTCAAATGTTAGACCTGTTTCTGGGTATATTTGACCTTCTGATTTCAAAAATGACACCAGTTTTTCCCCTAGTTTTAGAGATACAGAATATATGCCATCTAGCAATCACCATTTGCTCATCCTTGGAAAATCATGATAACCATATCTAAGAAACTCAAGTTGATACAGTCTATTCAATGCAATTTTCTGAATCAGTGTCCCAAATAACTCCAGGAACAGGCCTAAAACCAAGACACCAAGATTTTTTTTTGTTGGAATGTTATTAAATATGACACCCAGATTCAGATTCAAGAAAAGCAAGACCTCAATTGTTGTAGGACTACACAACAGTTACTGCGTGCATTTGCCACTCACCCCCACATCCCCACTGAAGCACTTGTCTAAGAGTAACAGGTGACATATCACTGCACATAGTGGGGTTTTTTTTTTGCCGCAACTCATTGACTGTGACTAAAAGGAGACAAAGCAGTCCTAAAATGACATCAAACTAGGTTTTATTTTGTGCAGTGTCTACATTTAAGCCATCAGGACTCAAGATTCACATAGATGAATTTTGTTTAAGATTAGATTGATTCAAAATTTACATATATTAAATTTGCATTTAACATTGAGTTCAACAAAACAAGGCCCATGCCTGAATGTTGAAGGCAAGGACTGTGGGATTGGAACCCCAAACTTACAGACAGGACAGCTGCACCAAATAGCAGGGCCAGTGGAGCAAAGAGATCGTAGTCACATTTATCGTGAACCTGCAATAAGTAAACCAAAAAAAAGCAACCATAATTCATATGGAATAGAATTGAGGTTTGTCATGCTGTTCTGGAGAAGCCTGCAAACAGCTACATTTCTCTGAAAGCGTCATACAGGAGTGCAGATGTAAGTTGGGTAGCAAAACTTTCAATGCTTCTAAGTATCACTTTACAGTGCTGTTAGTTCTAGTGAGAAGTCACTCCAACATTGTGATTCTTGAGTCCAATCATAACAGCTAGCATTGTTTGTTACTGGATTCTCCTGATCACCTTCACTGGATACTGCCGTATAGAGAAAGCTTTTCACTGTATATTGCAGCCAAATTGGAGAATGGACACATAGCAGCAGCTTGCATTAAGATATCACGACCCAAGTTCTAGAGCAGTGATTGTGAATCTTTTGTATCACCTGTAATTTTTGTACATTAGGTCCCAAGAACTCTAGCCAGAGTGGCTAATGGCAAGGAGATCTCTTGATGACAGTCCAAAGAAAAGGCTCACAGACACCCTTGTCCTACAACTATATTAGCTTATTTTTTTCTAGTTACTTAAAGGAGCCCCCAGTGGCTCAGCGGATTAACTGCTGAGCTGAACTTGCTGACCAAAAGATCAGTGGTTCGAATCCGGGAAGTGGGGTGAGCTCCCACTGTTAACCCCAGCTTCTGCCAACCCAGCAGTTTGAAAACATGCAAATGTCAGTAGATCAATAGGTACCGCTCTGGCGGGAAGGTAATGGTGCTCCAAGCAGTCATGCCAGCCACATGACCTTGGAGATGTCTACGGACAATGCCGGCTCTTCAGCTTAGAAATGGAGATGAGCACCAACCCCCAGAGTTGGACACAACTAGACTTAATGTCAGGGGAAAACCTTTACCTTACTAAAGCAGATATAGCTTTTTCTTTTGAATTCTAATAATATGCAAAGCAGGTTCAATTCAAAGTCAAAGCAATAGTAAAATAAATAATGCCATTGCATGCCATGTTGTAACACAATCAATAAAATATCAAAGCAGACAATAGAACAAAACTATTACAAATCTCTCAAAGTCTGGGCAAAAGTCAGCTGGCTTCCAACTGAGCACCTAAAACTCAATAAAATGACCAGGCAAATTTCTTGGAAGCAAAGTTCCAAAACTAAGGGATCATTACAGAGGCTACCTCTGGTCTAGTACCAATGGTGGAGGCATCTGGAAAAGTGCTTCTTCAAATGATCTTTAAAAAAGAAGTTCAAATGGGGATATAACAGGATTTTCACACTCCCAAACATAATCCAAACAGGTCTTCATAGGGCAACAGTCAGTAGAGGAAAGTCAGTCAGTAGGTCAGTCAGCAGAGAAATTAACTATTGAAGAAATGTAGTGCAAAACCGATCATGATTACAGTTGTTACCATTGGTATTGTTTCAAGTTATTTTGTGTATAAATAACAGTGGTGATTATACAGACGAGGAGGTTCAAAGTTCTATCTGGAGAAAGAAAAACATTAGTTCTTTGAGTAAGTGGGTGTCAGTATCCTGGCTTGAACATTACAGTACTTCCAAAGTAAAGTAACTTCTCCTGGTTTTAATAATCCTGTGACACAGCAGTAGGTGCACAGTATTTTCTTCTTGCAGTCACTCAGTTGTTGCTTCTCCAGATCTGTGCACTCTGGGCCAATACACTATTTTTAGAACAGAAAAAGGAAGTCATACCATATACCGGAATTTTAAAAAGAAAGGGAGGGGTACTACCTAATGCCTTTGCAGGAAGACCTGCTACATTAATCCTGCTGCAGCAACCTTGCTGTGACCCTGTTTTACACATAGACTGGCAAGACAAAGCTGAGATCCTCCTGCCTGGCTTTTCCACTCTTCCCACCACCTCACAATAGCTGAGAAACAATGCTGGTGCTCAATCTGCGACATAAGTCCTAACACAAGGGCATGAAACAATCACTCTGCAGTGGGGAAGTGCTGTTCAAGGAAGGAAGAAGGAAATCTCTACTTGACTCTTACATCGCTGACCCAGGTGCTCAGGCACACTCTTTGTTCTCTCAGCCAACAGTATTGACCTTCAACCCAACACAAAGCTAGTGCCAGACAAATAGATGAAATGTTCAACTACAGGTTGAATATTCCCTATTTGAAATGTTTGACACCAGAAGCAATTTGGACTTCATATTTTTTCAGATTTTGGAATACCCAAATGTACGTATGTATACACATAATAAGATGCCTTGGAGATGGGACTCAAGTCTAAACATGTTTCATATATATCTTATACATTATTTGTAATAATTTTGTGTATGAAACAAAGTTTGTATACACTGAAACATCAGAAAGCGAAGATATCACTGTCCTAGGCATCCATGTGGACAACTTTAGCATTTGGAGTATTTCAGATTTTGGCATTCCCAAAAATATATGCTCCATCCTATTTTGCTCCTGAAGCCTGTTCTCATAGCTAAATGCCTCATTCTAACAACATGGCTGACTCCACATATGGTTTGGCTTATAGCAAGCATATGCACCAACTGGAAACTCAAAAGAGTAGACCATACGTTCTTTTATATGGGCACATATGGAAGGCAATAAAGTGCCCTCAGCATCAGCTTCTTTCTCTTTATCTCTCTCTCCCTCATGGTGTAATAAGTTCCAATTGACTTGCAAAACAATAGCTTCCTCCAAGGTACATGGTGCCTTTCAGAAAACAAACTCTTCTGACATGACTTTATCCAGTCCCTTGCATTAAAGACTATGACTGTCTGAAGGCTAGAATGCTCAAATTAAAAATAAATTAAGAGCAATACCCTTGCAAAATGAAGACCAAAGACATATGGAGTCCCCAATTCTGCTTTCTCTGCAGCCAATGGCTTCAGGAAGCTTGTTAGCAAGGCATGAGTGCAGTAATTAATTAATTAATGGCTTTTATATGTCACCTCTCAGCTCCCCAGGCTGACAACATCCTTTTGCTCATTTTGCTGAGGAATTGATATAGAGGGGCATGCTGCCACCAATATTGGTATGTGTGATGAGTGGTTATGCATTTAGGTAACTCCCATTGTTTAATTACGTACAGCTTGACGTAAGACTTCCTTCTATCTATCTGGTATCTCTCACTATTCAGCTTCACTGGAAGACTTTTAGTTCCAAAAAAAGTAGCTGAAATCTATATCTGACATCCATGAGACCTTGGCAGAGGTCTGTCCCTTGTAATCAACATGTATCTCTCTTTATCATGGATAAGCAACACTTTCACTTCCAGAAGAGCTATGAGCTCAAACAGACCAAGCAGATGAAGAACTTTCCCATCTCCATTCCCTGAATTACCTCTTGGGTTTTCTGGAGGATTTTCTCCAAGAGGATGAGATAGTTCCCTGCATCCCGACTGACCAGCTCCTGAAGACTCCAGCAATTCAGGCAAAGTCCAGCTGCCAACAAAAGAAGAGTCACTCATCAAAGTAGAACAAACTGAAATGCAGCCATGCTCTTCCTTGCAGATGTGCAAGTGCTCACAGCTAGGTGCTACTAGGGTCCAGAGACAGTATGTGCAAGTACACTGTCTGACAGAAAATGAGGGCACAGGGCTAGAGCAAAATACTCAGATCCAGAAAATTCAGGATTATGACCCCACTAATCCATGAAATTACTGGTGCATATTTCTGTGGCTATGTGTATCTCTCTGTGTCTTTGTGTATGTCTGACTGTGTGAGAGAATAACTGAGGAAACTGTTCTGTCACGCGCTGGGCCTGTCACTGATTGTTTTTTGTATAGGATGTACACTTTATGCCCAGGGTGCCTAAAGAAAGGTTGTTGAGGAATTTTCCTGAAGAAGGATGGCCTATTGAGTCTTTAATGAAATAACAAAGTCTTTATTGATGAACAAATAATAAATCTTCAAGGAGTCAAATAATACTTCAAGGTTTCCTTAATAAACTGTTGGCCCTATGAGTCTTGTCCCCAAGGGACAGGTAATTGGCTTTGAATAACTGTGAAAACCCTCTTATAACCTCTCCCAGGCTGTCTATCAATATGGGCTTAGCTGATGTGGGACCCACTGCTGACTCCAAATGCATCTGGGTATCGAGTGGACCTACCAGCCAAGGCTTGCAGATGTTTCAGCTGGGGTTTCGTGGATCTGTGATGCTGTTCTCTCTTTGAGTCTTTAGAAACTTAGGGTTGTTTCCCTCAGGAGCTGTGAGGCTGAGAGGCTGTAAGCTCTCAGCCAGAGCTTTCCCCTGGAATTTCTGTTTCCTCAGATGTTCTATATCCCTGGATGTTCTATATCCCCGGATGTTCTATATCCCTGGATGTTCTATATCCCCGTATGTTCTTGAGATATGAAGCTTTTCTACGGGATGAGCTGGTCTACGTCCTATAGCTTAGCTTCCTTAAGAAAGACAGCCTTAAAAATGGCTCCTTCCCTCCCAGAGCCCTGAACAAGGGGCGGAATCAAATTTAATGATGATTGACAGGCAGCCTGTCCTATGATTGCAAACATTTGCAGCAAGAAAATAAAGTTGAAGGATCTGGTACAGCCGTACCAGCACAGATACCAACCACCTTTGAAACACTGCAGCTTGAACAACTTATCATATTAAAAAGTATACCAGATGCAGACTCTGTAATCTCAGCAAGGATGCAGGCAAAACAACAGCTGGACTGCTTACATCCTTTATAAACCACAAGTCTCTAAACATGATTAGAAAACTGGAGTAACCAGCAACCAAATATTTTAATGAAGGAGACAGGTTTATCTCATATATGAGCAACAGAGAAAATTGAGACCTTTTGGGATTGACTTGATACAATAACACCACCCCTCCAAAAGACAGGATGCCATAAGACAAGCAGCTAACAAGTACTCCTGTGCTCAGGAATCAAATTTGGATGACTTTTCCAACAAGTTGTGAGCTTAAAATATTATAGTAAACATAGCCCAAAGCATTAAAACAGAAAGAAGTCTTTGATTCATCTTCTTAACAACCCCAATGTTTACTTCCCTCCTTGTCTTCCTGATTTTATAGCAGCTGTAGTAGAGATGTGCCTTGCTTTGCATTTAGATAGATATGCAAAGCTAGTTCTACAAAAAGGGATTAGAACCAAAAGGTTAGGTAGTTATACCAATACCAAATATTCAAACCAAAAGAAAAAAAATGAACTGGTAACAGGGTAACTCTGATTCAAATCCGACTCCTTTACCTATGAACTGACTTTTGGATGAGTCACTATCTCTCAGTGTGATCTCCCTATGCAAGTATATAGCAAGGACAAAAGAGAGCAAATGAAGAAGGATCACATACATAGCCTTATGCTACCTGGGGTATGGGTGGGGGGATGTAAATGAGGAAGAAGAGGAGGCATTGGCTACTAGTAATCCAGTAGGATCTAGCTGGATGATGGTGGACAACCATGTGCGGCATAGGGCAGAACAGTGAACCTTGTACAAACTCACTGTGCCAGTTATATATTTTTTTTCCTTAAGGTACTTCCCCCTTTCTACCTCCAGTTTACCACAATGATGCTAGATCAGCCTCGGAGGAAGCTGTCAGCAAAAGGCAGTCTTGTCAACATGCTGTCCCTACAACACCACATCTATGGTTGTGGGGTGGAGCTGGCAGCATCTGTGATGCTTAGGGAGATATTTCTTCTTAAAACATTCGCTACATTTTCTTCTGAGGACTGTTTCTCCAGTGAGTCCTCCCCACTTTCCTTTCCTGTTTGCAACATGCTTGGCACTTGTGATTAGTATTTCCTCTGTCAATTCTCTTCAAAATAAAGTCAGTTTATGGCTTATAATAAGCAATCACAGAAAACCCACTATTATGGCTCCACTGGTGTGGCACACATATGTCAAAGCTGGAGCACACAGAAATGGCCAATGCATGTAGGAAGCTCCCTTGTACCATATCTGGAATACTACATTGAAAGGCTATCCACTCGGATCAGCAATAGTTTCACTGCATCCTTACACAAAAGTTTTCCCCAGTAAAGCTATTCAAAATCCCTTTAATTGGAACCTGCCAAGAATTAAAACTAAGGCCTGCTATTCACATCTGTTTTTCTCTCATTTTCCTCCAATGAACTCAAGGTATGTACACTGTTTTCTTCCAACCCACTTTATTTTCACAACTGTGTGATGTATGTCAAGGCAAAGGGAGAGCGCCTGCCTCCAAGGCACCAAGTGAGTTTCATGGCTCAGTGGGGATTTGAACCTGGATCTTCCATGTCTATATCAAACTGACATTTACTTTTTTGAGTAAAGGATGGCATATTATGGAAATAACAATCCATGCATTCAGATGAAAGTGGAGCTGAAAAGATATTTATGCATGATTAAATGAGAGCAAGTACACACAGGACTCCAGCTACAAGATTCAATCAAAGCACACCACTTCCTTCTACTCTGATGTATCAGTAATGCTGCTGCCAGATCCTGAGAATTGGCCAAAGCCCTAATAAAACCAAGTGTGTATGTTTGGGAGAGCACAAAAGGAACTACATCACAGTTTTTTTTAACTGTCAGTTATAAGAGTTGGAAGAGATGCCTGAAAATACTGATGCCCAAGGGGAAAGGGGAAGTTGCTGAAGGATGTGGATCTTGTGCTGTGCCCACATCTTCCTCCCTATGGTCTCAAAGACAAAGATGCAGACGGCTTTTCTTGGTTCCCTCTCATATATCCACACCTGTTCTTCCACACCCAACACCTGCTCATGAATGGAGTACTGGAATATGGAATGCCATAAATGTTTAAGTGCAATATTATTTCAATGAGCTTGCTGTTAAAAGTTTGAGGCTGTGAGATAAGGACTTCATGTTGGATCATATGTACTATAGTGATCTGAATGTCAGACTATGACATTGGAGACCAGATTTTGAATGACATGAATACCCACTAGGAGACCTTGGACAAATCACATTCTCAGCCTCAGAGGAAGACAAAGGCAAACCCGCCCTGAAGACCCTGTGATTGGTTCATATTGTTGAATGATGTTAACTGTCATCATAACTGTCATCACCCTATGATTGAGACTTCTGAAGTACTGCCTCCTGTGCTACTCTGGACTGGCTGAATTCTGTGTCAGTTTTACCTAGGTTTTTGTGAGGAACGTGCTCTTAAAATGTGCACTGCCATGAGCAGAAGGTGAAACAAATGCAAAAATGATACCCAAACAAAATGTTGACGAATGCCTACAATGGGATCGAGGATGTGTACACCTTCAGGTGCTGGCTGACAACACATACTAGCCATATAATAATAAGAATAATAAAACTTTATTTCTAGACCGCCTTCTCTCCCCAAAGGGACTCAGGGTGGTTAACATACATATAAATGGCAAACATTCAATGCCACAATTTCTTCATTAATATCAAAAGTATAAAATGACAATAACATACACATTATAATAAAAATTCCACATTAAAAAACAATGAATTTAAACATACTAGCTATGCTAGGGAGGGTAGATGGAAAGACATTTGCAGTTCAACAACTGCAGTTCAACAACACATTCTTCACCCCACAAAATATAACTTTCACCATATTCCCCAAATCAGACATTTTTTATTTAGAAGTGATGATAGGACCCCCAAGTGTTTTTCAGTAGAAACAGAAATGGGAAAAATATGATAAGAATTTTTTACAGTGTGTTGTTTAAGCATGAAATCCTTTACATGAGTTAGCAGAAGAAAATAATGGATTTGAGACAACAGCATCATTCTCACAATCAAACTGGAAAATTTTGGAAGTTATAGTCCCAAAAAGTCAATTTCCAAAGTTCTGGTTAATAGCTGGATTGCACAGTAATAACCAAATGCTGCTAGCAATCCAGAAGCGCATAACTACTAGGAAGTGAAAGAAAAGCACCTATTGTACATCCAATGCAAATGAAAGAGAAAAAAACTCACAATTGCCACAGAGCTGCTTACTTACCTGTCCAAGTGCTAGCAGAGATAGTCCCACTTTTGCTGAGGCCATGGAGGCACCTCTCCAGTGCATGGTGGATTCTGTCCTCTGTGCATGTTGTGTGCTGCATCTTAATTCATCTCCTACACCAAAGAATAAATAATAAAATGTAAGTGAGCCTAGGCACAATATAATTTGAGAAGTAAACATGAAATCCAATTAAAGAAGCTCATTCTTCTAGTGTCCTCACTGCTTTTCTTATCAAGGACTGATGCCAGATTTGAACAAGAATACAGAAACAATTCTCTTCGGCTGGATTTCTCATAGCACCCATGAGGAAAGGATACATGGTGCTCAGCATTTTACAAATACAATAGATGCTACTGAAAGAAGGGGTAAGGTTTGACAGCAAAGCAGAACTTTGGCACACCTTGTCCCTTCATCATCCTATTCAGCCCCATTCTGTATAATATCTTTTCAATGCCATACTTGTCTGGGGCTGTACTTGAATGGGTAGCTTGCTGTTTCCACTGAAGCAACAGTGAGCTGTACTCTGGGATAGGTAACATGCCAGATGGCTGTGACAGGAACACTTAGAATCGGTTGGGATCTATAGGATCTGTAGCTCTTTCTCTTATATCTTGGCAGGAACTTCTGCCCCAAACCACACACAGTTATCGAATCCATGGATAATCCCCTTATCCATGGATTTGATATTCACAGTTTCACTTATCCACACTCCTAAAATATTTCCCCTGGAAGTACTCCATGGTGTTGTATAGTGTGTTTTCTGCCCAACTGTCGCCAAAGTATAGTTTGTTATTATCCACAGTTTCAGGGGATACAGTTTCTTAGAACTGTATCCCCTGCAGATACAGAAGTTGCATTATACTCAAAATTGTGCCATGTTTTGGCAAAGTCCACCTCCAGAGGATATTCGCATGTAGGACAAGCAACCAATGCATCTAGGTGACTTTTAAAAATCTGTACACTCACAAGGACAACCTTTGATAGACAATATTACCACTCAGCAAGAGCAATGCTACACAGAAGAAGTAATGTTTACTCACAGCAGCCTGTAATCAAATAAATTTAAAAGGATATGTGTATTTCCAAATCAACATCTTAATCACACTTTTAGGGCAGATGTCACAAGGAAAGTGGTGTCTGAAGAAGAGGCATGATTCATCCCCTGAATGTGGCCCAGAAATAGTCTTGCCTTATGTCAGCTCCTTGTAGGACACCACAGTGAGTGATCAGCGGAAAAGGGAGGTTTCCCTTCCCCAACTGGCCTGACCAGGCAGGAAGTCTGACCAGCCTCCAGAGAGCAAATTCTATCTCACTTGTTTGTGTAATCAAAAACTGACATTAGAATCAAAATGTGGAGACATTCCCGTAACTTACAAAGCCACAGGGTACAGAATCCGCTGTAGATGTCACAATCTCCTCACATGATGCCCTTATGCAAACTAAACCCAGATTGTCTAAGTCTGTGAACTGTACCAGGGACCAGTCGATTCTGAACAGAGGCCCTGGGCAGTATCTTTTTCAGAGATGGCTATGCACCCAACTCAGGTATCTTGTGGGCAAAGTATGACAGCACTTAACATATGGGTTTGGCAAAAGGCAGCAAAGTGGTCTTTCCTAGTGAAAAACAAGCAAATCAACAACATTAGGCACATTCCTGTGCCCCACAATTGCAGGTGGAAAAAGAGGAACATGACACATAATTTGTTGCTATATGCTTTCAAGTTGCTTTTGACTTATGGTGACCCTAAGATGATTTATCATGGGGTTTTCTTGCTAAGGTTTGTTCTGAGAGGGGTTTCCTTCTCTGAGACAAATCACTCTCTCTCTGAGACTGGGAGAGTGTGATTTGCCCAAGGTCACGCAGTGGATTCTCAAGACCAAGCAAGGAGTGAAAAATAATAATAGACAATTAAGAACCAGTTCTCACCTAAGTTGGCAACTCCAAATGTTAGACTGCAACTCCTATGAACACTAGCCATCATAGCTAACAGCAGGAGATTCTGGGAGTTGCAGTCCAACAAAACCTGAAGGATCTAGTGATCACCTCCATTCAGGCACATCATGCAAACATCTCAAGAGATAACCTGGAACTCTGCCCCATAATCCTTGGATTAATTCCTGACCATTTGGCAACCTGCAGTGAAGAATTTGCAGGGCACTTTGCAGATAATGTCTCTCAGATCTGTTCTGACCTGGATGCTGTTATTGATACAGTTCCAATGGATGGAACTTTGGCTCCTACTTGTCTAGTGTTGATGGATATAGACATGATCCTTGGAGAAGTGAGAGCTACCACATGTATTCTAGATCCATGCCCTTCCTTGCTGATCAAACAGGCCAGAGGAGGGCTGACACAACGGGTGAAAATGGTGGTCAATGCCTCCTTAGAACAAGGCAAATTTACAGCTTATCAAAAGGAGGCAGTTGTGAGAACTATATTTACAAAGCCATTACTGAACCCCTTTATAATAGGCAACTATCAGCCAGTCTCCTACCTTCCCTTTCTGAGCAAGGTCTTGGAGCGTGTGATGGCTTCCCAACTCCAGGGATTTCTGGATGAAACAGATTATCTAGATTCATTTCAGTCTGGTTTCAGGCCTGGCTATGGAAAAGAAACAGCTTTGGTTGCTTTGGTGGATAACCTATGAAGAGAGCTAGACAAGGGGGAGTGTGTCCCTGTTGGCTCTCCTGGATCTCTCAGTGGCACTGTCTTACAGTGGCTCCGGTCCTTCCTGGAGGATAGTACCCAAAATGTGGTGCTGGGCAGATTCCTGTTCGTACCTCCAGCCGTTGACCTATGGGGTTCCTCAGGGTTCCATTTTGTCCTCCTTTCTGTTCAACATATAAATGAAACTGCTTGGAGAAGTCATCCAGAGTTTTGGAGTACAGTGCCACCTATATCCACCTAATACCAAGGAAGCTGTCCTGACCCTAAACCAGTGTCTGTCATCAGTAATGGACCGGATGAGGTCAAACAAATTGAAACTTAATCCAGACAAGACAGAGATACTCCTGGTCAGTCAAAAGGCAGACCAGCAAACTGGGATTCAGCCTATGCTGGATGGGGCTACATTCCCCTGAAGACACAGGTCCGCATTTGGGGGTCCTCCAGGACTCGGCACTGAACCTGGGGTCCAGCTATCGGCGGTGGACAGGAGGTCCTTTGCACAATTAGAACTTGTATGCTAACTGCACCCATTCCTTGAAAAGCCACATCTGGCCATGGTGGTACATGCCTTAGTTATATCCCATCTGGATTACTGCAACACACTCTACATGGGACTGCCTCTGAGAGTGCTTGGAAACTTCAGCTGGTCCAAAGAGCGCCCCCCCCCCCCCCCGTTGCACAATTCAAAGTTATGATGCTGGTTATGGTCTTTAAAGTCCTACACGGTTCAGTTCCAGGCTATTTGCGGCAGGCTAAGACCTTCTTATTCAAACAGGCTTTTAAAGATGAAGGTGTTTAAGACCTAGTCAGGGAGTGCTGTGGTTTTTAACTTTGAATATGTTTGATGGATTTTAACTGTGATTTTTTTAGTGCTGTTTGTGTTTAATTCTGTTTTAATGTTTGTATATTTGTATATTTTAAATTGTATACTAATGCTTTTATGTCAAGCCGCTTTGAGTCCCCTTTGGGGAGATGAAGTGGGTATAAATAAATAAAATAATAATAGTCCTAACAGCTAATAATGGTGGCATGAGAAACAGCCCCCTTTATGTTCCTTTGGTCTTCTGCTGGGAGAAAAGTGGGATATTTAGACAGCAATAAGTATGGGTGCATATGTATTTGCCCTCGAGTTGCCTATTGATTTCTGGCAATCCCATGAATGTGATAGGGTTTGGTTAGGCAAGGAATACTGCATCGTGCTTCTCCACTGGTCAGACAGTCAAGGAATGATGGGACCTGGCATCATAAAACACTGGATTCCAGTCTTCCTTCATGGCATATTGTGGCAGTCATAGGGACAGTGAAGCAATTCAATGAAACTTTTATCTAAATTTATTTATTTAATTAATTTATATACCGCTCTTCTCCCCCAAGAGGGGGTCACACTGTGTGACCATTACAAAGTCAAAATATAAAGTGAAAATGGGGTCACTTATTTAATTGTTCTTGATATTATGCAAAAAGTAATGTTCTCAAGTGTGTGCAAGACTATAGAAAAAGCAAGAATTGACATATTGCGGCTGCACTTTTGTAGCAGACTTTTAAAACTCTAGTGAGATTTTTATAGAGCACAGCTTCTTAAACTGTGGGACTCAACCCCAAATGGATTCCCCTTAACACAATATTGGGGTGCTGAAAAATCTGGCAACAATAAAAGACTTTTAAACAAATCTGTTGAATAGTGTTTACAGGTGACTCTGCAGAAGATGTTTCAGCTGTACTTTATAAAAGAAAATCAACCTGTTTAGCAAGTCTTGCAAATGCTTATTTGTTATCAGTCTATGTTTGGTTTTATGTACCTATATAGGGTCATATAAACATTTCTCAGTCCAATGGGGTCATGAGAGGAAAAGTTTAGGAAGCCCTGGTATAGAAGAAAAGGAGTATCAAGAGTATAGGGGGAGGGGGAGGGAAGAGATGGGTATTTTTCTGAATTAGATAAACATTAGCACATGAAGCTACACAAACATATTCAAACATACATTATCATGAATCAGTGACTGCAAACGTCAGGCAATGACTCACACACGTGAAACAACTAAGCAGCTTGTTGGATGCATTCATGCTGGGCAGCTTATCAAGTGAGGAAATGCCAAGATACGAACCTATATGTGCAAACCAACATTGAAAAGCAAGAGGAGAAACATCCGTTTGGGGGCCAAGGAGCAAAGCTTCAAAACAACCATTGAGCAGGATTGTACTGATAACAGACTTGTTTGCCACTCTCTTAGATATGTCGTTCATGAAAGAACAGGAAGATACAATGAAGTGGATTATAACCCACAGAAAGTAGTCTATCAAAAAGATCCAAGAGACACCCAGTTTGACAAACATCCTTTCTGTACCTCTCAGAAAAACATGAACTCCCACATAAACACACAACTATGAAGCTATTTACTTACTTGGGCATGTTTTTTTTTTAAAGTCCATGTAGGCCAGGAAGTGAAATTTTTCAGATCATATGTTTACTGAGAATCTGTGGTGGCAACAAAATGATAGCCTAGATATACAACCTGAAATGTGCTGTCTTGACATAATATGGGCTGGAGGAATGCTTTCCTGAGCTTCCAGGAGAGGAAATATGGCTGCCATAAAGGTAGAGGCCATGCTGTTTGGAACAATTCAGCCTAAGCCTTCTGATATGATGGACTCATGCTATTCTACAAGTGTCACTAGAATCTTACAGAATGTGATACTAGGTTCAGATTTTCTAATAGCTGTTTACTTTTCTAAGATTTACATCCAAGCAAAATCACCTTCATGAGCTAAAAGATAACTAATTTTCTTCTCCACCCATATTTACATCCACTCATTTTAAATCACTCATATGACACACAAAGAGTGATGTGGTACAGCTCAATTCTGGAGACTGTGGTTTCAGTCCTTGCTCACCTCACTTTGTGTTCTTAGGCAAGTAGGCAAAGGCAAGACTCTGAATGTATCTGTAAACAAAAACCCCTGAATGTACAAAAACAAAAACTTATGGGGTTGGCATAAGTTAGAAAAGTCTTGAAGGCACACAAAAGCAAGCTATAGACTAGATGAACCTTTGGTTGCACATACATTTTGATGAATACAGGAAGTACTCCCCCCCCCCAAGAAAAAAAAAAAGAAAACCCAGGATATTTTTTTAACTAGGGAATTTATTTCTCAACAACAACACTTGAAACTCCATCTCCTGGTCAGATTTTACAACCTAAAGCTGCCTCTCTATTTACCCCTATTGAGGGCAATGTACAGTCAGTAGCTTGTATAAACTCCAGTGTGCATGATTAATAATATTGCCGAGTTCCTAATTCACTATGGCATTGTTTTTCTAAATTTCCTTTCATCAAATGAATATAAAGAAGACATGCAGTAGGAAGCAGGACACTGCTATAAATAATGTCATCATTATATGAATTCCTCTTGTTTTGTTGCAGCAGCGGGGGCATATAAAAGAATTGCCATGAACAGCCCAGCAAAAGGACAGGGAATGTCTAACCCATTAGTCAAATGTGGCCTGAAAGAGGTCTTCTGCTGTTATGGAGATATCATTAGCCCTATCCAGGTGGACAGGGCATTGATGTCCCCCAGTGACACACTGTGGTGCAGAATTCAGTTAATATAGAACTAGAACTAGAAAGTAAACATTTTATGACATTGTCATTTGAAGAGTTTTTTAAAAATGTATCTGGATTTCAGCAATTTCCCATGTGACCTTTGTTTATCTACAGACAAAATGAAAATGATTGCAACAAGAACTGATCCAACCCATCAACTGCTTTTATGCAGAATATAATATTATTTATCTGTAAATAAGTGAAGTCAACTCAGAACACATGTTCTACCTCATATGAACATTGTGTATGTAAACTGCACAATTATACCAGTTTGACCTAATTTTAATTCCCATGTTGGCATTATACAGAATCATGGAATTTGTAGTTTGGTATAGGGCTTGGACTTATCTAGTGAATTCCCCAGAACAATAGCAAAATTCTAATTCTTTGCAAAACAATGAACTGCAGGGTTCCACAGGACTGGGCTGTTCATGGCAATTATTTTATATAATCTTTACTGAGAATTTTCAGAACAGAATATATTTAAAAGGACAGGAGGGTTTAGGAAGGGACAATGGTGTATGCGCGGGGGGGGGGGGATATGGGAACAAGGGAAAGAGAAAAAGAGGGGGGGGAGGACGTTTTGTCTTCCATTCTTCTTTGCATTGCTTTATTACTCTTATGTCTCTACGATTACATAAAATTGTCTTTTCCCCTTTCATTCCTTCATCTTGAAATTTAGTTTATTTAAATTGTCTTTTTCTCCTACATAGCCATGTAATCCTTAAAAAGCCACCAGTCTGTCGGTGTAATAGGTATCTCTGTATGTTTCTTCATTAAAAAAGTGAATCTACCCATGTTCATAATTTCCATAACTTTGTCTAATCAATTATCTTTTGATGGTATTTCATCTGTTTTCCAATTTCTTGCGTATACCATCCTTACTGCCATTGACAAGTAAATAAATAAGATGTCTTATTTGTATCCAAGTTAATGTCCATATCTGCTAATCCTAATAAAAATATTCTAGCTTCATTTGAATTTTTATTTTTTTTAATCGTTTGACATTTGTATCATTTTCCAATAGTTTCTAGCTTTTTTGCAGATCCACCACATATGGCAGAATGTGCCATTTTGTATTCTGCATTTCCAACATTTGTTCTGTGTGTTCTTGTACATAGTCCCTAAGTTTTGTAGAGTCGTATACCATCGGTACATCATTTTGTACCAGTTTTCTTTTAAATCTATTGCGTATGTGTACTTCAGTCTTCTATTCCACATCTGTTTCCATTCATTTAATCTTATAGGCCTACCAATATTTGTTGCCCATTTGATCATACATTTTTTTTACCCATTCTGTTTCAGTGGACCATTCAAGTACTTTGTTGTATATACATGTTATATTTTTCTTATCCACATGGATCAATTTATCCCAGAAGGTGTCTTTATCATTGAAGACTGACTTCTTATCTATATTGTAATATTCTTTTAATTGCATTTATTGAAACCAGGAGAAATTTTTCTATCATTGGGTTATCTCTTCTTGTGATTTCAACTGGAAGATATCATTATTTTTTGTTAAAATTTCCCTATAAGTGGGTAATTAAAGTGTTATCAAATTCCTGTGACTGTGCAGCCAGAACAGTGCATCTTGGTCTTATTTGGGTATTATGAAATACTCTTGATTCTGCACCCAGATCCATTTCTGTGAACACAGAGTATTTTTATACTGTACAAAAATATTGGTGTTCTCTTTGATGTACCCTCTACTCTGATGTAGAATTCTGGAGATCTAAAAGTTTACATACACCTGGAGTTTTAGTTGATCCTAATAAACGTGCATAGTAAGTTATTGTTTTGCTTCATTATTCCTATAATGAATATTATAGCCCCCAGGGGCACAATGGGTTAAACCCTTATGCCAGCAGGACTGCTGACCTGAAGGTTGTTGGTTCGAACCTGGAGAGAATGCAGATGAGCTCCCTCTGTCAGCTCCAGTTCCCCATGCGGGGACATGAGAAAAGCCTCCCACAAGGATGGTAAAACAAAACATCCAGGCGTCCCTTGGGCAACGTCCTTGCAGACAGCCTATTCTCTCACACCAGAAGCAACTGCAGTTTCTCAAGTTATTCCTTGCAGACAGCCTATTCTCTCACACCAGAAGCAACTGCAGTTTCTCAAGTTATTCCTATGCTGCTTCATACATACTTTGCTACAAAGCTATTCTCTGCAAACTGGAAACTCTAAATTAAAAGAGCATGGGAGTCCTGAAAAGTCAGTATGCGTTGTATAACCGTATTATGTAGGGCAATACTGGTATTATCTAGCACTACAGTATCCAAACATTCTAAATTTAAACATTAGAAGCCACTGCAGAAAAACTCTAGGCTACATCCTCATTTGGATTCGGTGTAAAAAGCTAATGAATAAAAGAAAAAGAGAGAGAGAGAGAGAGAGAGAGAAAAGGCATGCATGAAAACAACACATTACGCATGTGGCTAAACCATAGAATGCCCCCTTTCCTTACCTTGAATCTGTCAAGAGTCTCAGCTAAGTTATGAGTAGGAGCCTCTGGTAATTCAATCACATGAGTTTTAGCTACACAACAAACCAATTAAACTGAATACCTTTACACAAACAAGGCTTTGTTTATTGCCTGGAGAGGCAGGGTTTTCAGTGCAATCACTGTTCCATTCTTGAATACAAAGAAATGTGTTCATTTCAGGCAACAGCTCCATTCACATCAATGGTTTATTATAAAGATTTAATCTGGCTCTGAAAACACATGACAATGGGGATATTTGGATGGGTAACCTCTCCCAAATGTGAGCAGTTCACATTTACACAATGGCTGGAAGCTGTTCATAAAGGTACATGATGCATACCTACCGTTCGTCTTCACATTGGCTTCAGTCGCACTATCACCACTCCCTTGAGGAAGATTTACAAATTCACAGGCCTGAGCTGTGATGATAAACACACTGCCAACTATGCATGCCAATTAGATCCAGAATCCAACTTGAAAGGGGCCTTTGAAAATTAGAATGGATAGCCACAGAGATGTCAGTAGCTTTGCCAACAGCTGCAGATCTACTACCAGCAACATTTTCATTCATGTGCTGGCACCTGGGATAGCACCAATGGTCTTGATATTGCTATCTAATCTCAACAAGTCAGCCTTGGAAAAAGTAGTTCAAGCAATAGCAGCAGCAGCCCCAGAGAGAAAGGTGTTTATAGTTACAATAGCATCCCTTTATATATCACTCCAATAGTTGCGATCACAACAGCATACTTTTATAACCTATCTCAACCCTTCAGTTTTAAGGCACACCAATCCTTGGATTTGGAGTTTAGCCCCAGAACTTTCAACCTTGGAAATAGGAACTAAAGGATAAGAATTACTATGCAGTAAAATATATTGGCTCCAGAAGCAGTAGAAGGACTAATTTCTATGGTCACACTTAGAGTGAGGCGAAAAGAAAGAATACTACTTGCTGGCATTTCTGAAATAATGCCCAAATGAACATCAGGGCTTCTATGCAGATCTGTGGGCAATATGACACACCGTGCTGGCAGTTTGTTGTGTTTTAGATAAATGTGTCCAAACCAGGAGTTGCCTGGCATCATGATGAAGCAAATGCATATTATGTCTCATTATTTAATACAGTAATGCCTAATGCTATCCTCTGTCAATGAAGTACATTCCTCATGCATTTTAAAAATAGATATTAATGCCTGGTCCACAAAGCTGCTTTCCCCCTTCAAACCTGAACTGAAATTCCAGATATACAAACAAGATTACATTATTAATTATTATTTATTCACCATATTTATATCCCACCTTTCTCTTCCCCTGGGGGGGGGACTCAAGGCGGCTTACAAATGGCACTACATAGTGCCTAAAGCATAAAGACAAGGAAAAAATTAAATTAAAATTAAGCATACATAAAAACATAATTAAAATAGATGTTACACCCCTGGGCAGCGAGAGCACTGAAAACCAACACAGAGGCCAATAACAATATAATATCTTTATTAAAGCAAATAAAGTTTCCAAAGAAAATAAGCAGAAAAGTTGAGCAAGCAATTGACCTTTCAGGAAAGATCAAAATTAGTCCAATAAGTGAAAGTCTTATGTCCAATATTAAAGTCCAAAGTCCAGAAACCGAAACACACTCAGACTTGGTTTGAGTATTGAGTGGGGAAAAGGAGCAAAGTGTCACAAATGAATTCTCTGGAGTAAATGTCCAAAAGCAGGATTTCAGGGCAAAGCAAGAGCTGGATGTGCAGGAGCTGAAACGCAGTCCAAACTTGGGCAAGAAGGTAGACCAGCGCCCGGTCTACTCAGGAGTAAGCGCTCGGTCAGGCCGCTTGAATTTCAGGAGCTAGAGACGATGATGCTTCTCAGTAAGAAGTAATGTTGACACCGCAAAGGAAAGTTCCCAGCGCAATACTTTTATTGAAGTTCATAAGCTCCCCCAAACCAGGTGCCTGACTCCCCAATTCTTCCCAAGAGAACTGAGCCTGCCATAGTCACTGCGCCAGGTGCCTGACTCCCTAATTCTTCCCAAGAGAACTAAGCTTAGCCATAGTCACCACGCTCCGCTAATCTGGCGCTTCTCCTCAAGCTTTGTCTCTGCGATCTCTCTGTTTTCAAAAAAGCCCTGCGATCAAACACTAACCCGTCAGAAGAATCTGGGAGAGCCGGCACTGTTTCAAGGGCATCCTTAATTGGCGCTGGCTCAGAAATGTCAATAGAAGGCATCTGGAAAGGAGTTGAATCTGGGTGACGTGGGAGAAAGCCAAAGTCTTCTTCGTCCTGGTCAGCAATGGTCACGGGTCAGGGGCCAAAGGTGCCTGAGGCATCACAATAGAGTCCAATGTTAAGACACATCATCCAAAAAGCAAGGTCTAAGACCGATCCAAAGTCAATTGCATGATATCAAGTAAGTTTATTGTACAATATTGTTTTTTTCAAAGGCCTGCCCCTAAAAGCCAGGTTTTAACTCTCTTTCTGAAGACCAGAAGAGAGGGGGCTGACCTAATATAACTTGGGAGGGTGTTCCACAACGGAGGAGCCACCACTGAGAAGGCCCTATCTTTCATCCCAACCAATCGCACTTGTGAAGGAGGTGGGACCAAGAGCAGGGCCTCCCCAGACAATCTTAAGCTCCGTGGCAGTTCATAGGGGGAAGATACGTTCGGACAGGTAGACTGGGCCAGAACTACTTAGGGCTTTATAGGCTAAAGCCAGCACTTTGAACTGTGTTTGGTAGCAGAATGGCAGCCAGTGGAGCCGACACAACAGGGGTGTTGTATGCTTCCTGTACGCCGCTCTGATGAGCAGCCTGGCTGCCGCCCATTGGACTGACTGGAGCTTCTGAACAGTTTTCAAAGACAACCCCACGTAAAGCGCATTGCAGTAATCTATACGGGATGTAATCACAGCATGGAGCACCATGGCCAAGTCGGACTTCCCAAGGTACAAGTGTGACTGGCACACAAGTTTTAGTTGTGCAAAAGCTCCACTGGCCACCTCTGAAACCTGGAGTTCCAGGTTCAACGATGAATCCAAGTTCTTTCCCAAGCTGCGAGTGATCCTGGATTCATCTCTATAATAATAATAATAATAATAAAACTTTATTTATAACCCGCCACCATCTCCCCAATGGGGACTCGGGGCGGCTTACATGGGGCCATGCCCAGACACGATACAATATAACAAAATAAAACAAAACATCTCTCTCTCTCTATTGAGATATAATTCTAATTTTGTAAGCAGGTCACCAAGACTTGTTGGTTTGCTTTTTGTTTCTTCTTTAGTCCCCCCCCACCCCACCCTTTTTGATAGCATTTTGCATTACTAGCATCCACTATGAGCACATCTGAAACTGAGAAGGGTGGTGCAAAATTTAATTGTGGGCAACATAGGAAGGATGAGGCTTACAAGAATTTCTTAGAAATGCACTGCACAGAGCACCACAGAGTTTTGCGCTTGTGTTCAGTGCTTCCTTTTTGCTCCTTTGAAGAGGAAATGGGAAATGGTTGAAAACTCAAGCAGTTTCTGCAAAACATTTTGCTGCCATCACTGTGACAAATAGGCTACCCATGGTGGCAGAAAGAAAAGGGGGGCAAGGGCGGAAATGAATTAACCAAGCAGCAAATCACAGCAATAATTTGGGCTGTAGTGGCTGACCCATCATAACCTATCTGATCCCTGGCAGGTTTGAGCCTCCATCCACACAGAGATGAAGCAAAACCTTTAGCTGAGGGGCAGTTCCACAAAACTCAACTAACTTTCAGAAACTGGAATCCAATAAAGGGCCAAAGCCCTGGCTTCTGGTTTAAACATTCTAATTTTTTTTTTTAAAAAATGGCACCAATAGAAGTGAAGCAGTAAAATGAACCCAGATTTCAAAATTGAGGCCTTTGCAGATTATAATCTGCCTAACAAAAATATCTTGGTTTTTTCTCCTGTTCCTGGGCTATTTGGGGTGCTGATTCAGAAAATGGCATTGGATAGATCACATCAGCTATACAGTTTCTTAGATATAATTACTATGATATTTTATGAGTGAGCAAATGAAGATGGGTGTATAGCATATTATCTCAAAAGCTAGAGCTGATAGGGGAAAACCTTTGCCATTTGTGAACTTAGCAGTCAAATATATCCAGAAATAGTTCTAACATTTGAGGCATGAAAATGTGTTCCACAAGAACGAACACTTTTATTCAGGGCATCTTACTGTGAGCAGGTGAGATGCAACATATTGACAGACATCAAACCATGAGGCTATTCAAGCTGTAGTTAAGGTAAACAAATACTGTTGTAAGCCAAAGGTAGGAAGAACCAAGATTCGATGAACATATATAGAGATTACAGAAACTTTTGGTGTTACACAAGATGGGCCTATCACTCTTCAAAACAAGGATTCCCTTATCCTCTGATTTTTGGCGAATTTTCATAGCTTTTATAATAAACCATTTTTTAATAATTGCAGAAATCTGTTCCTGGTTTGAAAGTCTTATTTCCTGTTAAATTGGGTTGTCTTTACTGTGAAAGTCATTGTTCTACTTGAGAAACTTTGTTTTTGTGGCTGAAACTTTGTTAAATTGGTGTGTGATATATACTGTGTATATATAATATATATATAGTCCCTGCATAATGTGTGTGTGTGTGTGTGTGTGTGTGTGTATATATAGGTAAAGGTAAAGGTATCCCTTGACGTTAAGTTCAGTCATGTCTGACTCTGGGGGTTGGTGCTCATCTCCATTTCTAAGCCCAAGAGCCAGTGTTGTCCATAGACACCTCCAAGGTCATGTGGCCGGCATGACTACATGGAGTGCCATTACCTTCCTGCCACAGCGGTACCTATTGATCTACTCACATTGGCATGTTTTCAAGCTGCTAGGTTGGCAGAAGCTGGAGCTAACAGCGGGCACTCACTCTGCTCCCGGGATTTGAACCTGGGACCTTTCGGTCTGCAAGTTCAGCAGCTCAGTGCTTTAACACACTTCGCCATCGGGGCTCATGTATATATAATATACATACACATACACACAATGTGGAGAATATGTGGAAAGGTAGATAGATAAATTGGGAGCCACAGCGAAGGCACCTTCCTGGGAGCAAGGTCTAATAATAATAATAATAATAATAATAATAATAATAATAATAATAATAATAATAAATCCCTTACAATATCCAAGATGGCTCACTGCTACAGAATCTTGGGAGGTTTAGTTTGATATGGTACCATTATTGGCAGAGAAAGCTAAGCTGTAGGAGTTGAAATCCAATCATTTATCCTCCCTATAGAATCAATTTTATATGCATTTTTAGCTACAGAAAAGCTAAAATCAGGACAGTAAAAGAACAACACCCAGAAAATGGGAATTCCAGACAGGAAACAATCAGGGCCAGCTAATACCTCCCAACAAAGGATTCCCCCAGGTAGGAAGCAGCCAGGCTTTGAAGCTGCAAGGCTATTCAATGCTAATCAAGGTGACCAATTGCAACATTCACACTTGCCTCCCACAGACAAGAGTTCTTTCTCCCACCCTGGACCTTCCACAGATATATAAACCCCACTTGCCTAGCTTCGCACAGACGTCAAAACCACTGAGTATCAGGCCTGAGCTGAGGCGAGGCGGCGGCGGCCATTTCCCCCCTCCGTCTTCCTCCTCCTCCTCGGCCTCCTTCCCCCTCGCCCCCTCCCATTGGCTGAGCCCGTGACGCCCCTTTTGCTGAGGGGCAAAAGGAAAGGGCCTGAATGGTGGGAGTTTGGGTGATTTGCAAAAGCTTTTTTTTCCTAACGAAAAAAACGACGACATAACGAAAAACGGCCTCTCGCGATTCGAAACCGCGATATCCAGACGTGTGGACAACCAATGCCGTATATTGCTTCAAAACAAACAAAAATAACGAATTAATAACGGTTAACGGGGAAAACGAATTATTTGAGCAAGTCCACTAGCTACCCTGTTTTTGACTGCTATATCAGAATAAGGGATTCTCTAGCAGCTTGCTTATTAGCCACAAAGAAAACTTTCTCTAGCCACTGCCCAAAAGGTGACATAAAGAGTAAAACAGGGTTACTGTGATTTAGTGTTTTAATCTGCTTATTTCTTATATAAAATCCTGACCGGAAAGTGGGTTAATATCATAGCAACAGAACGGGGCCACAGACATAATGGCATTTGGTTTTACGCAGAAAATTGGCAACAATTGCAGGTGCTTTCGTTATTCCAGAATGTTGTGCAACTGGCTTGTAAGAGATGAGCTTCAAGAAGACATCAAACCCTTATTAAGACTACAGCATTTGAGTATGTGCCACTGGCAGTATTTGAGAGGGAATGTTAGCCACAGGTCATATCCTTAGCCAAAAACAGGGTATTTATTACATTTTATTACGTTTATTACATTGCACAGTGGACCCAGAGGATCCACTTGGGTTTTGCTCCAGAACCTGCTGTGGATGAAAAAATCCATGGATGCTGAATTCCCATTATATACAACTAGCTGTGCCCCATGCGTTGCTGTGGCTTATGGGAATCATTTGTTGGCCAGGTGGAATAGCAATGAATAGCGTTGCAGCCTCAAAACCTGGCCGTTTTCTGGAGTAGCTGGAGTAGCACCCTCAATCAAAGAGCTGCTTTGAAGCCTGGCTACTTCCTTTGTAGGGGAATCTTTGTTTGGCCAGATTGAATTGCACTAAATAATCTTGCAGCTTAAAAGCCTGGCTGCTTTTTACATAGGGCATCCTTGCTAGGCCAGGTTGAATGGGACGGAGTAGCCTCGTGGCTTCAAAGTCTGGGGGTTTTTCACCTAGGGGAAATCTTGGTTGGCCAGGTTGAAAAGCACTGAATAGCCTTGTTGCTTGCAAGCCTGGCCGCTTTCTATCTTGCGGAATGCTTGGTTGGCCAGTTTGAATAGCAATTAATAGTCTCAGTGTGGCAGGTATGAATGCTGCAATTAGGCATTTAATGATTAGCATTTAATGGCCTTCTCAGCTTCAAAGCCTGGCTGCTTCCTGCCTGGGGGAATCCTTTGTTGGGAAGTGTTAGCTGGCCCTGATTGTTTCCTTTCTGGAATTCCCAATTTCCCTGCTTTCAGAGTGTTGCTCTTTATTTACTGTCCTGGTTTTAGAGATTATATTGTTCTGTATTATTACACCACAGTAATTATTTCATATTATATTTATAATCTTATATTATCTGCTTAGAAGTGGATTATATGAGACCCCTTCTACACAGCTGTATAAAATCCACACTGAAGTGGATTATATGGCAGTGTGGACTCAAGATAATCCAGTTCAAAGTGGATAATATAAGATTATAAATGGGTAATATAGCTGTGTGGAAGGACCTTGATTCTACACTGCCATATAATCCAGTTCAAATAAGATAATCTGTATTTTATAGGCAGTGTGAATCACACCTAAGTGCACTCTGCCTGTGCCCTGGGCGCCATTTTCACTGAGGGAGTTGCTAGGATACGAAAGGGGCGGGGCCTAAAGGCAGTAGGAGGGGTGCTGCTAAAGGCAGCAGCACCTACCATTCTAACTGGCTGTTAGGGGGAGAAAGACTCTTCCTCATCCTCTGTATTTTTCTAGGATTTTTTTAAATTGAAAGACATATTTTGGATGACTATGTCTTTTGTGGCCAAATTTGGTATGATTTGGATCAGTGGTTTTGTTGTTTACTCCATAGTAAAACAAACATTACATTTTTTATATATAGATAGCACAGTAAATGGCATCCCTTATATAAAATGGTCAAATCAAGGTTTGGTGGGAGTTGAATTTGGAATTGAGTTTTGAACGATGAGTGGTTGGATTTGTGGATATGAGTGCCGGCTGCTACTATTATTGTTCAGAAGAAGTGTTTCTGGGAATTGCTGCTTGAGATGACACCATAAATTAACAGACCATGGATACTAAATAAGAAGAATTTGTTATTCCACCTCAGACAGCAAAGTCTCTTTGCCCAGATTTTTCTAATGCTACCACACATCAGCTTTTAGGGCAGCACCAGCTAGTCACTACAGCCACGTTATCACACCAGGGCTTTAAAGTGGGCAGCCCCACATTTCTGCTGCTGGCAGAATTCTGGGAAATGTAGTTTAGGGTGAGGCCTTTTGAATTCTCAGCTGCAGAGGTCCTCACCTTCTTAAACTGCATTTGCCAGAATTCTGCAGGCAGCAGAAAAGTCTCATTCATACTACAGAATTATAATGTCATTGTTGTGTGCCTTCAAATTGTTTCCAATCTATGGAATACGCTGACTATAGTCACCCAGAGGACTCTTTCTACAGCTGCCCTCATACTGTGAAATGAACTATTAAATGAGATTCAACAGCTGGATACACTATTGGAGTTTAAAACAGCATTAAAGACAAATCTCTTCCACAGGGCTATACTCTTTAAATGAGTTTCAAAAGGCTTATTTAAATATGCATGCTCATTTAGCCAGCATTACACTATTTTAGCTGATCATGTATTTCAATTGGGGTCTGTGTTTTAGGTGGTATCTTTTTGTTGTATTTTCATCTGTTGTTCCCTGCCTCGATTCATAGGAAAACATGGGTAAGAAATATCTTATTATTATGGTGACCCTAAAGTAAACTATCATGGGATTTTCTTGGCAAAGTATGTTCAGAGGGAGGCTGCATTTGCCTTCCTCTGAGACTGAGAGTGTATAATTCCCCAAAATTATCCAATGGGTAAGGAGCCGCAATGGTACAATGGGTTAAACCCTTGTGCCAGCTGGACTGCTGACTTGAAGGTTTGGTTGCTGACCTGAAGGTTGCAGGTTCAGATATGCTAGACAGGGTGCACTCCCATCTGTCGGCTTTAACTTGTGGGGACACAAGAGAAACCTCCCAACAGAATGGTAACACATCCAGGAGTCCCCTGGGCATGGCTAATTCTCTCACACCAGAAGCAACTTGCAGTATGTTCTCAAGTCACTTCTGACAGGATAAAAAAACAATGAGCTTCCATGGCTGAGTGGGGTCTCAAACTATGGCCTCCAAGATTCCTAATCCAATGCTCAAACCATTGTGTTATGTTGTTTTATTTTGGCTCTCAATTCTGCCGGTGCCTTTGACAAAACTACAAAACCCAGGATTCCACAGGATGAAGGCACAGAAATTAAAGCTTAATCACAACGCTATAACTGTGTTGCATGAATGGGCCCCAGGAACCACACAAGCTTCAGATGCATATTTTTGTGACTCACTTTCATGGGATGTTGCTATGGTGCCAACAATGGAAACAACTGTCCTAAATAATCAGAGAAAAACCCAGGAGGAAATGTTGGATTGCATCAGTCAGGTTTCCTCAATGGCTACAGCAATGAAGAAATCTGAAGCGTCCTAAATGCCATTACCCCAATGCTTGGTGTCCCCTCCTTCCGAAAGGAAGTGAGAAGAGGGTATTGTGCAAAGCAGCAGTTACAAATTGGTTTCTAAAGCCATATAGTAAACATGCAGCCAACTGGAATCTGACTCGGAGGCAAAAAGAAGCTTCCAAGAGCAAAATTTCTTCCTGCGTTTTTGGCAAACCTTGGAACTGTTGCTCTTTGTAGGACAGCTCCCTAAATCTCACAGCTAGCAAGGCCACCAGTTTTAATTTTAAAAAGTAATTTTGCAAGCTCTGATGGGAGTGTGAGTGTCTTTATATGTGGGAGTGACAGTTTTAATGTTCCTTGTAAAGAGCAAACATTCAGTTTGAGACTTTGTGTGTGTGTGTGTGTAAGGAAGGGGAGCAGAGGGAGGGAAGATGAAGCATAATAGTACAGTGTGAGGATGAAAAAGAGAAAACTTAGATCAAAAGAAGAAAGCCTTACCCCTACGTGGAACATGACTACTTGGTCAAAAGTATCCTCCCCACTTCTGTTTTCTTCAATATCCCACATACAACCAATACTCCTACATAAGCTCCTTTAAAAGGAAAACACTAAATTCAGTGCAATGAGCTTTCTCTTACTGTTTCCCAAATTACATGATGATTTCACATCCTTCCCAGTCCTCACTTCCTCAAACAGATTTTAAAAAGTAAAGGACATTTCCACTAACATCTTAATGTCTTCCGACTTGGTTACTCTAAAGTACTGGTTCTTAAACTGTGGGTCCCAACCACAAATGAGGTCCCCTTAGCTTAATGTTGAGGTCACAAAACCTTGGCAACAGTAAAAGGTTTCTAAACATCCCCTAGACATTGACACAAATTTGTTAGCAAATACGTGCAATATTTACAGTGGACCCTACAAAAAATGCTTCAGCTGTACTCCACAAAAAAATCAACCTCTTTAGCAAGTTTTGCAAATGCTGATTTGTTATCATTAATGTTTAATTTTTATACCTTTTTAAAATACCTGTATACTTTGGGTCACATGAAAATTCCTCAGGTGGAAATGAGTCACAAGTGGTAAAAGTTTAAGAAGCCTTGCTCTAAAGTGCTTTCTTTGTAGACAAATTTCTAAGTCAAAGAGGGAGTCCGCAAATATAGTAAGACAGGGAAGGGAAATCACTGGAAATTTCTGAGGAACCGAAACCACCACCAGCAGAGCAAATGGCTCATCAAGACGAAATGCAGCACTGTTTTATCTTAATCCCTTTTTAAAATGGCATTTTAATCTATTCGCTTGAGGTTTGAATTGTTTTTAATGCTGTGAGTGGTTTAATTCTACTTTAACATTCACTTTTTGTTTGTTTTTACTTGTACGGTCTTTGTGAGCTACTCTGAATACCAATTGGGGCAGGTGGGAGAGGAATACCATAAATGTAAGAAAAGGAGGAGGAGAATACAGTACAGTAGAGTCTCACTTATCCAAGCTAAACGGGCCGGCAGAAGCTTGGATAAGCAAATATTTTGGATAATAAGGAGGATTAAGGAAAAGCCTATTAAACATCAAATTAGGTTATGATTTTACAAATTAAGCACCAAAACATCATGTTATACAACAATTTTGACAGAGAAAGCAGTTCAATACGCAGCAATGTTATGTTGTAATTACTGTACACAATGCTATAAAATGCTTTTTGAAAATGGTAATGAAACTGTCTAACCTGTTCAGCAAATATTTGTATGATAAATACCCATGTTTGATGAGCCCTAGCTGGTCCCATGAATATTGCATTGCATTGGTGGTTGTTTGATATTATTACTGTTGTATAAACCTTTGTTTTAACTTCTGTTTTATCATCTTCTTGTGTTTTAAACTGTGTATATTGTTTAATGTATTTGCGCTGTTACTTTTGCAACGTTGTGAGCCACCCCGAGTCCCCACGGGGAGATGGTGGCGGGGTATAAATAAAGTTTTATTATTATTTATTTATTTATTTATGAATTTAGCACCAAAATATCACAATATATTGAAAACATTGACTAAAAAAATGGCTTGGATAATCCAGAGGCTTGGATAAGTGAGGCTTGGATAAGTGAGACTCTACTGTATTTGCAAGGCCTTAAAGATCAAAGCTTTACATTTCTTTTTAGCAGTTATGATATCACTTGAAATGTTATTGTCTTGCTGGTTTTCTCTGAGCTGAATGGTAGGAAAATTATTTTCTCAGCAATAGTATATGGTTACAAGCTATCTAATTGTCTACTAAGTAGGATTAGTCTTGGATGGCCCATTAAGACCAATTCATTTTACAAATAAAGCCTACTCCTGGTTTATATAAAATCCATTTGAATGGTTTGTTGATATAGGCAAATAAATATGCTGAGGATTTTTGGACTGTTTTCAGACATGGCATAAAGGACTGATGACAGCAGTTAACATTTTTAAATTCACCATAATGCCATTGAATTAGCATTTGTTTTTGTGCACACATTATATTGAGATCTGAGCAAGAAAGGATAGGATTGTTTGAATTTTTTGCATTGTGAAACATACATGTATATAGAATCAACAAAGCCCAATGTATGACTGGAACCATTTTTTTCATTAATGAAATAGAAAGTATGAACGCTTCATCCAAATCTTTTGGTGGCAAATTCTAGAGACAATTGCTGAGATCTTGCAACTTGATTGCAACCAAGAGGTCAGAGATGGAAATATTTCAACCCACCAATATCTATGAAAATTATGCATTGTTCATGTGCTTGAGAATTCCCAAGAGAATATAAAACTGCAGAATGTGGGAAGACAAATCTTCATGGTAAGGGAAGTAATTTCACATTCACAACAATTCTACTACTACTGATGTTTGTAACACCTACATTAAAGCCACCCAGAAATGTTAACATTATGTTCCTCTGCAGTAAAAGTAATTAGGAGATAAACATGTACAGAGCAGCAGAGTATTTAACCCTTTATGCATCAAGTTCCTCTTTGCATCTCCACTTCTGCTTTTCACTTCCAGTTTGTTCACTCAGTGTATCTGTTGACAGTAAAGCTTTCTCATTCTCCATTCATAATGAAATATAACTATAATCCCATGTTAAGTTCTACAAACAAGCACTGATCTTGCTTTGGGAAATACAGTTATTTTACCTAAATTTATTTTATTTCACTTCAGTTTTCTTGAGTGCCCTGATCCACAGGGCTGATTTATTCATTTCTTGTTTCTGGACATGAAGAAAAAGACAGAAGAGGCACCCTGGAGGCCTGCAGCCAGTCAGTACAGCTAACGCTGATATGGATATATAGCTTAAGAAAACACCTTTTTTCAAGTGCTGCTCCCAGTCTTCCCAAAACTCTGCATCTATGCCAGTATTCCCTACACCAATTGGAATCAGCGCTCCAAAATGTTTCTTCAGCCAAACTTTTCTTCAAGCCCAAGAAGAGAAAATGTAGATATCACTTCTGTAGGTCAGAGAACCCAAAGAAGCAACTCATATTCAAGTTCACAGGACTTGCTCCAACTGCCTGAAGTTCCATCTGTAACACTATCCCATAGGAGTCACACTTCTTTATTTATTTATTTATTTATTTATTTTTCAAACTTATATGCCGCCACTCCCCTAGGGCTCGGAGCGGCTTACAAGAACCGGCTAAAATCAACAATTTAAAAAACATTTTAAAAACATCATTTAAAAAAAAAATCTTTAAAACATCCTAAAAGCACCTTTTAAAACATCAGCAACAGAACTCAAAAGCCTGCCGAAACAGGTGTGTCTTACATGCCCTGCGGAAGGCCAACAAGTCCCGCAAGGCACGAACTTCAGGTGGCAAGGTGTTCCACAGAGATGGCGCCACTACTGAAAAGGCTCTGCGTCTAGTTGCAGTTAGACGCAAGGTCTTAAAACTGGGGACTTCCAGCAGGTCTTGGTCCTCAGAACGGAGGGATCTCTGGGGTTTGTAAGGGGTGAGGCGGTCCCTCAGGTACATCGGCCCTGGACCATGTAAGGCCTTGAAGGTAAGCACCATCACTTTGAAAGTGATCCGGTGCTCAATTGGTAACCAGTGCAGCTGCCGTAAGATTGGTGTTATGTGGCATCTTATGGGGACTCCCGCAAGGAGCCGGGCAGCTGCATTTTGCACCAATTTGAGCTTCCGGATCACCGACACAGGAAGGCCAATGTAAAGGGCATTACAGTAATCCAGTCTCGAGATGACTGTAGCCTGGATCACTGTAGCCAGGTTGTCCCTAGATAGATAGGGGGCTAGCCGTCTAGCCTGCCGAAGATGAAAAAAGGCAGTTTTGGTAACGGCGGAGACCTGGGCCTGCATCGTCAGTGAAGGGTCCAAGAGGACTCCCAGACTCTTTACTAGTGAAGACGGGCGTAGCACTTCACCATCCAGGGTTGGCAACTGGATATCCCCACTGCCCGGTCGGCCCAGCCATAGGAACTCCGTCTTTGCTGGATTCACCCTCAAACTACTGGAACGCAACCATCCAATAATGGCCTCGAGGCACTGGTGAAAACTGTCGGGTACAGACTCCGGTTGGCCTTCCATCTTTAACACAAGCTGAGTGTCGTCAGCATATTGATAACACTCGAGCCCGAAATCTCGGACCAGCTGAGCAAGTGGTTGCATATAGATGTTAAACAACAGAGGGGAGAGAATGGCCCCCTGAGGAACCCCACAATGTAGAGGGGACCTCTCAGAGACCAGGCCCCCCCTCTCCACTCGCTGTCCACGGTTGTGAAGAAAGGAGGCCAGCCAATTTAAAGCTGTCCCCCTAACTCCAGCAACGGCAAGGCGGTGGGTCAGAAGATTGTGATCGACTGTGTCAAATGCTGCTGTGAGATCCAATAACACAAGCAACACCGACCCGCCCCGGTCAAGCTGGCATCGGAGATGATCTGTGATGGAAACCAATACAGTCTCTGTCCCATGCCCCGCACGGAAGCCAGACTGGAAAGGATCCAGTCCGGCTGTATCGTCTAGGAACTGCTGCAGCTGCACCGCTACTGCCCTCTCAATCACCTTGCCCAGAAATGAAAGATTCGAAACTGGGCGGTAGCTGGAGGGAACCAAACGATCTAAATCTGGTTTTTTCAGCAGAGGAGAGACCACTGCCTCTTTTAATCCCTCTGGAAAGACTCCTTGCTCAAGGAAGCTGTTTATTATCTTCAGCAGCGGGTCACGTAATCCCTCCAAGCAGGATTTTACTAACCAAGAGGGACACGGGTCAAGGGAGCAAGTGGTCGGTCTAGCTGCAGCTATGAGCCTATCGAGACCCTCTGCGTCCAGTGGGATGAACTGGTCGAGGGTGGGCCCAGCAAGTGGCCACGGAGTCTCAAGTTCTCTCATTGTATCAGTTGTGGCGGGGAGGTACCGGCGTAGTAGTGAGATCTTGTCAACAAAATAGCTTTGAAAAGCCTCGGCTGAAGGGGTCTGATCATCACTTTTTGGGTTGGTAGGAACCGTCGTTAGAGATCTAATTATTTTGAACAATTTTGCCGGGCGTGAGCTGGCGGACTCTATCAAAGAGGCATAGTATACTCTCTTTGCTTCGATGGTAGCATGCTCATAGGACTCCATAAATGCCCTGTAAGCTGATCTCGAAGCTCTGTCATGAAGTTCTCGCCACACGCCCTCTAGCCGTCTCTTTTCCCGCTTCATCGATCGAAGTTCCTCGGTGAACCAAGGAGACCGATTTCGGCGGGGTTGGAGAGGGCGTCTAGGGGCGATCTCGTCGAGTGCATTGGACAGCCTGATGTTCCACATGTCCACCTGCACATCGATTGAGTCGCTGACAGGCTCCAGATCCTTCAGAGCATTCTGGAACCTACTAGGTTCCATAAGTCTTCTTGGGCGAGCCCAAATCGGCTCGGCGCCCTTGCCAGGTGGGTAGGCATGCTCCAGCCTGACTCTCAGGGCACAGTGATCCGACCATGGAACCTCTAAAATAGAGGCTTGGGTCACTTGAATTCCTGCGCTGAAGATCAAGTCTAGCGTATGTCCTGCTTGATGCGTGGGCCCAGTACTGCAGAGCAAGAGTCCTAGTGTCTCCATGGTAGACACTAGGTCCATCGCCGCTGCTGAGCAAGAGTCCGTATCAGCGTGGACATTGAAGTCCCCCAGGACAACAAGTCTGGGGAACCTCAAGGACCACTCCGACACAGTCTCGAGCAGCTGGGATAGGCTGTCTGCTGGTGCACTAGGCGCACGGTACACCAGCAGAAAGGCCATGCTCTCAGGGGAATCCCACACCAGACCAACACATTCAGTGCCAGAGATGTCCACAACAGGAACTGCCCTAAGAGAAAAGCTTTCTCGGGAGAGCATAGCCACCCCACCCCCCCGCCTCCCACTCCGCATCTGGTGGGTGATTACATAACCTGGAGATGTTATTTCCTGGAGTAGGATCTCGTCCCCCTCTTGGATCCAGGTTTCAGTGATACACACTAGGTCAGCTCCCTGGTCAGTAAGAAAATCTCTGATAGTAGCAGTTTTATTCCTTATGGACCTAGCATTCACCAACACCAGGGTAGGAGGGGAGGAAACTGGTCGCCTGTCATAGGTGCACTTGGGGATAGGCCGCAGGTCAGAGGGGGGCCGAGTCTTCCGTCGACTCAGCCTCCCTCTAATATTCGGCCTGAGCCTACCGTCATATCTCCCCCTCCCAGAGATCGTAGGAATTTAGATTTATCTCAGGTCTTCAAGGACACAAACCTTAACAAATGTAAGCTACGAGGGAAGTAATATAGAAATGTGTTAATAAATAAGAATATTTGGCCCTATTGTGACCTATAAATTGATTTTTGGACTGATCAAACATCTAGTTCAGAATGCCTAGGATATTAATACAGTAGAGTCTCACTTATCCAACACTCACTTATCCAACATTCTGGATTATCCAACGCATTTTTGTAGTCAATGTTTTCAATGCATTGTGATATTTTGGTGCTAAATTCGTAAATACAGTAATTACTACATAGCATTAATGTGTAATGAACTACTTTTTCTGTCAAATTTGTTGTATAACATGAAGTTTTGGGGCTTAATTTGTAAAATCATAACCTATTTTGATGTTTAATAGGCTTTTTCTTAATCTCTCGTTATTATCCAACATATTCGCTTATCCAACGTACTGCTGGCCCGTTTATGTTGGATAAGTGAGACTCTACTGTACAATCTGCGACTGGCAGAGAGCACAGGAGTTGTTGTGCCAATAGTTGATTTACAAAAACTAAGAGGCTTCTTTTCCATATGTGAAACACTGCAAATGATGAAATCTCAGAAATCCACAATTACACAAAACCAACACACATGGAACTATGTGGAAACATGTACTTGACTAGAACATGACTGTCTTAACTCAAAGGAAGTTAAAAAGTCCATATTTTAGAAACAAATGTGCCAATATGGTTCACATAAGGATCAAACCATATGTTAAGGGAAATCCGTGCTGTTTCTATATTTTTCCACCTACTGTGGGATTTCCTCATGTAAGCCTTGAAAGTCACTGTAAACAGTTCAATGATCATTTAAAAAAAAAGTATACTAAATCCAAATTAGATAGGTAAGGACAAGTACTTGCTAAGACTGTGTTCTAACATAACTAGTGTAGCTTGATCCTCAATCAGCACTTAGAATGATCATGACTACAGTGTTCCCTCACTTATCATGGGGTTACATTCCAGGACCACCCGTGATAAGTGAAAATCCGTGAAGTAGGGATGCTGGGCTTCTCCTTAGGAAGGAAGTAGAAAGAGAGAGGGAGGGAGGGAGGGAAAAAAGAGGCAGGGGAACATGGTGCCACCTCTTTCTCCACCCACTGCCATTTGGGCTCCTTCTCTGCCCCGCCACCAGCACCCGACTGGGACCACCACCACTGTAAATCATAAATATTTATGATTTATATTATTTTAGTGTTTATTAAAAAACCGCAAAACAGCAAGGGCTCAAAAAGTGAACTGCGAAGTAGTGAGGGAACACTGTATGCACATTATACTACCTTTTAAAAAACCACTCTGCAAAATGCCTGCTCTAAATATAGTTACCTTCTTCAATCAAGGAAATTAATACTGAAATGTAATACAGCCTGCCCTCCATATCCGCAAATGCTGCATCCATGGATTTCACCATTTATGGCTTCAATTTTTTTAAAATCCAAGAAACCTCATTGTACATATTGGGATTTGAGCATCCACAGATTTTGATATCCATGAGGGTCTTGGGACCAAACCTCAGCAGATACTGAGAGCTCACTAGATACTAAAGAGTTAACAAATTAAAACAATGTTCTCTCTGTTGGTACCCTGCAGAAATCTTTGCTCCTCCACACACAAGCATACCTGCTTCCCCACTACAGACACAGCTTCAATCTCATGTTTCAATCTTAAGATGTCAATATAATTGCTTTTAAAAGTTTTAAAAGTTTTTAATATATATAGAAAATTTTAATTAGCTGTTTTGATACTGTTTTTATCATGTGCTGTTGTTTTTATATGAGATGTTAAAATTTCTGTGTTTTTGATTTATATGTATTCTGAGATCATATTTTCCTAGGTTCGAAGGGCATCAAATTGTTGCTGAGTGTTAGCTGCTCTGAGTCTCTCAATGAGGAGGAGAGGGTGGGGTATAAAACAAAGCAAATAAATAATAAAGTGAAATAGATAAGGAAGCAACCCATTACAGGCGATACTAAATGCTAGCATCTGTGCTACTATGATAGAGTCACAAGAACACAGTCATTGAGCTATTTTGATGATGAAGTCCAAAGGTCTTTGTAAACTTTGGTATCACAAAATGCAAATAAATGTATCCGCAACTACTCTGATATTGCAAGTGGTTCTTCTGGGGGGGGGGCAGAATTGTTGTTCCATTGTTCTTAGTGATGACCACTGTCCTTGACTACAACTCTGACTTGTCACAAGGGAAATTAAGCTTCTTCCCTTCTCCAGGTACAGTAACTGCTCCTTTCTTCTCCATACTGTGTGGCCTGCAATTGTGTGAATGGCATGGACACCTATTATTAAAACTTACAAGATTCCTCATACCCTGCTTTTAAAGCTAAGCAAAAAAAGGTGTCAGGCACTGTAATGAGTAAAGCTTTTCCCCTGATGTTAAGTCCAGTTGTGACCGTCTCTGGGGGTTGGTGCTCATCTCCATTTCTAAGCCAAAGAGCCGGCGTTGTCCGTAGACACCTCCAAGGTCATGTGGCTGGCATGACTGCATGGAGCACCGTTACCTTCCCGCCGGAGCGGTACCTATTGATCTACTCACATTTGCATGTTTTCGAACTGCTAGGTTGGCTGGAGCTGAGGCTAACAGCGGGCACTCATTCCGCTCCCGGGATTTGAACCTGGGACCTTTTGGTCCGCAAGTTCAGCAGCTCAGCGCTTTAACACACTTTGCCACCAGGCACTGTAATACACCAGCCTTAATGTGTTTCCGCATAGTTGAGAGGCTTTCTTGCCACTCACCAATCCAGAGGTTTGCTTCCCTAGGTTTGGCCTTTGGGGACATCTGAACATGAGTCGGAGATCCTGTATTACTCGTCATTCAATTATTAGTATGGCTTCTGCATGGCATCACCCCTTCTAATCCCCCTTTTCAAAAAGAAGATAGAGGAAGATACAGAGCTGTAAAAAAATTTAATATCAAATCAATATAGTTAGAGGATATTTTAACTGTCATGACTCATGGCTACTGAATGCTGGGAATTGTCATTTTGTGACGCACCAGCATCCTTTTGCAAATATCTTGTAAAAGTGCAACTCTTATTAAAACATTTAGATTAGGGGACATCAAGAAGACATCACTGAAAAAGGATAAACAGAAATTCCACAAGAGCCAAAGGGTCTCAAAAATTTAAAATAGGTGTTCTCAATTTTCTGTTGACTAATCAAGGATCTGGAGCCCCTGATGGCACAGCGGATTAAACCACTGAGTTGCAGAACTAACTGACCAAAAGATCGGCAGTTCGAATCCAGGGAACGGGGTGGGCTCCTGCTGTTAGCCCCAGCTTCTGCCAACTTAGCAGTTCAAAAACATGCAAATGTGAGTAGATCAATAGGTATTGCTCCACATGACTTTGGAAATGTCTACAGACAATGCCGGCTCTTCAGTTTAGAAATGGAGATGAGCACCAACCCCCAGAGTCAGACATGACTAGACTTAATGTGGGAGGAAAACCTTTCCTTAATCAAGGATCCACCCAAAACTTGCCAGGAGTGCACTTTAATAAGGTGGAAAAAGAGCATAGCTTGTCCAAATGCCTTCAAATAAAGGTGTGGACCTTGATTTAGAGATCTGCATGAATACATCCTGATAAGCAGCACACTCCGAAAACTATATGAAACAAAAAACTATATGAAACAATAGAGACTAAGACTCATGCGCACAGCCAAACGGGGATGAGGAAAGCATGGAGACCAGATGTTACTGTACTGCAGTAGTCAGCATTCTTTACAATTGCTAGGGATTATGGGGAATGCAATCCTACAACATCCAGAGGATCAAATTGTTCATCTCAGCCTTTTCACAATCTGAATCATTCTTGAAGAGAGAGATTCCGGACATGAGAAACAGTATTATATATAGATGCTCTTAACTTACATTGGGAGCACATAGCCATGGAGTTAGAAGAACTATAACACCTAACTGAAGTACCGGTAGTTCCATCCATCATGTCATACTGAAAAATACTAAGTGTGATCTAACATTCTTCAGTAGAGTGTTCCCAAATTCTAATAACTTTGTTTCTCTACTAGAGAGGACTTGACATGGAAGAAATCTTCCCAGTTTCCCATTTTTCAAATGAATACTTCTCCAAACTTGCTTTTATACCCTGTTTCTTCATGATTGTACTGTCAGAGAATTTAGCATTTTCATGTAGAAACATCAGGGATTTTCCCCTCCTCCGTCCCATTGGAGGAATGACACATTTTCTCTGAATGCTAAAAATACTCCTCAGATTTTGCCCCACTGGCATGCTGGAAGCCAACACAAAACCCCCTCCACCTCCTACTTTGCATGGAAGCTCCTGCACTCATAACATGTGCAAGAGAAACGTAAGCCAATAGTGCACATGGGTGGACAACAGCAGGGATGAACTCAGCAATGTGAATTAATTGGTCAAACTCAGGGAGAAGCCCTTTGCAACTACAGTGGTCCCTCAGTATCTCCCCTTGGATACTAAAATCTATGTGCAATCTAAACATCCTGCTTATTCTATGCATACAAGTACATGGCCAAGTGCATGATTTTCAATGGCATGCTATTCAGAAAGCAGATACTGTATAAAAACATGTAACAGAAAACCTGTGTTTAAAGCTTTGAAGTTGTCAGTTTTCCAGAATGTAATCAATAGAGTGCGTATTTATAGGATCCATGTTCCACCACCTCAGACCAAGAGTAATTACACTGACTTGTATCTATGCTAAAGGTTTGCTATTACAGTCTCTCTCCAGAGGGATACTTCCAGATGGACAGCTCCTGGTGCTACCAAGTAAAAGATATGGTGCAGCTGTTCTGCCTTGCTCTCTCTGTTTTTTAATGGAAAAAAGATAGAGCAGGAAGATATAGAAAAAGCAATAGAAAAATGCAGGACATTTGCAAGTGGAAAGCATAATCTGGATCCTGTGTGAAAAGTCTATGAATCAATTGCAGAATTGAAGTCTTGTGTGGAATCACCCCCAATTGTTTAACACCATGAGAACTTCTATACAGAAAGCCTACAGTCATGACTATTGTTGTTAGTTTATTGCTAGCCCTATATCAGGAGAAAGGCAAGATAAAAATTATGCAAATAAAGTAAAATAAGCTATGGGCCCAGATGGCAATTTCCCAGCTCCACAAGAGGAAATGAAAAACACCATCAGCTAAAAGTCTACCAGCACACAGGAATGAGTCCACAATTCCCACCTTGAGGTAAGCAACCCTAAAAATAAAGGACAAAGAGAGAGAATGATCAGGGACCCCAAACCCCAAATTCTCTCTTGAAAGATCAGGGCACACACTTTGAGATCCATGTGTAGCCCATGTGTTTGCAGGTTCCATATGCAAGAGAAGAGTGATTTTGGAATCATCTGAGTCAAAAAGGATATCAGTTGTTAACATTGTTTTCCCAAGGGAAGATTATGACAAACCCATCCTTTTTACAGAGAGCCACAGAGACAGAGAAGAGAGAAACACTTTGGCATGAGAACTGATTTCAGTGCTGCTGGGTCTGGCTGTAGGTGAAAGCGTTATCACTTATCGCTAGCCTTGACCTACATTCTTCCACATATCAACCCACAGAGAAGATCCTAATCTCAGCAAGGACAGAATCAGTGGTTACCTAGCCTTTGAGAAATCTCGCCTCAGCATGAGAACTTTCTTGAACTCTACTCCACAAAACAAATACAATCCCATATGTTTTTCTTTGACTACAGCTTTCGGTGAACTATGATCACTAGATTCCCTTGTGGGAAGACATTCAAAATCCTTCTGTAACTCATGACTTGTGAATCATTGATACAGAAGAGCCATACAAAACAATAGGGATGATCTACCCAATGACTTGTCCTTGGAACCTCCAACAGAAAGCTCTCCATATGCTGCAGCAGGCAAAGAGGAGATGGTTATAACCAGGGGTGTACCACAAAGGATGGAGGATAACAGCCATAATTAAATATAAAAACAGTGGTAAGAGAACCCATAGTCCATGGGGAAAAAACACTTGGATATTTTCCTGGTGGCACAATGTGTTAAAGCGCTGAGCTGCTGAACTTGCGGACCAAAAGGTGCCAGGTTCAAATCCTGGGAGCGGAATGGGTGCCCACTGTTAGCCCCAGCTCCTGCCAACCTAGCAGTTCGAAAACATGCAAATGTGAGTAGATCAATAGGTACTGCTCTGGTGGGAAGGTAACGGCGCTCCATGCAGTCATGCTGGCCACATGACCTTGGAGGGGTCTACAGACAACGCTGGCTCTCCAGCTTAGAAATGGAGATGAGTACCAACCCCCAGAGTCGATCACGACTGGACTTAACGTCGGGAAAATCTTTACCTTCTTTTATTTTCATTAGGAGAGACAATGAGGCGAGTGTAGTGGTTTGAGCATTGGGCTAATTCTGGAGAGCAGGGTCATTTCCCTGCTCAGCTATGGAAAACCACTTGGGCAAGTCACATACTCTCAGCCCCAGAAAATCCTGCCATAGAGTCATCTTTGGGTTGGAAATTGCTTGAAAGTACACAATGAGCTATTCTCCATAAGTTTTTCTATACATTCTGAGCTTAGTTATAGTCCCTGCAGTACTGGGATGGAGGCAGGAGAGAGATTGCTTTTAGCCTTGAAGAGTAAAACTTGGAAGGACAAAAATTGCTTATTAGAATTGTTTTTCTTTAACCCTCCCAAGAAAGAGATGCCCTGCAAATCTCTTTTCCCCAGCACAGGTTTTTTGAAGATGGCAGGAAATGAGTACCTGCTCCAACACAGTGGATAAACTACAGACATGTTTATGCTAAGAAAAACTAGATGTGTTCGGTTATATTTATGTTGTACAGTGTATTAAATCAAATAGCAGACCTTGGCACTTGCAAAACCAAGAATGGCTACTCTGTTTCATGGATTAATGGATAAAGAGGAAGCACATAGGGCAATAAACCATTCAGAAGACATTGTGTCCTATATATTATAAGTACACTTTAAGTGCAACTATCAAACTGCATGAATGTAGATGGCTAAATACATTAAAGAAAATAAAAGGAATTGTCTCTGGATGAAAAACAGCTTGTTCACATGAAAATAAGTCCTGACCTAGGATATCATTCAAATAGATTTTTTGTGTGTGTCAGGAGTGACTTGAGAAACTGCAAGTCGCTTCTGGTGTGAGAGAATTGGCCGTCTGTATGGACGTTGCCCAGGGGACACCCAGGAGGCTTCTCTCATGTTCCCACATAGGAAGCTGGAACTGACAGACATGAGCTCACCATGCTCCCCGGGTTCGAACCACCAACCTTGCTGACACAAGGGTTTAACCCATTACGCTGCCATGGTCTTCAATATCCATATAATGCTGGTAACATGGAAGAATAACTTTAGGGGAAAGTGGCCATTGCAGATCAACATAAAGCAATAGGGACAAATATTTGCCTTTGGTAGGAGGTGTTTTAAACAGTGATGGCTACCAAGCTTAAGATGTAGTAAGGGATGGTTTTAAATTTAAAACAGAAGTAGGAAACCTTTGTCCTCACCTTAAACAAGCAAACAAAAAAGAGGTTTTAAACCATCGCAATCACACAATACTTTATCATTGGACTGAAACTGATATGGCTTACTATGGTCTAAAGCAGCAGAAGAGCCCCCCCCCCCCCCCAAAAAAACACACCTCCTTCCTTGCTGCCAATTCAAAAGCATTTTGAGGAAGTGCATTCCAGGAACAGATAGAGGTTTCTCAGCAGGATTTTTGCCTATTTTACATCAAACAGCTGGGCTTTTGAGGGGGTGGGGACAAGTTCAATGTGCTCTAGGGCTCATAAAACTTTTCTGGTGATTCTTTAAAGTACAGTCAATTTATTCTACCCTCATATCTGATGAGATATACAGTATAACTGCACTAAGTCTCTTAAGGAGATAGGGTGGTCTATAAATAAAGATTGTTGTTGTTGTTGTTGTTTTTGTATTTTAAAATATTTATTTACTAGTCCCAAGCAAGGCAACAAACACTACCAGGAAGGTTTACCAGGATAAAATATAAGCATAATGCAGAAGTGACACTACAAACTGAAAGACTTGTTTGTTTTGGACTCCTTAGTCCCTATCACAAGTCCTAGCTGACAAGATCCCCAGGTGCCCTGCACAACACAGGTGCATGTACCCATAGATGCACACAAACATTCATACTTGTATGCCTCTTTCTGTGTACAAGTTAATGAGCAGTAAAACCATTCTTAAGAGAGCAGTAGAATGAGCTTACTGTTACATCACAGAGATTCAAATCATGTTTAGCATATATATTTTCATATGTGTGTTTAAATCTAATGTGCTGTGCAGGAAATAGAAGTATCAGGCACAAATAGATTGGCTTCTGCTACATGCTTCTGCAGACCCATGCAGTAACAAATGTAATTTTCATTTAATAGGAATAATAATCTCTCCCTCCTTGTTTTGCAATGCAGATCATTTTTTAAAGTATCTGGGACTTTAAATCCTAACTGGGCCAGCAAGAAAGTCTCAAGGTGCATCTACACTTGTAGAATTAATGCAGTTTGACACTAAATTGCCATGGCTCAATGCTAGGGAACCGTAGACATTGTAGTTTTACAACTCCAAAGTGCTGGTGCCCCACCAAATGGCACTAATTCTATGGTGAAAATGCAACCTCCAAACACAAGGCACTAGTCAAAATCATTTTTTGATAAGATGTTCGTTCTCCATTCAGAGTGTGAAAGGGCCAGGACAAGATATTTTACTCTGAGAGAACAGAAACATTTTCCCTATCCCAGCCGAGGTGGATAGCGCCCAACCTGCCCAAACCCCTGAGGCAGACAATCTAAGAAACATCTATTCCCAGGACAAGAAAATTCCAATCATAAAATACATTTAAAATAAACAATTTACTGACCCATCCTGAGACAAAAGAATAGCTTATTAAAGCAGCTATCACAATTCTAAGTAGTGCTAAGGTTGAACATGCAAAGTTAGATCTTCCTGGCAACTGGGTTTCCACTGAAGAAGGAAAGGACGATGTTCCTCAAATACAAACACACCATCCTGATATATCTGTTCACTACAATAGCCTTATTATGAACAGTCCAGGTACACTTCTCACTCATAGCAACATGAGAATTGGTTTCTCCTTTTCAATATCCAAGGAAATAATTGGTATAATACAGTTCCGGGGGGTATCTCAAGAGGGATAAGAAAAGAGACACTTCTCCTGACTCCCTTCTTTCCCCCCTTTACTTGGGATGCTTACTGGAACAGAGAGAGCTAGGTTTTCTTCCATTGCCCAATAAGGAGTCTAAACAAGAAGATTAAAACCTGCTTTTAAAATCCATCTGCTATATTGTTTTGAAAGAAAATGCTAGTTGGAGCATCTTTAAAAATATGCAACTCTAATTAGATCTCAAGAAAGTACACACTATCAAGTTCTGTCTGCAATAAATGCTTGGCCGTGTCAAGGACACATCTTCTCTCAGTTTACTGATGGGAAACTCATAAAAACCAAAGTGAGAATTGCAATTGCAATTGCAATAATCCATCCAAAAATGAAATGGCAAGAAAGAAAAACCAAAGCAATGTATGTCTGAAAAAAGTCAAAACAACAGTGTTCCAGGGATTTTCTGCCCAGATAAATAAATGATAGATGGATAGATAGATCCATCCATACATTTGTTGGCCACAGAAAAGATCCAGTCTAACAGTAAATGAAAAGCACTAGAACTGTAGGATGATGTGCTGCCTGGAGCAAAAGACAAAATGTTGTTTTCTCTGTCCTGACCCCACCTCCATTTCACATAGAAAAGCCAAATGATCTCACAATTGAATTTTATTTTAACACTGGCCCTTAGCTGAGCCCAAGGTGAACAGGGAAGAGTATAAATCTAAGCATACATACAGTTAGTGCTCATTGTAAGTTTATTCAGCTCAGTTTTCAAATGAATAAGGCTTTTGTTCCTATTCTAGGATAGTGGTGATTTAGATTCCCCTGGAAGTAAAACTATCTTCTGAAGCTAAACTATGTTCATTTGATGATAAGCACACAATATCTCTATTTAGATATTAGATTGTTAGGTAGAGGTAAAGGTTTTCCCCTGACATTAAGTCTAGTTATGTCTGACTCTGGGGGTTGGTGCTCATCTCCATTTCTATGCAGAAGAGCCGGCATTGTCCAAAGACACCTCCAAGGTCATGTGGCCAGCATGACTGGATGGAGCACTGTTACCTTCCCGCCAGAGTGGTACCTATTGATCTACTCACATTGGCATGTTTTCAAACTACTAGTTTGGCAGAAACTGGGGCTAACAGTGGGAGCTCACTCCGCTCCCTGGATTTGAACCGCTGACCTTTTGGTCTGCAAGTTCAACAGCTCAGCAGTTTAACCCACTATGCCACTGGGGAGATATATAGAATCCCTTATGCAGTCAGCTCTCCCTTTGAGCAGTGGTTCTCAACATGTAGGTCCCCAGATGTTTTGGCCTACAACTCCCAGAAATCCCAGCCAGTTTACCAGCTGTTAGGATTTCTGAGAGTTGAAGGCCAAAACATCTGGGGACCCATAGGTTGAGAACTACTGCTTAGAGAGAAATACACATCACCAAAACTAACATTGTGCTTACTGGGGACAGAATCTTTCAATAGGGAATAGAGAATCGATTTGTTTAGCATGTACTCTGTATACTCCTTACTTCTTAAACAGGATGCAAAATAATCAGAAAATAATGTCTTTCTCGTCAAGCCTCCACAGAAGATATTAGAACAATAAGGAAGCAAAGATGCAGAATTAAATTACCACGCCTCTCCAGGCACCCAGTTGGCAGCTGGGCTCTTCTGTACCACATCAACAGTCTAGAAACTGTCTCATTATGAAAGCGGTACTGTTACAGACACATTCCCCTCAGTTTTCATTTCTTAATGAAAGCTCCACTTTTGGCTACTACTGAAACTCACAACACCTCCTGTGTTCTAAACTTGCCAATACAGGAGACAGCAATTGAAACTAGTGTATGAACAAGAAAGAACAGTGTCCGCCTGCAAGTATCTGAAATGGCAGAAGGATTCAGAGCAATAGTTTCGGAGAAAACACTGACATACAAAGTCAAAATACTGCACTTGCTAAATGGCAAGATTACACTGAGTTGAACTGGGAAACCAAAACTCAGAACTCCTTCTCAAGTTTTTTATTTCTCTGGAATTATTCATTGTGCCAAATGAATTTATTTCTCAAATGCATTTCATTCCTCATTAATACACTTCATCAAAGTATACACATATACTCAGAAGCAAATGATACTGTGTCTCAGAAAAGAACGCATGGGATTACAACCTGAAAGTTGCCTATTATTATTATTATTATTATTATTATTATTATTAATTTCTTACCCATTTATCTCCAAGACTCAAGGTGGGATACAATGTAAATTAAAATACCAAATATAAGAAAAATGCATAAAATCATTACATATATTAAAACATAAGATTAAAACCATTGCACTTTGAAATCATCCAGACATATAAAAATGTCAATTTGAAAATCATAGGTTAAAATCAACTGAGAAGGCCTGCCAGAAAAGATAGGTCTTTAATGCTTTTAAAAATCGAGACAGCATATTTTGCTGTTGAATGTCTTCTGGGAGACCATTTCACAGTTTAGGGGCAGCTGATAAAAGTGTTCTTTGGGTGATAGTTTCCAGTCTAGCCCAGGCTTGTTGGAACAAGCAGGGTTTCTTAAACTTTTCCACTTCAGATCCCTTTCCATCTGACAAATTTCTCCACAACCCTGGATATAGGGATATAAAAGGTATACTAAACAGGGTGATTTTCCTTTTTATAAAATATACAGCAGTGTCTTCTGTAGCATTGCTTCCCAACCTTTCATTCTCCAGGTGTTTTAGACTTCAACTCTCAGAATTCCCAACAGTTACCCAAACTGGCTGACACTTTTGAAGTCCCAAACACCTGGAGGACCAAAGGTTCAGAACCACTGTAAACACAGCACAACAGATTCATGGAAATCTTTTGGGATCCCAACGTTGAGTTAAGGGGTCCCTTTGGGGACAGGACCCACAGTTTATGAAGCAGTACCCTAAATAATCTGAGTGCATGGAGCAGACTGGATGAGAAGTACTGTAATTTTATGAATCAGTTGGATGGCTGATACCTGTTAGTGGTGTTACCTTCCATGAATGTTCCTACTCCCCTTGTAAAATTGCCTGGGTAGGAGGCAAACAGTAAATAGTAAGACATGAATTTGCCTCCATCTTCAGAAGGACAAAACAGATGAGTCAATGCCATTAGCTTCAAGAAAAGAGCTTCTCTGGTATGCTCAACCTTGTAAGAGATATGAAGAAGTAGAAACCAGGGGTTGACCACAGGAGAAGAATCCCTGGTATATAAAGTTTCATTACATCATAAATACACAATCTCTAAAATTCACCAAACATTTTGTTGTATTGCCAAATCAAGCAAAATGACTGAAACATGGGAGAGGATAGGCCGGAAACGCATTTCATATCAAGATCTGCAGCCCTTATCAGCATGGAGAACTTTCAAATCTAACAACAGAAGAGAATGCAGATGGCATGAACACAAACCCTTTTGTGACCAGAAACAACTAAAGCTTGCATTAATGTTTTGCAACTTCCTAAGAGACAGCATCCTGGAGAAAGGTTGGCTCACAAAACATAAATCAAGGGTATTTCTGTAATCTTTTTTATCACCAGAGCACAATGACTTCATTCACAAGCCTGATTTCCACGTTAATCTTCATTATTAGCACAGTACAAAAAGGCACCTTATTGTGAGCTGGGGAGGGGAGCTAGGATGAGAAACCTAACCACATCCTTCATGGTATAGGTTCATAAAGCATTTCCTCTTTAGCATAAGGACAAATGTTAACCAGCAGGTAGCTATCTAACCATATTTTATCTACACCTCTCTCTTCCAAGGACTGTGACACAGGCAGAAAGTGGGTGTCTTTCTTACCAATAGAAGTTATGAGACTTAGGAGACACACTGAAAGGGATCACAAACAACCACCTTCCTGGTGTATATCTGTCATGAAAAAGGAGACCAAATGGAAATATGTACAACTCCATAGGGGTGGCATGAAACATTTCTAAGAACAGAATCTGTTCAGAGTGACAGCTGAATTTGACATTTGTGAAAGCATATTTTCCTCCTGTAGCAGGAGGCTATCTTCACAGCATGGAGCAAGCCACAGATTACCCAGCTCTGTCCACAAACCCTTTCTGCCCAGTATCCACCCAGTACATGTCACCTTCCTTACTCTGCTTAATCATAGAGCCAGCCCTGGCTCTTCAATACAAGAGAGAGAAGTACATATATGCTCCTATTATTTCTCAAAATGTACAGTATACAAACAGCCTTCCTCACTTTTTTTTCTTGCACAGTTGGCTCATGCTTTTGCATTTCAGAATCCACTCTGCCTTTACTTTCTTCCAGAAGCACTCTGTTGTGAAGTGATTTTGCAAAACATTAAGAAAGAAAAAAAGACAGATAGAAGAGGAAGTTGGAAAAGGCCAAGCAGAACCTGCATGGGGCTATGAGCAGGTCGCCACTGAGGAGGGGGGGGAGGGGAGGGGGGCTGGAAAAAAAAACCAAATATTGTGCCACTAGGACAGACTTCAACTCCCACAAACCATCATCAAGAGACTCTCCTCTCCTCTGGAAATTATGGGCTGTATGTGGTGTAGTGGTTTCAGTGTTGTACTCTTGGAGACCAGGGTTCGAATTGCTCCTCAGTCATTTATTTTATTTATTTATAGTATTTATATTCCACCCTTCTCACCCTGAAGGGGACTCAGGGCAGATTACAATGCACATATACTGTACATGGCAAACATTCAATGCCATTATTAGACATACAACATATAGACAGACACAGAGGCAATTTAACATTTGGAAAGCCACTGGGTGACCTTGAGCAAGTCACATACTCTCAGCCTCAGAAGTGGGAACAGGCAAACTCCTCCTGAACAAATCTTTTCAAGAAAACCCTGTGATATGACACACCCTATACAGCAACAACAACAGGCTGTGCAGTAGATCAGGAAGCTTGTGGCGAAGGGCTTGAAATGTCAGAAGCCAGCGGGGAGATGGGGCTGAATAAAAATTCCTGTAGTTCAGAATGAACTTGTGGCTCTCCTGGTGCTTGTGCCTCAAATTCCCAGAAGTTCTAGCCAGCTTGTCCAATAAGTGGAATTCTGGGAAGTGAAGTCCAAAACACCCGGAGGGCCACAAGTTTGACAGCCCTGCTGTAGTTGGAGAAGGGGCTCCTGCTGCAGAATGACTTAGCCTTCCCTCTTCGGAGCCAAACTCCTCTAAAAAATAAACACTGTGGCAACGATTTTGGAAATGTGTTGCCGAAGCTTTTCATGATCAGAATCACTGGGTTGCTGTGAGTTTTCCAGGCTGTTTGGCCATATTCCAGAAGCATTCTCTCCTGATGTTTTGCCCACATCTATGGCAGGCATCCTCAGAGGTTGTGAGGTTTGTTGGAAACTAGTCATGTGGGGTTTATATATCTGTGGAAGGTCCAGGGCAGGAGAAAGAATTCTTGTCTGCCTGAGGCAAGTGTGTTTAAAGCAATTGCAACATTCACACAGACAAGCAGACAAGAGTTCTTTCTCCCACCCTAGACATTATTCCACATACAGTAGAGTCTCGCTTATCCAACATAAATGGGCCAACAGAACGTTGGATAAGTGAAAATGTTGGATAATAAAGAGGGATTAAGGAAAAGCCTATTAAACATCAAATTACAGTATGATTTTACAAATTAAGCACCAGAACATTATGTTTTACAACAAATTGACAGAAATAAGCAGTTCAATACACGGTAACATTATGTAGTAATTTCTGTATTTATGAATTTAGCACCAAAACATCACAATATTTACTACAAAAACACTGACTACTAAAAGGCAGACTGTGTTGGATAATACAGAACGTTGGATAAGTGAGACTCTACTGTATATATAAACCCCACATGACTAGTTTCTAACAGACCTCACACCTCTGAGGATGCCTGCCATAGATATGGGCAAAACGTCAAGAGAGAATGCTTCTGGAACATGGCTATACAGCCCGGAAAACACACAGCAACTTTTGTAAAGTTTGCAGGATCTGTGGTGGTCCTCCAGGATGGGCATCAGGCAGGTTCACAGAGGCGCAAATGTAGGGTCCGGAAAACTAACAAGGGAGGCAAAAGCAGGTTGAAAGGCAATGCTTTCAAGTAACCCTATGGATCCCACTGGGCAGGGAATCCTCAGAGGTGCCTGTCCCTTCTCTGAAATGTTACTTGAAGCAGCCGGTATGAGTCGGCGGTCTCCCATTCTGGGACTAAGCGAGTAACCAGGCTGACCCTGCTTATCTTCCAGGGTCAGAAGGGATCTGGTGCCTTGAGGCTGTTTAGGCATCGCAAGCCAACCAGGGCGAGAGGCTTTTCCCTCCTTGCTTGGCCCGGCCTGCTCCCCAAGCGCCCTTCCGCCTACCTGCGCGCCCTCCCCTCCGGGCCCATCCTCGGCCTCAGTCGAGGCGGGAGTCAACGGGCGGCCGCTTCTCGTCCTTCTGGCTCCGGCAGCCGGTGGCTCAAGTTTGCCATCGCCGAGCCGGCAGGATCTGGAGCACACGCCCGCCTGGGCCGGAGGGGAGGGGAGGGGCGTGGCCTCCCCGGCCCAAGCCCCGCCCCCTACGGCCAGCCCGGTGCGGGGAACTGCGCCGCCTTCCCTCCCTTGGGGCTTGCGGCCAGGGTTGCCGGTGTCCAACAAGCCCTGACAAGCTAGTGATCGCCCTCAAGACAACTTGAGGTCCCAACATCAGAGTGTGGTCGTTTCAAAACGCTTGTGAGGTGGAGTTCATGTCACCTTCGCGGGAAATCCGGTCGGTTGACGGCGAACTCCGAGGCGGGTTTGTTCGGAAGGAAGGCCCTTATCTCCACTGCCACCGGTGGAGTAGTGGGTTAAAGCCTTGTGACTTGAAGGTTGGGCTGCTGATCTGCAAGCTGCCAGGTTCGAATCCCACCCGGGGAGAGCGCGGGTGAGCTCCCTCTATCAGCTCCAGCTCCATGCGGGGACATGAGAGAAGCCTCCCACAAGGATGATAAAAACATCAAAACATTCGGGCGTTCCCTGGGTAACGCCCTTGCAGACGGCCAATTCTCTCACTCCAGAAGCGACTTGCAGTTTCTCAAGTTGCTCCTGACACGAAAAAAAAAATCTCCACTGCCATATAACGCAGTTCCAAACTGTGTTATATGGTTACTGTAAACACATATTCATGCAGTTAAACTCCAAGATATGGGTCCACACTGACAACATAGATGACAGAGTAAACGGGACCCCAGTCTCATCAGCTTCAATCCGATTCTTAGTACCATGGGATCCACCTTACACCACTTTGTTTAAGGTCACCTCGGCTTGGATGGATGCCACTGAGTGTTTGCCCAGAACAGACTATCACTCCACAGCCTTAAACACATTTCTGCAGACTGAGGGGTGTTTGTTGCCTTTCAGATGAAGCTGGATTGCAGTTTCCTTCATGCCCAGCCAGGATTGGCTCTGCTGCCTTGAGCTATCTGAGGAGGCCCAGTCGCAAGTTGCCCCCTCCCTGCAGAGGCTCACACAGAGAGGACCCCTTTCTTGCCATAAGAAGCAGTTGCCTCATGCCACCTCATTCCTAGCCAAGTTTTTCAAACTATAACCCAGATGTCATGAACGATAAAACCTGCAGAAATCAAAACTGCAAATGCCAAGGGAAGACCTTATATAGAGAGATGCAGCTCATTAATGTATACCAGTTTCCTGTTTTGCTCAATACAGTCTTTCTATGTGTCGCTCTAAGTATCAGTGCTATGCATGGCCGTTGGGTGAGGATTCTGGGCACTGTCACCCCCAAAAGTAACTTTTCCCATCTCTGCATATGCTCACACCCATACTAGTGATCGGCTTTGCTTGCACTGAGAAAACTGCAGAAGTGCAGTCTTCTGAAATGCCTTTGCAAGTTCAGCTGGTGTGTTGGTCTGCAGCAGCAAAGAAACAGCCCTCACTTCTTCAGCTGGTGACACAGAATGTGACAGCTAGAAAGCACACAACAGAGCAGTGGTTCCCAACCTTTTTTTGACCAGGGACCACTCTCCAACATTAGTACCAAAAGGATTACAAATCAGTTTTTGGGTTGTTGTGCATTTTCTGGGCTGTATGGCCGTATTCTAGAAGCATTCTCTCCTGACGTTTCACCCCCATTCTATGATAGGCATCCTCAGAGGTTGTGAGATAACACTGAAAAGCTAAGCAAGGGAGGTTTATATATCTGTGGAAGGTCCAGGGTGGGAGAAAGAACTTTTTTCCATTGGAGGCCAGTGTAAATGTTGTAATTAATCGCCTTGATTAGCATTAATGGCCTTGCCAGCTTTGTGGCCTGGTTTCTTCCTGCCTGGGGAAATCCTTTGTTCGAAGGTGTTAGCTGCCCCTGATTGATTCATATCTGGAATTCCTCTGTTTCCAGAGTGTTGTTATTTATTAACTGTTATGATTTTAGAGTTTTTTAAATACTGGTAGCCAGATTTTGTTCATTTTCATGGTTTCTTCCTTTCTGTTGAAATTGTCCTCATGCTTGTGGATTTCAGTGGTTTTTCTGTGTAGTCTGACATTATAGTTGTTAGACTGGTCCAGCATTTCTGTGTTCTCAGATAATATACTGTGTCCAGGTTGGTTCCTCAAGTGCTTTACTCTGGCTGATTTCTCTGATTGAGTTAGTCTACAGTGCCTTTCATGTTTCTTGATTTGTGTTTGGGCAATGCTGCATGTAGTGGTCCCTGTGTAGACTTGTCCACAGCTGCATGGTATACTGTAGACTCTTGCAGAGGTGAGAGGATCCCTCTTGTCCTTTGTTGAACATAGCATTTGTTGGATTTTCTTAGTGGGTCTGTAGATAGTTTGTGGATTGTGTTTCTTCATCAACTTTCCTGTGCGGTTGGTCAGTGGTTCCCTTGATGTATGGTAAGAACACTTTTCCTCTGGGTGGATCTTTATCTTTACTCTCATGGCTTGTCCTTGGCCTTGCAGCTCTTCTGATGTCTGTGGTGATGTATCAGTTGGCCTGTAGAATCCAATTTTTGGTCAACTTTAGATTCGGTTTGGTTAATTGGTGCTGATTCAGAAAGCTGCATTGGATAGACCACATCAGCTCTATTTTCTGATACAGAACTTATGCCATCCAGTAGTCGCCATCTGCTTGCCAACAGAAAACTGTATTTAACAATCTAGGGCTGATGTGGCCTATCAAATGCATTTTTCTGAATCAGCACCCTAAATAACCCCAGGAACAAGCCTAAAAACAAAAATACCAAGGCGTTGCAGTTTACAGGTACCACATGCAATGGCTCCGCTTAAGGGGAGGGAGGAGAAGCAGCAGTCAGGAGGCTTGTTTGGCACCTTTCATGGATAGTCAGCCTCTCCCTTCCCAATATCCCCATTGCCTCAGCACTATAAGAGGGTTTCAAGAGACCAGTCACTCTTGTTGCAATGATGAGACCACAGACCATATTTTAGTTCTTGGGGACCACTTGTGTTCCACGGATCACAGGTTGGGAACCACTGCAACAGAAGGACTTACTCCCTGTGTCAAAATGTGCAACACTCATAGGCACGTTCGGTTTTGCATGCTCTGTTCATCATAAGAAACTGGAGCTTGCTCAAGGGAGCTACTACTTGTGTGGTTACCAGCTGGAGGGGATTACCGGACATGACCATTAAAGGGGGAGGAAGTGTAGAGCAAGGAAGAAGGTTGTTTATCGAGTCATATGTGCTGGGAGGGAGCCTGCTGCAATTGTCAGTGACAAGAGATGTAAACAGAGTGGGCCCTCTCCTTGGACTGTGTGCTATGGCACTAGCACTATTCAAATTGGGCTGTGTCCCTGGCCCTACAGGAAAAAAACAACTCAACAATATCCATGGCATTGTCCAGACAAGAGGCAGTTATGACAAGGGACAGCAGGTGTTCCAGCAAGCAGGCTGCAACCTGTTCTTTTCTTCTTTACAGCTTTCATTATTTGCTTCCTGAAAGCTTTATTTTATAAACAAACAAACAAAACAAATATTGGAAACATTACACGTTTGATTGCAACTTCCGCCAGTTTCTCAACTACTACTAGTTGGGGGGTTGTGGAAGCTGTCCTCCCCAAAACAACTATTCTGAAATCTAAAACAAACTTTCACCTTACTGCTAAAGATGGAATGATATTTATGTGCCTCTTCAGATGTTGATAGACTACAGTGTCCAGCAACCATCAAGTCAATGGTGAAGAATGCTGGAAGTTGCAGTCTAAAAAAATTGGAGGACCACATATTCCTATCCTTGCCCTACAATGAGTCTGACATGAGATCTCGCTATACCTCTGGACACCTATTTTTGCAAATAAAATTATAAGCAAAATTGATCCTAGAAATGAATGAAAACTGGCATTAAGATTATGATCACATAAATATAATAGCATCTATCCAGTTGAACGTAGTAAGATCTGCTGAAATTAATGGAAAAGTTAGTCATGAATAATTTCAAAAGAACATGAGTTACAATGCTTAATGTTCTTATTAGTAAGTCGCACTAAATATAGTGACGTAAACCCTTTTGCTTAGACCTAATTAGAGTAGAACAATAGAATGAAAGGGTATATGGTAAATCACCACATAAATAAATCCCACTGATCAAATGAGTGTGCTTTAATTAAGACTAACAAATAGAATTCAGGCCAATTTATTTAAGCAAGCATCCATTGCGCTCCAATGCAAAATGCAATAGGAAAGGATTTCTATACAGGCATACATGGAATTGTGCTCTTATTTGGAACTGATTTTAACTGGATTCATATGTATGTATCATGAATCTGGGTTATGTTTTTAAAACGGATTGTGTTTTCCACACATTTGTTTTCGCTGGAATTGGACCAAAGTTTGCATTGGATTAGCACATTCCTGGATTTAGACCCTTTTCTAGGAAAGTTGGTTCAGTTAAGACTCAACCTCCTTTGGCAAAGTTCGCTAGGTGAAAGAGCTCAATCTCTTAGAATCATTGTTGGAAGAGACCATCGGGGTCATTTAATACAACTCCATTTTACCATGCAGGAGTACAGAATCAAAGCATTACCGACAGATGGACATCCAGCCTCTGCTTTAAAAATTCCAAAGAAGACTCAGCCATGCCATGAGGCAGCACATCCCACTGCTGGACAGTTTTTACCATCAGGAAGTTTTTCCTAATGTTTAGGTGGAATCAATTTTCTTGCAATTTAACCTCATTGTTTAGTGTCCTACAATGTCATCACATATGAAAAAAATAAGCGTCCTAGGATGCTTCTGCCCCAGTTCACTCACAGACTATATAGGCTGATTTCTGACAGGGCTCTATGGGTGAACTGGGACAGCAGAGTGGTAGGACACAGTGCCACCAACATGGTTGCCTCCCTGTATTCTATTAGGAACAATAGGGCTACCATGAAATTAAGCTGTGCTGCAACGCCTCCCCACAGAGGCTGGCGAATCGTAATGCTGGACCTCATCCATTTTTTTACCTTGGTACACAGAAACCTCAGCAAATGTAATCAAATATTCCAGGATTCTAGGAAATGAGGTTCACACTTTGCTCTCATTTCCCTTAGGGCATCAAATGTGGATAAAATCACTAAACATAAACAACAGTAACACTCGGGGTTGATCATGGAAGCTGATTCAGCATGGCATCTGCTGGATCATCCCCAGTATGGTTTACGAAGTGGAAGAGAGAACCCATTACCCAGTGACACTGAACCCAGTTCAATGCTGCCAGTTAGCCTTCCTAACTGTTCTCTTTGTCATGGCGGTTTCTGGGTGCAACATGGATCTTCCCAGTCAATTGTCACCTGAAGTGACATTGGCTGGAGTGCCAGAGCAACAAGAGATGGGGAAGAAGAGGAATCACCCCCTCTTCTCCCCCTTTCCTTCCTCAATCTCCTTGTCACCCCAGCCAAAGTTACTCCAGGTGACTAGAAACCCACAGGACCCATGTTGCACCCAGAGACCACCATGACAAGAACAACAGGAGACATAAGTGCTATCCTCTATCCCTGGACTGCTTGTGCCTGTGAAAACATGAGATAACAATGTAAACAGTTATGGCCAGTTCTGGTTGTATTGGAATGCAACCAACTGTTTACATGTGTCCAAAGTTGCAGATTGCTCCAAATTTGGGGCAGAATTCAGAGTAACCTGTCATAGAATCACAGAGTTGGAAGAGACCACAAGAATCATCCAATCCAACCCCCTGCCATGCAGGAAAAGCACAATCAAAGCACCCCTGACAGATGGCCACCCGGCCTTGGTTTAAAAGCTTCCAAGGAAGGAGCTTCCACCACACTCCAAGGTAGGGAGTTCCACTGCTGAACAGCTCTTGCAGTCAGGAAGTTCTACCTAATGTTCAGGGGAATCTCCTTTCCTGTCATTTGAACCAATTGCGATGAGTCCTAATATCCAGGGCAGCAGTAAACAAGCCTTATCTCTCTTCCTTATTACATCCTTTCACATATTTATCCATAGTGATCATGTCTCCTCTCAACCCTCTCTAAACATAACCAACTCTTTAAACCCCTCCTCATGCCTTTGATCATTTTAGTCACCCTCCTCTGGACACATTCCAGCTTGTCAATATCCCTGTGATTTGATTAACATGGGTCAAAGGTGTCCTTGCCCTGCATTACCTTGGATCAGTTCTGTGTAATTTGGACACCACGGAGCTGATTCAAAGGCCTTTAACATTAAGTGGTCAGTGTAAATGTGCCCTTGATAAACTGTAGAATCCAAGTTTTAAAAACAACAACATTTATTCATTTATTCATTTTATTCATTTTACAATGAATGAGTGAAAGAGTGATAGAACTGCCATAAGGGAAAAAAAACAAAAACAAAAGAGTATATATTAGGCAACTAAATCAATACTATCGAAAGTAGTAGCCTTTGGTTTGGTGCCGGTCACTGGAAACTTTCCAGGAAATAAAGAACAAATTGTACTCAGTAGCAAAACTATGATGCCAGTCCCTGGCCCATGGGAAAACAATAACTGCTATTTCTCTACATCAGCCTGAACAGCATTGAATGAAATAGTACATGAGAAAGACATAACTGGAAAGTTATCCCCATTTAACATGCTCATGCCACAAGTCACCTCTGGGAGATCACAGCAAGTTTTCCATGAAGAGATGAGAAAACTCTGTATTTATCTCTAGAGCTTTAGGTGCTAGGCAGAATCAACCAACCTCCAATTTTATAATAACACTTCTGAAGAACCCTGCAGAGTGACACAAGGGGTGAGAAATGGAACCCATTTCCTTTGGTATCTTCTTATACCAGATTAACTAAAACAAGCAAACAAATGTCCCTTTGTATCATTGGGGGTGGGAGGTGTTTACGATGTGATTCCTCACCTTTCTTCAAATGGATATAAGGATCTTGTGTGCTTGTAAGTTAATCATACAGCATGTGTACTACCTTCTTTCATTTGTTTGCTTTGTACTACAACTCCCAAACCTCAAGTAATATTATTTTTCTTCAGAAATGCATTTGCATAAAACATTCTATGTATTTAGGCAAATCTATCCTGGGAAATGTGCAAAGGAGGCATCCAAGTGACAGACAGAACAAAGGAACTGCAAATAATATGTTCTGTGTGGTCCTATTAATTAGGAAAATGCCCTGTTTTTCAGGGAACTGAAGTCAATTTGAACATCCAGGACAGCACGTAACACAGTGATTCCACATGGCCTTGCCATTTTCAGAGAGTGCACATCTTGGGATGGATTCTTCAAAATAGCCCTATGCCGACATTTTCTTGCTGTGGAAAGCAGCCAGAGCAATAAGAAGGCGACAAAAGACACTTTGGCAGAAATATTATCTGAGTTTCAGTCATTTGTGTGAAGAAAGGGGATAATGTTGCCAGGGCTGATTTCTCACTTTCCTGACTATCTGACAGAGCTAGCTCAACAGCCAAAACAACAAATGGTACTCCTATTTTATCAAAGCAAAGCTATATCCCAAGCCAACCAAGTGATGGAAGTAACAAGGCAGAAAATTCCTCAACACCTACCCCCATCTCCAATTCTTTCTTCTTTTTCATTCACACAGTTGTTTCCAACTCTTCATGACCTCATGGACCAGTCCAAGCCAGAGCTCCCTATAGGTCGTCGCCGCCCCCAGCTCCTTCAAGGACAAGCCAGTCATGTCAAGGATACTATCCATCCATCTTGCCCTTGGTCGGCCTCTCTTCCTTTTTCCTTCCATTTTCCCCAGCATCATGATCTTTTCCAAACTTTCCTGTCTCCTCATGATATGGCCAAAATACTTCATCTTTGCCTCTAGTATCGTTCCCTCCCTGGTTTCCTCCATTATCCAGCGGATATTGGCAATTTGGTCTCTCATTCCTCTGCCTTTTCTAAACCCAGCTTGTACATCTGGCAACTCTCTCTCCATGTTTTGCTGGAGTCTGCCTTACCTTACTGGCATGTGAAATAAGTGCCATTGTATGGAAGTTGGATATAAATTGATTTTTTCCAATCTGATGGCCATTCTTGTGTTTTCCATATTTGCTGGCATATGGCATGCATCACCTTGACAGCATCATCTTTCAAGATTTTAAACAACTCAGCTGGGATCCCATCGTTTCCTGCTGCCTTGTTATTAGCAATGCTTCTTAAGGCCCATTCAACCTCACTCCTCAGGATGTCTGATTCTAGTTCACTCACCACACTGTCAAAGCTATTCTCTAAATTATTATCCTTCCTATACAGATCTTCTGTATATTCATGCCACCTTTTCTTGGTCTCTTCAACTTCTGTTAGGTCCCTGCCATCTTTGCTTTTGATCATGCCCATTTTTGCCTGAAATTTACCTCAGATGTTTCTGATTTTCTGAAAGAGATCTCTTGTCCTTCCTATTCTATTGTCTTCCTCCACTTCCTTACGTTGCTTGTTTAAAATAGTTCCTTGTCTCTTCTGGCTAACCTCTGGAATTGTGCATTTAATTGGGCATATCTCCCCCTATCACCGTTTCCTTTCGCCTTCCTTCTTTCTTGGACTACTTCCAGTGTCTCAACAAACAACCATCTTGCCTTCTTGGTTTTCTTTTTCTTTGGGACATACTTTGTTGCTGTCTCCTGAACAATGTTGTGGACTTCTGTCCATAGTTCTGGGACTCTATTTATCAAGTCTAGTCCCTGAAATCTATTCTTCACTTCCAACGCATATTCACTAGGAATATTTGTGAGATCATATCTAATTGGTCTGTGTATTTTCCCCATTCTCTTTAGTTTGATTCTAAACTGTGCAATAAGAAGTTCGTGATCTGAACTACAGTCAGCTCCAGGTCTTGTTTTCACCAACTGGATGAATGTTCACCACCTTTGGCTGCAAAGGATGTAGTCAATCTGATTTCGGTGTTGAGCATCTGGTGAAGTCCATGTGTAAAGCTGTCTTTTAGGTTGTTGGAAAAGGGTGTTTGTTATGCACAGTGAGTTTTCCTGGCAAAATTCTATCAGCCTGTGTCCTGCTTCATTTTGTTGTCCCAAACTATGCTTGCCTGTGATCCCAGTTGTCATTTGACTGCCCACCTTAGAATTCCAATCTCTTGTAATGAAAATAATGTCTATGAGGATCTGCAGTAGGTGCTGCAGATCCTCATAGAACTGATCTAATTCTGTTTCTTCAGCAGCTGTGGTTGGGGCGTATATTTGGATTACTGTGATGTTAAATGGCTTGCCTTGAACTCAAATTGAGATGATTCTGTCATTTTTGGGTTGTATCAGAGCACTGCTTTAGCAACTTTATTATTAATTATGAAGGCTACTCTTTTTCTTCGGTGTTCCTCTTGTCCGCAGTAGTAGATCTGGTGGTCATCTGTTGTGAAGTGGCCCATTCCAGTCCATTTCAGTTCACTGACTCCCAGAATGTCTATATTTAATCTTGACATCTCACCAGTAACCACCTCCAGTTTACCCTGGCTCATAGATCTTACATTCCAGGTTCCTATAGTGTGTTGATCTTAGAACATCGGATTTGTTGTTCACCTCCAGCACCATCGGCTGTTAGCCTTCCTTCCAGCTTTGAGCTAACTGCACAATCACATCTGGGGCTAGTTGGACTAGTCCTCTGTTCCTCCCCACTAGCATTTTGACCATCTTCCGACCTGGGAGTCCTTCTTCCAATGGTATACCGACATTTCTCTGGTTGTACTGATCCATTTAGTTTTCATGGCAAGACTACTGGGGTGGGTTGCCATTACCTTCCCCAGGGATCGTATTTAGTCTGACCTCTCTGCCATGACCTTCCCTTCTTGGGTGGCCTTGCATAGTTTAGCTCATGGCATCATCGAGGCGCACAAGCCCCGGCTGCATCAAGGTAACGATCCTTTGCATGGGGCCCATCTCCAATATCCAATACTAAATAAATGACTTAACAATTTATTGCTCTTTCATGGCATCCCAGTCCTGCTTCACTGATGTCCCTTCTACACAGTTGTATAAAATCTACATTGAACTGGATTATACGGCAGTGTACACTCAGGTAATCCAGTTCAAAGAAGATATTGTGGATTATCTGCCTTGACATTCTGGGTTATATGGGTTAAACCCTTGTGCCAGCTGAACTGCTAACCTGAAGGTTGCTGGTTTGACCTGAAGGTTGCTTGTTCAAATCCGCGAGACCGGGTGAGCTCCCGTCTGTCAGCTCTAGCTTGCAAGAACATGAGAGAAGCCTCCCTGCTAACACATCCCCGCACCCCCGGGCAATATCTCTGTAGATGATCAATTCTCTCACACCAGAAGCAACTTGCAGTATGTTCTCAAGTCGCTTCTGACACAATAAAAATGACATAGGGTCATATTAGGGTCACATAGCATGGAAATGACTTGAAGGCACACAACAGCAGCAGCAGCAGCAACAAGGAATCCTAGGGTTCACATTTTAGCCAGAGACACCAGAAAACCTCTCTGATTAAGAATTCTGACCACACTCCCTCAACAGTGAGTCCCAGTATTTCACAGTACAGAACTAGGGCAGATATAGAATCATCATGTTATAATTCTGTAATGTGGAAGGGCTCCATATGAGCCTTATATGAGGTGAAGTGAGTTCAAGGCAAGTTTTCCATGGCTGAGGTCCATCCTGTTTTAGAACAATGTTCATCACACAGCCTAGCCTGAATGACTCCCACAGTAATACACATCTTTGCATGTAAGCAAATATTTTGGAAATAGGGATAAGAGAAGGATTATATTTAAAAGCCAGGGTTGCATAACTTAGTTAAAATGTTGTCACTCTGGCCCAAGTTTCCCAAAACTGCGTAGGCTAAAATGTAAACAAATAAAGGAAAAACTTGTTGAGCCAAAACTACTTAAGGACAGAAAATGAGAATGGAAAGAAGCAATGTCCAAGAGGTTCAGAACATTTTGGATAAAAGCTCCCACATATGCCTTCTTAAAATTGTTGCCTAGCACCAACTTATTCAAATTATTCAGTTTACATAGCCAATGAGGTATTTGTCCATGGATGGACTGAGCAAAGATCAGACCTGCTAACCAGCCTGACTTTTGCCATCAGCATAGTAAACTAAAACGGGAAGCTGAAAGTTTCACAATGTGTTACACTATTTATTTGCTTAAGAACCTGCACTTTCTATCTTAAACTTTTTTGAGAACTTTAAAAATATAACAACAGTACAGCAGTCGTAGAAGTAACGTATGAGTCTGCTGGAGGCAGCTCCAAGAAGCTGTGTGCTTGACCTAACTACTGTACTCTGCATGACAGGACTGGGCCATGGATGATACTTTGCACTCCATTCTGCTTTTACCGTACAGAACATTTTGAGTAGATTCTTCAGCATCTCCTCTGAAGCCTGCCTTGTTACTGTCAGTGTAGAAAGTGCCATCAGTGTGAGTGAGTATTTAAAGGAATTGAAATCAAAAACCTAGGGCATATCTACTATCCAGACTGTAGAGCACTTTGACATCATTGGTGTGCCTCAATGCTATGTAATTTTGGGAGTTGTAGTTTTACAAGGTCTCATGCCTTCCATGCAAAAGAATGCTGGTGCCTCACCAAACTACAAATCCCAGAATTCCATAGCATTGAGCCATAGCAGTTGAAGTGGAGTCACACGGCTTTAATTGTGCAGTGTAGATGCATCCCCAGCTATGTTAGTGTGGAATATCAATATGGAAAAGGATCTTTTTAGTACCTTGGAGACTAACTGAGGCTCCATCTATGGGCCCTTCCACACAGCCCTATATCTCAGAATATCAAGGCAGAAAATCCCATATTATCTGAGTGTGGACTCAGATAACCCAGTTCAAAGCAAATATTGTGGGATTTCCTGCCTTTATATTCTGGGATATAGGGTTGTGCAGAAGGGTCCTACACTGTCATTTAATGCAGTTTCAGAAATTCAGATTAACTGCATTGAACTGGATTATATGGGAGTGTAGACACATATAATCCAGTTCAATGCAGTTTAATCTGCATTATATGAGTCTACACACTGACTATATAATTCAGTTCAAATAATGCATAAATGGAGTCTGAGAGAATGAGATAGATATAGAATAAGCTTAATTAGATAAGGGGCATCTATACCGTAGTATATACAAATGTCTGGAGGCAATAAGATGATTTATTTAAGTGGCTGGCTTTTGCCCTGCTATTCATTTTCTAGGTCCTTTATGTAGAACAGCACTTAGGGATGCTTATCCAGTGCCTCCACTATCACCTTCAAGAAAGAAAGACCTCATTTCTTGGAAGCTATTTTGCAATCCATCAGCAAGGCTGTAGTGTTTACACACATTAGATTTAAAGTGGCCTTTGCTTTAAACACGTCTGCAAATTAATGGCCCATTCGCTTTCTCTTCCATTGCTTTTGCTCCCATATTAATAAATTATTGACAGCCTTTCCTTAGCATTCAACAGAACACAGTGGTTGCTACCTTGGGAAGATGATTAAGTGTTATGAGAGGACAGCAAGGAAGAGTTATTTAATTTATTGCAGTTGTATTTTTACAACTAGTGATATATAGTTGTACAATTTGTTTTCCCTCAGCAGCCAAAGAAATTTAGCAAAAGGTATCTGCTGTTGATTTCACATACCAGAACACCTTAGCCTTGCCCTGAGAGTGACAGAACCTCTGAAGTATTTAGGTTGCAGTTTCAAACAAATTACAGAGTAAGTCCAGTGGAAAAGTTATCCTCTGAGTAAACATATATTGGGGCCTATGACTAATGGCTTAAGGAGAAATAAACACATGCCTATGTAATTCCCACTACTTGCCTAAATAACTGCCATAAAATGGGGGTACATACCTGAAAACAACTGAATTTCTCTCTTGAACAACTTTTTCTGGAGCATACACAGAAAAAAAGATTCAGCTATGTTATTGTAGGGGGGTTTTCTGCATAAACTTTTAATTTTAAAAAAAAATTTTTTTCAAGACAGTGTGTTTACAACTAACGTGCATAAATAATTCCAATGGAAACAGTCATATTTCCTTAGTATGATAGCAATACCAAAAGCATACAACAGAAAGTCAGAGCATATTAAATTGGCACAATTAGCTTCCAAGAACAAAACTAACTTCTTATAAAGGACTGACTGAATGTACTCATACATTACATTGCAGCTGCTACAAAATGCTCTTGGCTTCTTACAAAAACACAAGTGAGCAGACAACTTTGGCAAACATCAACAGAAAATAGGTTTGTACAAGTAGACCAGTTTGGCAATTTTCAAAGAAAGGATTCCTTTCATTAACCAAAAAGCAAACATACAGTAGTTAGATAAAACATACTACGGCACTAATCCTGAAACAAACAAACACTTTTCAGTCTCTAAAACATTTTACATTTGAACTGCGTATTGCTTATTAATACTGGGCCAAAAGCTATCAGGTTGTTAAAGGTTAAATAGAGATTCTTCACAAACCCCATGGAATTGTACACATCAAAATACTATGCTTATAAAAGTATTTAAAACTTTCAGCAATTTAGTCCTCAAATGTAAATCCTTATCTTTAAATGTACAGTAGAGTCTCTCTTATCCAACATTTGCTTATCCAAGGTTCTGGATTATCCAATGCATTTTTGTAGTCAATGTTTTCAATACATCATGATATTTTGGTGCTAAATTCGTAAATACAGTAATTACTATGTAGCATTACTGCGTATTGAACTACTTTTTCTGTCAAATTTGTTGTATAACATGATGTTCTGGTGCTTAATTTGTAAAATCATAACCTAATTTGGTGTTTAATAGGCTTCTTCTTAATCTCTCTTTATTATCCAACATATTCGCTTATCCAACATTCTGCCGGCCCGTTTATGTTGGATAAGTGAGACTCTACTATACTTTACAAAAGTGTAGGCTGCATTCATTCATTTTCAGAGGTTGCAACCTTCGTCTTCTCTTGTTCTCTACCATCACTTGGCATCTTTTTCTTACTGCCAGCATCAAGCTTCTCTCTCTTTTCCTCTGTGCTGTCTCCATTCTGCTGGTTTGCATCTTGAGAATCAGAACCACCATTCACTACTTTTGTGCCTGGTTGCTCTCTCTCCTTCTCAGTTTTCTTGTTTGGTGCCTTCGTCCACTGCTCTTTGGTTTTGTTTGCTTCCTCATGCTGCTTCTGCTCAGCTAATGACTTATTCAACACTTGAGAAAGAACAGAATCTCCTTCTCCCACAAGAAACATAGTCTTAAATTTGTTGTGGAGCATGGTTGCTTTTTCCATAACAACTTGGCTGACTTTGAACTTCCATATTTTCTTAAGTGCTGAAATCATTTCAGCATGCTTCTGAGCCTGTTGCATGGTTACTTAAAGAGAAGCAAGCTCATCCAAAGCTTCAATACATCTATTTATGTTAAGATGATCAATTTGGAGTGAGTTTTTGATTTCTGAATGTATCCTTTGAAGTCTAGAATCCATTGATGTTTCTCTTTTTTTTCCTTCTTAACTTCTGGTTTTGTTGTAAGTAGAAAGGAACATACAAGTTACTGTACATGACTTTGTTAAAGTATATGTTTCTTTTTCTTTTTTAGCTTTGTATTTTGAATTCTGCCTTGAATATGATTCTATAATAAGCCAACCATTAAAAAATAAAGAAAAAAGATAATGTTTCTGTATTTATTATTTTATTTTATTTCCTACCTTTGTTGTAATATGGGGCCCAAGATGGCTTATGAGACAAAGCTGAAAACTATATTATATTGTAAATATAGATACAGATGTTAGCGGGAATTATGCCTTCACATCAGCATAGAGCTTAGTACTCAGCAAAATCAAGGTTTGCTTTTAGGATTTTTGATAAAATATTTTTGATCTATAGTTGGTTGAATTCTTGTAGGAAGAACCTGGGGGTGAGTAGGGCCACCTGTTTGCAGATTTCTCCTTTACGGATTTTGTTATTGATGGTTTCATAGCTGCTCACTGCCTAACTAGCTTGACCTCCTTGGCCCCTCCATCTCTCCCCCCAATTTATAATATGCTCCCTTCTAGTTTAATGATTTTATCAACTTCAACAATACATTTGCCTTTGGAAAATCTGAAAATAATGCTGCATTATAAAGACTGCCATCTGCTGGTGTAAAAGTATGTACCTTGTTGTTGTTAAGTGTCCTCAAATCATTTCTGAATTATGGAAACCCTAACATGAACATATCATGTGTTTTTCTTGACAAGTTTGTTCAGAAGGGTTGTGCTGTTTCCTTCCTGTGAGGCTGAGAGAGTGTGACTTGCCTAAGGTCCTATACAATGGGTTTCTATGACTAACCAGGAATTTGAGCCCTGATCTTCAGGGTCATAGTCCAATACTTAAACCATTATACTGCATAAACCATTTTCAAGAAGGTCATAAAACCAAAACAAAGATAGCCATGCTAGTCCATGAAAAAAAGAAGAACCACACATAGCTTGATGATACCTTTGGCTGGACCAATAATAATGCTTAAAAATAAATTATATGGAAGCTTCCAAATTCTTCAGAACTCTTCATCAGGAATGATGTATATAAAAATAGAGGAGAGGGAAAGAAAACAGGTTTAAAAAAACCAAAATAAGCCATATATTGTTCACCATAGGTTTTAGGCCCCATGTACACTGCCACATAATGAAATTTGAAACTGTATTGTATGAGTCTACACTGACCATATAATATAGTTTCAAATTGTTTTTATGGCAGTGTAGATGGGGCCTTGGCTGGCATAGCCAAAGCTGGGTAATGATATGTATCATAGTTCAATGTCAGCTAAAAGTTGTTTGCATCTGCTTTGGGGTTTATCAAGCACCATCTAAAGTACCTATAGTCTTCACATTGAAGTCTTAGACCAGGTCCAAGATTGGGGAATTCCTTTTGCTTTGTTTCCCCTGGACTCTCCATTCAAAGTCTAGTGCATACACAAATGTTCTTTGGGGGAAGGCATGAAGCACCAAATATCAATTGATGAGACAAAATGTAGAACTAAGAGCCTCCTATCTCCCTGAGTCCATACACTGGAATGACTGGTATATAAAGTACAAATCCATATCTGAGTTATTATGTCAGTGGTCTGCAGCCTTCCTCCTAAGAGAAGTCAGAAGCTGTCCAGGATTTAACACTGCGGGCAGATCAGCAAACAGGAGCAAGCCAGCCAATTCCAATGTCCATTCCAAGGGGTATAAATACACAGAAGTTTACCTCAAGTCCAGGTCTGATATCCAAGGCGTAATCTAGAGTTCAAATTACAGATACAATATCCAGAAGCGTAGTCCCAAAAGTTCAAGGCCCAAGGGCATCCAGGATTCACAGCTGTAGCACCAAACAACAATTGTCTCCATAAATCAATTGTTTTAAACATCAGCCTTTTATGCAGCTCCTGATAAACCTTTGCAGCTGCTATTTTCTTCTTTCAGCCAATTGATTAGACCATCGCAGGTGGATGGCATCGACCCAGAGCTGGACCTGGGCAGGGTGAGTCAATGCCTGTTATTCCTCCTCCTCTTGATTTGACTCGGATACTGCCATTCCTGAAAAGGCCTGATCCTGCTCAGCCTTAGTACATCAGGCTGTTCCTCTTCTTGAGGCCTAGGGCCTTTCCACACAGCTATATAACCCAGAATGCCAAGACAGAAAATTCCACAATATCTGCTTTGAACTGGCATAGCTGAGTCAACATTGCCATATATTTCAGTTTAAAGCAAAAAATGTGGGATTTTATTCAGCTGTGTGGAAGGGGCCTTTCTTAGATGGCTGGAAAAGCAAAATGTGGTTCAAGAACAGGCATGTCACAGACCTAAATGACACATTTTGAAGCCTGTGGTTTCCTTGTGTTCAGTATATAAACTGAAGTGCTGATGAAATGATAATCCACATCTTTTAGTACTAATTTATCAAATCATACATTATAATACATTGATCTGAGACTAGAGCATGGAGTAAATTACAGAAAAAAGAGATTCTGCCTAAATATTACAAAACAAAAATCGTAAGACAGTGGAATATTCTCCCTTGCAGTGGTATAACCCCATCTCTGGAGGTATTTATACAGAGGCTGGATGGTAATCTATCGAGTGCTTTGAATATATCTTCCTGCATGACAGAATGGGGTTGGACTGAATGGCCTTATTAGACCCTATGATTCTATGATTACTTCTGTTCTAATGTCTTAATCAATTGTCTTTTCTTCAATAACCATATTTTTTTTCTCTGAATTCAATCACCTAATCTTTCATTCTGGACTACAGCATTTCCTCCCTCCAGACAGCATGGTTGAGGGATTCTGGAAGTTTGTGATATTGTGAGACCTGTTGAATCTGGACAGTCACACGTTCTCCACCCGCAGTGTAGAAAAAAGCAAGATAGTGCTGTGTCTCTGATCCAGAAACATTTTCACAATCTTTTTATCTACAGATCTATGGAGAAGAAATTATCTCTCCAGAGGAGGAATGAATTAACAGCCTGTGATTGGAAGCTCACATCACTTTGCAGAGGAATCTCAACAATCTTTCTGCTGCTATCCTGAGGTTCCCTGCTGGAAAAGGGAACAGAGTTCAGAAGAACTGCCTTCTTCCTATGGAACATTCTTGTACGTCTAGAAACTTTGTGTGTTGTTGCACTCATCACACAAAACCCAAATCAAAGCTGGTGTTAACTGTATTGGCGTGCTGAGAGAGTAGGGTGTTTGTTTCCAGTATCCAGAGTCTCTTTTACAGAAGACCTAATGGGGCAGCTTGATGCTCTGTTGATGTTATATTATTGTTGTGTGTCTCTTGATTAAAAGGAAGAGGAGTGTCTGAGTAGTCATCCTGGTATTCATCTATTACTTGGAATTTTGTGTCAGAAGGAGTAAGACTTAGAACCGAGATTGATTTGGTGACATTAGGGCATGGCTCATTTTTGGCATCTTGAATACGACTCCTGATGTTCAAGTTCCAGTCCTCCATTATGTCATTTAATTCCTTGACCATTGTTTCTGTAGATAATTTTGCTACTTCTGATTCATATTCAGCTTGACAATCTTCTGGCCCAATACTGCTCTCATTTTCTTGACTAGGAAGATTTCCTGGAGGTACTGCAGCCAGAATCTCAAGCTCTGCCAGTCAAACCAATGCTCCAATAGTAGCTTTCAGGATGGAAACTTCCCTTTGTAGCAAACCCATTATCTGAAATAACCTTTCTGCTGTTTGCTCTACTAGGAAACATTGATCTCGCATGAAGTCATGCAATGTAGGTTCATCATTCCTTTTTTGCTGCTGGATAAAGTCTGCCAGACCTCTCTTTAAGAGTGTTTATAATTTCTTTGTATGAAGACGATTGTCTTTTTAGTGCTGGTAAGGGACTGGGTCAATGGACCAATTAGCAGCCTTTGTTAAGGAAGAACAGAGAGATAGACGCTTCTTCATCACCATCACCCCTTGTCTCCATTGTTGCAATGTCTTTAAGAGGCCCCTCGGAGAGAGAGGACAGAATACAAATAAAGATGATGATGATGATGATGATTATTATTATTATTATTATTATTATATTACTTACTCTGCCTAATGTGGTGAGATCTATGAATTCTTGATTCAGCTAGTGCTCACTTGCTAATGATTCTTTCTCAACATTTGTTGGGTCATAGTATTCTAAAACTGACTTTTGAACAAGGGAGGAGGGAGCAAGCTTGTTTTCTGTTGCCCTGCAGACTAGGACGCAGAACAATGGCTTCAAACTACAGGAAAGGAGATTCCACCTGAACATCAGGAAGAACTTCCTCACTGTGAGGGCTGTTAGGCAGTGGAACTCTCTCCCCCAGACTGTGGTGGAGGCTCCTTCTTTGAAGGCTTTTAAGCAGAGGCTGGATGGCCAGATGTCGAGGGTGCTTTGAATGCGATTTCCTGCTTCTTGGCAGGGCGTTGGACTGGATGGTCCATGAGGTCTCTTCCAACTCCACTATTCTATGATTCTATAAGGGTAGGCAGAGTATTCAGAACAGAGGCTTTGTGTATCTGGGTTAACTGTATTTCTCACAGTCCAGGGGCAGAGCAGCCTCAAAGGTGCTGTCCGGAGTGCTAGAGATGCAGTACACTTTTTTGTCCAGAGAGTGAAAAAGCCGAGCTGGCCAGACAACCCTGTAAAGAAGGAAAATTATTCATCATGCATGAGATTGCAAGGTGGAGAAGTACAGTTCCAACCACTGGACTAGCTCTATGTCTTTGCAGCTGAAGGTCTTGTTCACTCACTGTTTGAAAAATACGTATTGGCTCCAGCTTCACAGACATGCATGCACAGATACTTCACACAAATTTAGAAAGACTTTATGCCCTAGTTCTTTCATCACATGATCACCACAGCTAGAACAAGGGAAGCTCCTTATAACTGTAAGCTAAAAGAGCGTAAACACGTTCGCAACCTTCCCTTACCACAATTTCTGCAATAAAGGATTATTACATGACATACATGTAGCTTTAAAAAACTTTTTACATGCTATGAAATACCTGTATATCTATGATACAGAAAAAAGAATATAAGCAAAAGAGAAAAAGACAACAGCTAACATTCAATCTTCTTATCAGCAGCTATATGCAAATAAATAAGCATAGCTCTGTCTCTAGCATTAGCTTCCATGTGGTTCTTAAAAATGTATGATCGGTTGTGCATTTCTACCATCTATCTAATCTCTTCCTGATATATAAGCAAACCTCTCACAGGATTTGTTTGAAAATTTGCACCTGATGAACCTGAGCTGTATCAGGGTTACAACAGGTCGTTTGAGCTGCCAGAACCTTGGACAGCAGTCCATTGAGGGTGGATCGGTTATTTTTCCTTCAAGAGAGTTGTTGTTCTGGCAAACAATTTCAGTCAACCACACCTTCAAAAGATTTGCAGACTTGGATCTTCCCTTGGCTCCACATCTATTGGTTGCTGACAATAGTCTTTACAGGCCCAGTGTCTGTTTCTGCAGTCTTGTATTTCTGCATGGCTGAAGATTCAAAGGAGGTGTGCAGGAGTTATGCTCAGACTGAAAAGTGAAGGGCAGTGATGTACTGAGAACTCTGTTTGAACTGATATCATATTCTCCTGAGGATAATGTGGAACCTTAGAAAAAAAAGAACATGAAAAATGCCTTTTAAAAAAAGGAAGGGCCTGTAAATCTAGTCACAATAATGTGACTAGAGCATGTCACACTCAAAGGAAGGTAATGGCAAACCTCTTCCAAGTAAATCTTGCAGATCTTATGTTAAGGTTGCTATTTGTTGGAAATGAGCTGACAACACAAGAACAAATCTTGATGATATACGGGAGAAAACCACACACCCAGCCCATGAGCACAATCATCTCCATTGAGGGTTTCAGGTAGCAAGACTGGGAAGGTCCAAGTCAGAGCAGCCAATGCTGGATTAAACATCTCAGTGGTCAAGTGCATATCAGTATAACAAAGAGTGACATGTTCTCCCTTTTTTGCCATTGTCTGATAATCCTTTTAGTTAAGAATTATTGACAATGAGGGTGGGAGGGGTGACATTCAAGATGCATTTTTATAGAATAATCATATGTTTTTTTTTAATTAACTGTCATTTTATGCTCTTTCATCTTGCATTAGCTTTCAATTGATGAGAAGAAGGTGATAAGTGCAGAATAATAATAATAATAATAATAATAATAATAATAATAATAATAATAGGTCTGAATTTTTGAATGGTTTATTATAAAGAACATCTCAATTATGATTTCACTCAAAATTTGGCTGGAAACCAATATTGTAGAACACAGAATCGCTATAATTTGAGCTAGGAAGGGACGCACTGAAAATTATACAGTTTTAGTCTGTCAGTCATTCATCAACATATATTTAAGTAATTACCAATGTATACACATATGAGGCAAGATGTTTATTTATGAAGCTTCCTTTCATACAATAATACAAAAGGCCTAGTTGACACTGTGATCCAGTTTTTGATTGCAAATTTCACATAGAAAACCATTTGCTGTCAGTGGCAGCTGGTGGTGTGTTTGTCAGTGGGATGATGGAGCCATTCCAGATTTAGATTGAACTTTAATGGAGATACCCAGAGTTTGCTGTTGTTGTGTGTCTTGCCCTGAAGTGGTTTCTGATCTATGGCAACATTAAGGTGAACAGGAAGTCTTTTCACACAGATATATAATACAACATAGCAAGGCAGAAAATCCCACAATATCTGCTTTGAACTGAGTTTTCTGAGGCCACACTGCCATATATCCCAGTTCAAAGCAGATAATGTGAGATTTTATTCAACTGTGTGGAAGGGGGCAGAGTTTTATTGACACAAATCTGTTCAGAAGACATTTCTCTAGCCTTACTCTGAGGCTAAGAGAGTATAACTTGTCCCAGGCTACCCAATAGGCTTCATGGCTGAGCTGGTATTCAAATCCTAATCTCCAGAGACCAGAGTCATAGTCCAACATTACACCACTTTGGATCCTGAAACCCAAAGTATTGAACCTCTTTTAGAAATGGCACTCAGGATCTTGAATAGCTCTTTTCAAGCTCACAATAAAACTCAGAGGAGATGCATCACCACAGTGACCATTATGGATTGGTTCATTAGTATTTAAGCACAGAAAAAGCCACAACACTAAGACCAAAGGTCAGCATGCTGTGTCCACACTGGCCAACTAGTTGTCTATGGTAAGCCTGCCAACATGGCATGACCACAAATGCCGTCCCCAGCAACTGATTATCTCAAAATGTTCTCACATTATTGTTCCTTGTTGAATATTGCTATTTCATAAGGTTCCATTAGATGGCAGTGTAACCCTAGAATAAAGGAAGTAGAGGGCAAAGGAATGAGACTGAAGACTTAATGTTGAAGGCATAAAATCAAGCACTAACATCCTCTTCTGATTTGATGGCAGGAAAGATTTACATTAACACAGAAAAACTGTGCTGTCTTAAAACACATATTGTGCAGACTTGTGATACTACTTCCTCTTTGAATTAGTTAAAAATATTTTTAAAGAATGCTCTCTTGCCTAAATTGAAATGGTGGTATTTTCTGACACCGTGGCTTGTCTTTCTTTTTTATTTTTTACATTTCATTAATATCTTTGAATGTTCTGTATTGGATTCACATAGTACTCACAATTCTTTCAGCCTCTTACTAATAGCGGAATAAGAATGCTATGGCATCTTAGCTGCTTGCTATATATATGTCAGTGCTCCCAAAAGTTGGAGTTCCTAGCTACCACTAACGGTTCTCTTAACTACTGTGAGATAAAGGTTCTAATGAATGGTTAGGTTTATAATGTATATTTAAAGCAATTTGGTTAAGATTTTTCCCCTTCCCTTCTAAAATCTATTGTGCCAAATAGTTTGATTGAAAGCCTAACTATCTCAAAGTTAGTTTCACATAAGACAGGGACAGCTGAGTCTTAAGGGAAACTACTTTTCTCTTGCTAATGGAACTGAAATTTTGTTATGTCTTTTATTGTTCTTTGATACTAGTCAACCAGCCTACTTTGGGGTGCTTGTATTTAGTTGCTGGTTCTTGTCTAATTCATCCAATGTCCATCAAAGGTTCCAGTGTCAAAACAGTACAGTCAGTGTTGTCTTATACAGTCTTCCTGCCTAGGAACTTAATGTTCCTCACTGCCACTAAAACCAATGTTTTTAAAAGGCAAACTGTAACATATTAATACTGGTTCCTGCTTTTCATCCAAACCACCTTCATTGTGCCACTTGAATTGAAGGCTGGACCATCAGTAGATAGCAAATGCAATGTTTAGAGCCCTGTGCTATTGCTGGCACCCCTGCACACACACACTGGCTGGAACACAGGAAGGGGATATCCAGTTATGCTTTCTCCCTAAAACCTGGAAAGGAAACTTTCGCCTATGCATAAATTGGTCCCTGTTTTTGAAAGTCCTCCAGAGCCCACCCACCTTAACCCAGCCCTTTTTGAAGCATATGATGACACTGTGCTTCATGACAAGAGGCCAATCCTGGCTGAAATTCTCAAAGAAGTGAAAGAGATAAGCCCAATATCTTGCTTACTGTGTGACTAGATTGAGTTCAGATGGTGCCAGTGCCCAGAGGCAGCACATGTTCATCCTGAAGGGGAATTCAATAGCAGATCTGTCAGGTCACTTGTGATTTACTTTCTACTTCCAAATTAAAACACTTATACACAAGAAATATTCCTGACCTTTAAATTAATTTGTGTGGCTGTTTGAGTTGTAATTTTCTATTTTCTGGCATGTTAGCAAAGGCAGAAATCATGTTTACTTCCAGTATGCATCACCATTGGCAATTCTGGTTAAAGCAGATAGGGATGTTGTCTAATATCTAGAAAGATTTCTAACCTATTCTATAGCAAAGCAGTTTAAGTTAAGCAGCAAGCTGCCTTCCCTGGCAGCTAATTGAGATTACTCATAACCACCTGCTCCTTGAGGAACACTCAGCTACCCAAGTGAAGGCTCAGAGTACCTGATGCTAGCCAAATTATTCTGGCATGTGACTCAGAAATTCCACAAGTGCTTCTTCACATCCCTAACTGTAAAATGATAATAGCAACTGATTCAATGACCTTGCTTCCCTTCTGTGACAGCTGAAACTCTCAGTGTCTGGCAGCCACTTCCCTCTATTTAATAATAAGGCTGCCCATGCTGATAATGCACCTGCATCTGGGCAATGCAGCGCCCAATGTTTCTTTCACGTGGAAAAAATGTCTAACCACTGGTCTTAAAACATTTACATTTTTGTTGTCATTGAAATGTGGTTAGGGGTTTGTTTACATTTTATACAGATGTGCAAAAGCAGGCAAAAACCCTACCTTGCCTAAAGGCACCTGTTCCTCCCTGATCATGGAAGCTAAGTAGCTTCAGCTCTGATTAATATGCGAATGAGAGACCACCAGCAGATACTTTATGCTATACAGTATTTCAGAAGAATGAACTGGGAAATCCACCTTGGGATATTTCTTAGCTAAGAAAAGCCTAAGAAATCCATGGGGTCACTGTAAGTTGATAAGCAACTTGAAGGCACCCACCCACATACAAGTCTCTCTCTGGGATATTGGACCATGCCCATCTCTGCAGATGTTTTCCTGCAGTATTTCTGGAATTGAACCAGCTTTTCCTCATAGGGAGAAATAAGTTTTCTTGAAGTTGTGATCCAAAAAAGCAACCTTTCTCAGCTCAGGTACATCCAAAGCCATTTATTAAACAGGAAGGAAGCAGCATGGGAGGGAGAGAAAGAAATGGAGGAGCTGCAAAATAATAGTGTCAAACGCTTAGGAATGTGAGTGAGCAAACAAGGCCTTCTTCAGAAAACCTTGCTGCCTCAGGGAAGCTGTATCCAGTAAGAAGGTGAGCACCAAGGTGTGAGAGGGATGGACAAGTTGCTGTGTTTAAGCAAGAGAGAGGTGAAGGGTTATCAGATGGGCCAGGAATGGAATGGGGATGGGTCTAGCAGAGCCCACACAGCAGGCCACCAGGACAAATGCAAAGCCTTTTTGTTCTCTCAATTTACCAACCATCAATTGGTAGGGTTCATTTGCTATTGCTCATATGGCCTAATACTAATGATTAGCAATGTCTGCACAACAATGAAACTCAATAAAGGTAGTCCCTAGATAAAGCTCATTTATGAGCAGGTGTTGGCAGGATGATTAGCCCAGTGTGTGTGTGTGTGTGTGTGTGTGTGAGATGAAAGGTGAAGGGGAGCTCTACAATGTATTGACAAATTCTCACCAAACTCTAAGCTTTCACCACTTTCATTCTTAGCAAGACATGAGTGCAAACTGCGGACCACATCAACCTTACAGTTGTCTTCAGAGGGCCATTTGTAATGGTAAGAACATATACATGTAACTATGTTGCTCTGACATTGAAAGGTCACACAAAATGACATGGTGGGCCAGATTTGGCCTGCAGGCCTTGTGTTTAATACATATGAGTGCTGAAGGCATTGTCTCTCCCCAACAAGAACGCTGCCCCTCCCAAACTTTCAGTCTTTCAGTCCCTAGACTTCTAGCATTGCAGTAACTTAAAACATCAGATGAGCATTTATAAGTAGAGTTTAGACATCCAAAGAAAGGGGGCAGGCAGAGTTACAAAGGGAATGTGAACACAACAAATAATAGTTCTAGGTATGAATGAAATTGCCACAAAGGGAGTGCCTCTGGAAGTGCTTCTGCCAGATGCTGCCTGCCCAAGTCAAGGGAAACCTGATGCAACTGATCCTAACTGAAACCTGTCCAAATTAGGAATGTCTCCAAGCTACAGTCATTAAGAGTGAGGTAGCAGTGGAGGACAGGTGACTTTCGGATGCTGCTGGATTGCAAATACCAAAAGCCCTAGCCAGCAGATCCACTGTTTAGCAAGCTGGAGATTGCAGTCTAACTACATCCGAAGGCAGTGGCATCTGGTGGCTTCCATGTCAATGAAATGGTGGCTCAGCTCTGGTTTAAGTCCAAACATTAAAAGATTTATACAAACCCCTTGAATCCACTCCTCCCCAAAATAGGTTTGGCACCTTGGATAGCTTCCTGGATAAACCTGGATTCAGCAAGGAGTTACCAGATGCCACTGGCTATAATACTATGTGTTGTTGTTGTTGTTGTGTGCCTTCAAGTCTTTTCCAACTTATGGTGACCCTAAGTTAAGTTTCTACATTATCTGCTTTAAACTGATTATATGAGACTACGCTGCCATATAATCCAGTTCAAATCAGATAATCTGGATTTTATATGGCAGTGTAGAAAGGTTCACTGAGATAGTTCAGGATGATTTCCCGCAAAGCTCACACAAAATCCCTTTTGAATCCATTGGTTTCGGTTCTAATCTTTGGAACAAAGAAGCTGCTTCTTCTACATGGTATCCCTTCTGATCTTGAAGATGGTTATGATAACCCATTCTTCCCTTATCAAGACTACACTTAACTTCAATCATTTCTCATGGAACTGAAGTCTGAACCCTCTGCAATCTTGGTTTTTTTCTTTCTGGACATGCTTCAGTTTGTTAATATCCATCAAAAACTATGATGCCTGGCCTTAATTCCTGTAGAAAACAGACACTGAGGTCTTTTCTACACTGTCATATAAAATCTTTATTGTCTGATTTAAACTACATTATGCAGTGTAGACTCATATAATCCAGTTCAAAGCAGATAATATGGATTATCTCCTTTGATAATCTGGATTATGTGGCAGTGTAGAAGGGGTCTGCGAGGTCTGTGTTCTTGAGCAAAGGCAGTGAAAGGGGGAACATGCAAATGCAGTGTAGTCAGTGTGTGATGGTGAATCAGCATGTACAGTGGTTTGAGCCTTGGTCCATAGTTCTGGAGATCAAGACTGAATTCTCTACTCAGCCATGGAAACCCTCTAGGTGACCTTGAGCAAGTTTCATTCTCTGAGGAAGATAAAGGCAAAACAAAACCCTCCTCTGAATAAATCTTACCAAGAAACCATAGACATAAGTAAACAATAATTTTGGAGCAACTCGAAAGCACAGAACAACAACAGCGATGGCAGATGAGAAGTAGGTAGCAGTGAAAAAAATATGAAAATGGGGAAAGAGGAAAAGAAAAACGGATTAAGAAGATGCTCATTTCTGGAGAGGGAGGGTGGAGTAAAGGGGGCCAACACTTGCAAGGCTTTGGTTTAGCCATACATAAAAAACGATTGTCATGATGAAAACTCAGGCTCTGTAGAATGAATGCAGTTTGATAAAATTTGATTTGCCATGGTTCAATACTATGGAAACTGGGAGGGTTTCAACCTTCCCCGCCAAAGAGTGCTGGATCACCCCAAACTACAACCCCCAGCATTCCATAGTGGTTCAAAATGTTATCAAACTACTTTGATATCCAGGAAAGCTGGATAGTGTGGACCTGCCAAGGACTGAGATTGTAGTTTGTAATTGCATGGTACAACCCAATCATTGGGTATTTATAGCATCACTTGCGATCCTAGTTGCTGATGATGATGATGATGTCTTTGGTTCTTCTATATTGCCATAAAATTCAGATTATCAAAGCAGTCCACACTATCTGTTTTGAACTAGATTTTATGAGTCTACACTGCCATATAATCCAGTCCAGATAATAAAAGTGTAGAAGTAGCCTTTGTTCCTGCCTGACAGGTGGATCCACCTGGACACCCCCACCTTTGCCTTGGCACTTCCTGAGGCCCAGAGCTGGTCTGCCAGACAAGTGGCTTCCCAAGAATGGCTTTCTGCTGGGCTTTGTGTTGGTTTGCCAGGCCTGACAGGGAGCAGGGAGGGGGGGGTGGAAAGAGAGTCCAGGGCCCCCTGCCACTGAATTCAGTTTCATAATGCAGTTTAACTGAACTATGGAGCTGCATTAAATAGTACTATAGACTCATATAATCTACTGGGTTGCTGTGAGTTTTCTGTACTGTATGGCCATGTTCCAGAAGCATTCTCTCCTGGTGTTTCACGCACTTCTATTGCAGGCATCCTCAGAGGTTGTGAGGTCTGTTGGAAACTAGGCAAGTAAGGTTTATATATCTCTGGAAAGTCCTGGGTGGGAGAAAGAACTCCTGTCTGCCTGAGGCAAACATGAATGTCGCAATTGGCCAGCTTGATTAGCATTGAATAGCTTTGCAGCTTCAAAGCCTGGTTGCTTCCTGCCTGGGGCAATCTTTTGTTGGGAGGCGTTAGGCCCTGATTGTTTCCTGTCTGGAATTCCCTGTTTTCTGGGTGTTGCTCTTTATTTATTGCCCCAATTCTAGAGGGTTTTTTGTTTTTGGCAGATTGTGTTTATTTCCATTGTTTCCTCCTTTCTGTTAAAATTGTCCACCTGCTTGTGGATTTCAATGGCTTCTCTGTGTAATCTAACATGGTGGTTGTGAGAGTGGTCCAGCATTTCTGTGCTCTCAAATAATATCCTGTGCCTAGGTTGGTTACTCAAGTGCTCTGCTATGGCTGACTTCTCTGGCTGAGTTAGTCTGCCCTGCCTTTCATGTTTCTTGATTCGTGTTTGAGCACATGTGGTGGTCCTGGTCCCTATGTAGACTTGTCTGTCCACAGCTGAATGTATCATATAATCCAGTTCAATGTAGTTACACTGCCTTATGAAAATGCATCATATGGCAGTGTAGATGGGCCCCAATTCTCTCAAGAGCAGAACTTTCCGCTTTTTCTTTGGATTTGACAAGTGGGGTAAAAGGTCCTCCTCCTTTGGAAAGATGGAGAGCCCGGGCAAGAGGTGCCTCCAACTCTGGAGCAGCAGCTATGTTTTCGGTAGGAATCCCTTTGGAGTTGAGGTGGGGAGGGTCTCCTTTGAGTGTCGTGCCTTAGGCAGCATCGGAGCTTGGTAGGAAGCCCTGGCCTTGAGCCAGACAGGGTTGGCCCATGTTGGAAATAGCAACCTCCCAAGTTTTTCACTATTTATTTGTTAATGTCTATATTTGCTAACCTGTATTCTATGTGTATGTTAATTTGCCAGTTTGACCATACCTCATTGGTGTGGGAGGAGTTATAGACATGTGATTGTACTGAGCATGTTCAGACTCAGGAATCCTTTCTGTATTCAGTCTGTTTACCACCTCATTGGAGATGGGTGTAAGTTTGCTTCACACCTCAGTAGAGGTGGATGTGTGATTATGGACTTCTATGTGTTAAGTCTGCATTAGACTTCAGTGGAGGTGGATGCTTGTTACTGTGTTGGACTTCAATAGAGAAGTATGACTTATGTTTTAATCATTTAAAAGACTGTTCTAATTGATTTGTATGTATTTTGTAGTTTTATAATATTATGTTTTATTGATGTTGTTATGATCTGAATCTGGCATTGAATTATTGCCATAGTTTGTAAGCAGCTCTGTGTCCCCTTTGGGGGTGAGAAGAGTGGGGTATAAGTAGAGTAAATAAATAAATAATGAACTTCAGTGAGTACAATTATACCTAAAGACTATGGACTATTGATTAAGAATGATACCCTCTGTACTCAACACACAGAGAACAACATCCTATCTATAACTGAACTTTAATAAGAAACGTGCCTGTATGGTGAATTAATACAAAATGTTTGTGAGTAAACAAGATGTTATTTTTCAAAGAAGACTTTGGGGTTTTTTTTATCTCTGACTACATATTTTAACTAAGGTTTCAAGGGAGTGTACAGCGTTCCCTCACTACTTCGCAGTTCACTTTTCGTGGATTTGCTGTTTTGCGGGTTTTCAATAAACTCTAAAAGACTATTATAAATCATAAACATTACAATTTACAGCCAAAGGAAGGGAGGAAGGAGAAGCCAAAGGGAGAGAAAAGGAGCCCAAGTGGCAGCTGGACGAGAAGGTGATTTACCAACACACGATTGGTTGATAAAGACTTAAAATAGTGTATAACTACTAAAAATAATGTATAAATATTAAAATTAATATAGTGTCCCTACTTCGTGGATTTTCACTTATTGTGGGTGGTCCTGGAACCTATTTATTTATTTATTTATTTATTTACAGCATTTATATTCCGCCCTTCTCACCCCGAAGGGGACTCAGGGCGGATCACATTACACATATAGGTAAACATTCAATGCCTTTTAACATAGAACAAAGACAAACAAACACAGGCTCCGAGCGGCCTCGAACTCAAGACCTCCTGGTCAGAGTGATTCATTGCAGTTAATTGCAGCTGGCTTGCTCTCCCGTCTGCGCCACAGCCTGGGCCCTAACCTAACCCCAGCAATAAGTGAGGGAACACTGTATATCTTTTGGGCAACTGCAATCTCAGCTTCAAAGAAACAATCATCCTCTGCTAACCATATATATATATATATATATATATATATATATATATATATATATTTAGTGCCCTGACTTTGTCCTTGGCAGTTCAAAGACATGGTTCTTAAGTTTAACAGCTGAGTTACCTGTGTGCCATTACATGAACACTTGTGAATATTATTTGTTCAAAAGGTTGACTTCTAACAAGTTCATGCTTTTCTTGACTAATGGTTTTCAAAAGGTGGTCTCCGCGTGTTCATGGAGATTCACGTTTGCCAAACGGATGTGACATCATTTTTAGCTTTTCAAAAAGGTTATGCTTGGCATTTATTTCCAAAGGGATATGTGCCCAGAGACTGGGTACAGTTATTTGCAATAGCCGGTCCGGCTTCGGTGTCTTAGGGTACCCCGCCCCCCTTGGACTCGGGGTCTCCCTGGGAGGGGCTCCTCTCCCCTCCTCCCCCTAATGAATCCCCCTCGGGACAGAAAAGGGGGCTGCGCCGCCTCTGGGGCGAATGTGCTGCCGCGGGACCCCGCCCCGTCGCTTCAGGTGGGAGGCCGCGTCCCCCGGAGCTCCGCCGAGGAGGAGGCGGAGGGGAAGGGGGTCCGGGGCGCATTTCCGGGGGAGGGAGGGAAGGAGGCCCCAGGGCCCCCGCCGCCGCCTTTCCGGGCCCTGCGCTGCTTCGGGGAGCGAGCAGGTAAGGCTTCCCTCGGGCGGGCGGGCGGGTCGGGGCGCCGCTTCTTGGGTGGGAAAAGGAGGGGGAGGGGCCTTGGGGCACAAATCCACAAGCAACAGGGAGGCAGCCCCGTTCTCACAGCCCAAGTATCTGGAGCAGGCCCTCCGACCGGGACCCGAAAGAAAACAAGTGTTCTTAACCTTCACGGGGGACGACTTCCTGACCACCCTTCCTCGTCCCAATGGCCTCTTCCCCGCCTCCCAGGAAGCCTCCCTGGAGATCGGGGCGGAAAACATCGCACAAAGCGAGCCAAACAGTTCAAAGACGCAGAGAGGCGTTGGAGCCGCCGCTCGGGCACACACCAAGGGGCCTCCTCCTCTCTATCCCCCCTCCTCACTCTTTCGGACACTTCCTCTTCTTCCTTCCTTCTTTACTTCTTTCCTTCCTTCTGCTTCCTCCCTCTCTTCTCCTTTCTCCTCTTTTTTCTCTTTCCTTCTCTTCCTCCCCTTTCCATCACCTCCACTTCTTCGCCTTCCTTCTCTTCTTCCTCTCCTTCTTCCTTCTCCTCTTCCTCTTCTCTCCTCCTTCTCCTTTTTCCTCCCTCCCTCCCTTCCTTCCTCTACTTCTCCTCCTCTTCCTCCTCCTCCTGCGTCGCCTTGATTCCGGCCTTGGTAATTAATGTGGCGTTTCGGCCAAGCCCCCGCTCGGGATAAAGCCGCCATTCATGCCGGCCGCCTAATCTGAACACAATCTGGAAGAAAGGCTCTCAGGGAGACAGAGGCGGCCTTTCGCTTCCCGCTCAAAAGAGCTGTCACTCCGTCGCAATCCATGGGGCCTGGGCGGGGACGCCGCGCCGCCGCCTCGCCCCAAGCCCCTTTGAAGCCCCCACTCCAAGATGGAAACCCTCCGACTGTTTCCTTGAGGAAAGGGCGCCGAGGGCCCCATCCGGGAGCCCGCGCTGGACCCAGCCGAGGCCCGCTTGGAAGGGGGCGCGGGGAGACCCGCCGGAACCAGCCCTTCCCACTCAGCCAGGTGCAGGGCAGCCACACCCGACTTTCTGTTGCTGGGAATCCTTCCCATTGCTACTCAGGCAACTACACTGCCATATGCGCCAGTTTCTGAATCCAGATTGTCTGCTTTGAACTGGATTATATGGCAGTGTAAATCCAGCCTAAATCTAGGGGTTCAACTGCTCTTCCCTGTTTTCCCCGAAGCCTCCCTCAAGGATGGAGGTAAAAACATCAAAACATCCGGGCGTCCCCTGGGCCAATTTTCTCACACCAGACACGACTTGTAGTTTCTCAAGTCGCTCCTGACACGAAAATGTTTTTAATTCAGTTTCAAACTGGTATTGAAGAAAGTGTTTTCACTGTGTGGATGATTATAAAAGAAATCCTGGACCCAATTTGAGACCCGGATGGAAATGATGCGCATTCGGGGCTTTCTTTCTTTGGCAGGCTTTTGCGGGAGTTTGATCTCTGGCCGCAACAGTTTGAAACTAGCCTTGAACCGCATTCCTGGTAGGCGTAGATGGGGCCTTGGTCTCTCCTCGAAAGCAGGGAGCTTGGGCCACCTTTGGGTCGCGTTTGTCTGGGTGTCTTCCCGGCTTTTTTCTGTCCCTCTAATTCGTGGCATCTTTTTTTTTGGGGGGGGGGGAGGGGGATAGAAACTCCTCTGCATTGGCGAAGGCTTTCATGGCCGGGATCACTGGGTTGCTGTGAATTTTCCGGGCTGTGTGGCCATGTTCCAGAAGCATTCTCTCCTGACGTTTCGCCCATATCTATGGCAGGCATCCTCAGAGATTGTGAGGTCTGTTAAAATAGAAACTTCTCTAGTCGCGACAAGACGAGAGCAGTGTTTTCCCTGGGAAACGGGGTTATTTGAGGGGAGAGCGCTTTCCTTTTGGCGAGCCTTGATCCACAGGGGCTGTTTCTCCCCAATCCTAGGGTGCATGTTATACTGCAGAATTGACACAGTTTAACACCGCTTGAATTACTACCGCGATATATGCTACGGAATCCTGGCGGTGTTTACCTTCCCTACCGGAGAGTGCTATTGCCTCACATCGAACTATAACTCCCAAGATTCCATAGTGTTGAGCCATGGCAGTTAAAGTGATATCAAACTGCATTAATTCTGCAGCGTAGGTGCACCCAGAGCTAGTGTTCCCTTACCGGCCGGCAGGTCTAAATGCGGATTAATGTCTTCATAGGAATGATGTGCGCTGGGTTGCTGTGAGTTTTCCGGGCTATACGGCCATGTTCGACAGAAAAGAGGAAACCATGAAAACGAACAAAATCTGGCTACCAGTATTATAAAACCCTAAAATCAAGACACTAAAAAAAGAAGAACTCTCAGAAAACGGGAAATCCAGACACGAAACAATCAAAGGATTCCCCCAGGCAGGAAGCAGCCAGGCTTCGAAGCTATTCAATGCTAATCAAGCTGGCCAAGTGCAATATTCACACTTGCTCAAACAGACAAGAGTTCTTTCTCCCACCCTGGACCTTCCACAGATATATAATAAACCCCTCTTGCCTAGTTTCCAAGAGACCTCACAACCTCTGAGGATGCCTGCCATAAATGCAGGTGAGACGTCAGGCGAGAATGCTTCTGGAACATGGCCATACGGCCGGGGAAATTCACAGCAACCCAGTGATTCCGGACATGAAAGCCTTCGACAAGGCATGGTGTGCTCTTTTTAGTTTGACTGGAAAGTTTGAGAGGACTGCCCCGGTCCTGCTGTCCTTCAGGCGGCAGATTAAAACATTTTAACGAAGATGGTTTTTAAGATCGTCATGGGCTGCTGTGATTTTATATGCTTTTAATGATGTGTTTACTGTTTTGATACTTGTATATTTGTATATTTTAAGTTATATTGTAAATTCTTTAAGTTGTGAGCCACTTAGAATTTCCCAATGGAGAGAAAAAAGGATATAAATAAACATAATAATAAACATAATAATAAACATAATAATAATAATTTCTATTAAATTAAACATTTGATGATTTCCACAAATTATAATTATAATTATAATTTGTGGAAATCATTTCAACCTTAGACAGGGTTTAAGGTGGGTTATTTCTGCATAAGGCAGCTTAGGGTGTGAATGCATGCAGCGTTTCTGTTTTCAAAAAATGGGAAACCATCTGTGCAAGGATGTAGCTGAGGTTAAGGATTGGAGACATCCATTAACTGCACAGAGGAGCAAAAGCCTATACCTGATTTACCTAAAGTTGAGGTCTGTTGTGTTTTGTAGAATCTTAATTTGGGGTTTGGGGCTGAGGGTGGGAGCTACTTCTAACCAATATCTATTCTAGTAGATCTTTGAAATCAAAAGGAAAATAAAGTAAAAATGGAAGTTTTCAAAAACATTGATGAATATTTAAAACTTTGTTTCAGGAACAACTTTATAATATCACAAATGCAGTCCCCACCAAAAAAGAGACCTCAATTGCTTACTGAATGGGTAGAGGCAAGGGGGCCTTTTCTCAATGGAGATGCTCCTATCAGAACCACCCAGGAGGGAACTCTAGGCCAAAACACCAAAGGGGACAATGACCTTCTGAAATATATTCCTTTGGAAAGTGACCAGCTATAATTGTCTTCCAGAAACACACAGGCATGCAAGGATTCTCTGTGCTCTATCCTCATCGTATCCTGTATATCAGTGGTCCTCAACCTGTGAGTCCCCAGGTGTTTTGGTCTACAACTCCCAGAAATCCCAGCCAGTTTACCAGCTGTTAGGATTTCTGGGAGCTGAAGGCCAAAACATCTGGGGACCCACAGGTTGAGAACCACTACTGTATATATATATATTTGATTCTGTATGTTGTAGTGTAGTGTAAAGTTCGAGTGTTGGAGATTCCAGGAGTGTTAAAGAGTCCAGGACACCAGGGCTGAAGCCTACGCTCTGCCCAGGCTTGGAAACCAGTTCATGGCCCTTTCTCATCCTCAGAGGAAGGCAAGGGCAAGCCTCTTAGGATAAAGTGTGGTCAAGAAAAACCAAGTTGATTTTGGCCTCTCATAAACCAGAGTCAATTTGTACATGACAATAACAAAAATATGAATTCAATTAGCAAAAGCCTTCAAGGATACCATTTTCAGGTTCGTGATTAAATTTGAAGAGAGTGGTTTGTTTGGGTAAATTCAGCTCCAAAGCTATACACAGCAATAACAATCTATGACAGTCATAATGAAAAATCAGTATTTTCAAACTACAGTAGAGTCTCACTTATCCAACATAAACGAGCCGGCAAAATGTTGGATAAGCGAATATGTTGGATAATAAGGATTAAGGAAAGCCTATTAAACATCAAATTAGGTTATGATTTTACAAATTAAGCACCAAAACATCATGAAATACAACAAATTTGACAGAAAAAGTAGTTCAATACGCAGTAATGCTATGTAGTAATTACTGTATTTATGATTTAGCACCAAAATATCATGATATATTGAAAACATTGACTACAAAAATGCGTTGGATAATCCAGAATGTTGGATAAGTGAGTGTTGGATAAGTGAGACTCTACTGTACATTTATTTTTGTCATTTGGGTCTTGCAGTATTGTTCTACAGGTATCCTTTTTCTGCAGAATATATCATATTGTTTCAGAGGAGGGCTCAGGTTGAAAGTTTAATTGAGCTTCAAATCATTAAGTGCTTCCAACGTTGTCTATGTCCAAGCAGACTTTTTCTTCAGATTGCTGGACCTGAGGCCTTATAGGCATTTTCTGGCCTTCACCCTGATATGGCTGTTTGTAAAATCCCTTTAAAATATTAATTGCTACCTCTTTGGTTAAGGAAAGCTACTCATTTCATTTTGCTCTGTCTCCATTGTATACAGTTTCCTCTCCTAAACATGTGTATGTCAACACACAGTGAAGAGACATACTCAAATACCCATAAATGCACATATGAATTCAGAATAACATTTCATGAAATTGACTGCTGGTCCTCAAAGCCTAGGTAAGGGTAAATGTTTTCCCCTGACATTAAGGTCAGTCATGTCCGACTCTGGGAGTTGGTGCTCATAGAAACCTACAAGGTCATGTGGCTGGCATGACTGCATGGAGAGCCATTACCTGCCCGTTGGAGCAATACCTATGATCTACTCACATTTGCATGTTTTCAAACTGCTAGGTTGGCAGAAGCTGGGGCTAATAGTGGGAGCTCACCCCACTCCCCAGATTAGAACTGCCAACCTCACAGTCTGCAAGTTCAGCAGTTCAGTGGTTTAACCGGCTGTGCCATGGGGGCTCAAAGCCTATGTCAGAACATATTTGATTGGTCAAAATCCAATTATTAGTCTGAAACAGAATTGACTCATTGACTCAATAGAATTTACACATATGCTGACTCACTTCCATTTATTTGATGTATCCGCTGTAACTGGATTTAACAACTAGTCTTGAAAAATACCACTTTTTTTCCTTTTGCCACAACAGACTACTGTGGACCCGCTTGGGATCCTATAAATCACATCTCTCCAGTCATAAAAGAACAAATTGCTGCTATGAAAACAATTAAACAAAAGATCAAAGATCAAAAGTGGGAAATGACCAATTTTTAAGCAGCAATAAATGGGGTAAGATGAAGTCTCCAATAGAAATCAAATTATTTTTACAATTAAAACCCCACTGAAACATTTGAGAAATGGGCAGACTTACCTTGCACCAGTGGCTCCTTGTGTTGCAAGACTTTGCAAAAGATTATTTTAAACTTTGCCAGAATGATACAGATCACAACATAGAAGTAGTCACTTCATAAAAAGTCTAAATGATCATAGATATAGTAAAGGAGCAGAATGAAATGCTATGTTGCTAATAAAACTTTAGTTGTCATGGTTGCAAGTTACAAACATGATACTAAGATGAACTGAAAAAACAAGCAAAAATACATCATTTTATTTAGAACAAACGTGCATATCTGCTGTTGAAAAGGATGGGGAAGAGAAACAGTAAACAAAAAATTGGTATTGCCAAACACATTTCGTTAGATTTGACCTTGAGAAGCAAGGAAGACACTTTGACATGTTGTTTTCCTTGCACTGATCCTTCCACACCTTTGGAAAATCAGTGCAGGCCATTTTGTTGAAAAAACAAAGCCTTAGAAATGTGAGCTCTCACTGCTCTGGCACCTCTGGCAGGTGGGTATCCATGCCCGTTGTTTTGAAGGGGGATTAAAAAGAGCAGGACAGAGAAAATTTCCAGGTGCATTTATAACACCTGTGTGGTATGCAATCCTAGACAAGCCTACCCAGAAGCCTCTCTGTGTTCAAAGGGTCTGCCTTCCCCACAGGTGTCTTGAGTAAGACTGCAGTCTAAATATCTCATTTTGCTTCCTGTTTACTTGTAATTTCCACAGCTGAGATTTTATTATAAGGTCCAGCAAATGGATTGGAATATCCCATATTATAAGGAATGGGAAAGTAATGTATGTCTAACCTACAACTTTTATAATAAATGCCAACACAGTGAAACTAGACTCTTAGAATTGCTATAGATACTAAGGAGGCAGAAAGGTGCATTCAACAGGTTGTTTTTTATTTTTAAAAAATTACAATCAGCCCTCTACATTTGTGTGTTTAATTTTTGCAGAAATGATTACTCTCAATTTCAATTCATATTGTCTCTCAAGGAACCTCTAGGTCAGTGATTCTCAGCCCGTGGGTCCCCAGGTGTTTTGGCCTACAACTCTCAGAAATCCCAGCCAATTTACCAGCTGTTAGGATTTCTGGGAGTTGGAAGGTCAAAATATCTAGGGACCCACAGGTTGAGAACCACTGCTCTAGCTTCTCTAATGGACTCTATGGCCACTATCCAGCAGAAGTTGACTGTGGAGTCACACTGGAGGACACTGAGAGTCCTAGAAAGGTGTTCTATTAAGTAACAAAAATTAAAAGATGCTATTTTCCCACTTTTGTGGGGGTCCTACATCTCTAACCCCAGCAAATCTGGAGGGCTTGCTACATTATATTTTGTTTAGTTGACTAAAATAAAATCTTTCTGTAGCCTGTGTACACCTTTTAGCCAGTAAATGCACAGCCTTTCAAATCCTGGAGTAACAAAAAGAAGCAAGTCATAAACGCATAGGCATATCCACCTACTCATTGCGTGTGCAGGGCCTCAAAAGTCTGCAGGAAAGGTGGTGGTGGGGAGGTGGTAGACAGTAAAGCAGGTACTTCTGCTAGCACACAAATAATACAATGATAGTCACATAAAACCTGAAATAAAGTACCCAGCTATTTTCAGTTCTGCTCCACCTGCACCAAGAGCAAAACGGAGCTGTTATCCTGCTAAACTGAAAATGATATCAAAGAATCAGTCCACTCCTTTACATGAAAAATTTAACTATTTTTTAACTAGGCTTCCTAACATGAAGTGATGTGTGTTAAATGTAAAAACCAAGAAAACATAATAACAAAATCCTAATAGTAATTGTGCAGTTAGTTTGTAAGTTAGAGTATGCATACTTCCTTAATAAGATCAGGATCAAACGTAAGTCCACCCCAGGCAAAAATCAAAAGTGTTGGAAAACTAGTTTTTATTGAGCTGCAACTCCCATTAGTTCTAGCCAGTATAACCAATGATAAGGGAGGATGGGCTCTGCAGGTCAAAACATCTGAGACACTAGAAGAGCCAATGTGGTGCAATGGTTTGAATAGTGGTCAAGAACTCTGGGAGACCAAGGCTCAAACCCTCTTTTGGCCATGGAAATTGGATGATATGGGGCAAGTCATACTCACCCAGCTTCAAAGGAAGGCAAAGGCAAACCTGTATCCAAACATGTCTTGCCAAAAAAACATAGTGAGAGGGTCACTTTAGGGTCACCATGTGTTGGAAATAACCTGAAACCCACCATAATTGCTAATAATTAGCAGATTGTGAATGGTCCACTAAAAATTGGATGGCCATCTCTTCGTAGTCCTGAGTTTTCATTCTGCACACCCTTGGTTTAACATGGCGTTAGAGATTTAGCACCTACCAAGATTTCATGAGTTACATTTTGTATGTATTTATCTCTACTGAGTAAGCTGGGTAAAAAGTTCTATTCAGTTTGAAGAAATGCACGCTGTTGTGACATTTGGACCATTCTCCCCAAAACAAATGCCCAATGCTGGGTTTGGGGTTTGATTTTTCCATATCTGGACAATTTATGTAATACATAAAGTATTTTAACTAAGCATTCACCTAAAATAACGAAGCATGAGTGAGCATGATAGACATGTGTGTCATAAGATAAAATACAGAGGAGACACCTTCCTTTAGAGTGCATAGTTTCAGTCTCACTTTTTGACGTAAACGTGCATCAGAGTGAAGACCACAAACTAGTTTCATTAACTTCATTGCTCATGGAAAATCTAGAATTCCTGTCTCTGATAACGTGGAGTGATAAATCTACAAAGGGCTTAGTCATGAATCATTTGTTGGTTTTTGTGACTGTTTCTTGTTTATTGAAAAGCCTGAGATTTTGCAGCAAAGGGAAGAAACTCATCCTCTTTTCCCATGACATCATTGGCTTAACTGGTTATAAATTGCCCTATAAATTTTTACAGGATAAGCATAATGAAGAGCATTATTAAGTAGGAAAACAATATGGGCACACCCCATGCCCTTAGATTTTCTCTTTTTCTCAGCATCTGAGTAGTACAGTATTTCCCTTCCATTTACTAACTTGCACGTATAGTATCTAATGCCATAAACATTAAATTTTGACAGTTTCTCACTGTACATTGCATTATACATAGTTTTGGAACTATATAAAAATGAAGGAAGATTAGAAATCTTCCTTAGAAGAAAAAAATGAAGGGAAAGAAGATAAGAAAAGTCAACAAGAGTGCAACAAGATTCTTGGTGGCATTTGCTATCAATTGCCTTCTGTCAACAATATCAAAATTGGCACAAGGTTGTCTCTCTTTGCTTCTTTCTTGACTGAAAAGCTAAGCTGGTAGATATAGTTATGTCTAATTTCCTTTGATATCTTTCCCTTCCTTCAAATTATTCAAAACAGCAATTTTCATCCATAGCTTAACCAAATGCCTTAAGCTGATAGATAGTGACTTCCTTGCCTTGAGCCACCAAGTAAAATTGACAGTTCAGCCAAGATTGGGACCTGGCCTTTCCTATCAAACCTCCACATTTTTCCCTTTATTTTATCCCACAGTGATAAAATCCAGTACAGCAATAGTTCTGGGCCTTTGTGTCTTCAACCGTCTTTAACTTCTGGTCTAAAGGATGTTAGCCAGTGCTCGGAGGAACTGAAGTCCAGAATATCTCAATGAACAAAGTTTGAGAGCCACAACCCTGCAGCTAAGAGTTGGAGAAGGTGCATGGAAAAGGACAATGCCTCAGGTCTAACCATAACACCAGGGAGAGTCACATGGTTGTCCTGATTAAATATCTGCATCTTCTGCCTTGATTTCAGTTGTCAAAAAACATGGCTCTACAGATGTAATTATACATCCTTCTCTCTCTACCACATATATGTGGCTACATTAATGTATCCATGCACCAACTGAAGAAAATATTTTATGCCCCTTAATAGATTGAGTGCTTTTGTACCATAATATTAACTAATAACTATCGATAAAAGTGATAGTCTTCAAAATGCTACCCCTCTCACACTATTCCGAAAAAAGAACTTTGAAATTGTTTAACTGCAGTTTGAAAAAAACAAAGCATCTGATATCATCTGTCACTGGCCTCGCCCATGCCTGATATATACATTATATATAATATAATATATCTATATATATAAAAGGATTAAAAAAATTCGGCCTAGGACAAAACAACAAAACTACACATCCCAGAAACACTAAACTTGGCAACACAACCCCTCATCCATTCCTCTACGTTCATACAACAAAAAGAAAAGAAAAATAAAGTCCTAATTAGAGGGAAAGGAATAATTGTTTTTTATCCAATTGCTGCCAGTTAGAAGGCTAAACTCTGCCTACTTGGTCTCCTAGCAACCTACTCAGCCCAGGGGACAGGCACAGTTAGGCCTCAGGCCTCTTCCACACTGCCTATAAGATACAGATTATCTGATTTGAACTGGATTATATGGCAGTGTAGACTCAAGGCCCTTCCACACAGCTATATTACCCATTTATAATCTTATATTATCTGCTACGAACTGGATTATCTTGAGTCCACACTGCCAGATAATTCACTTCAGTGTGCATTTTATACAGCTGTGTAGAAGGGGCCTCATACAATCCAGTTCTAAGCAGATAATATATGATTATAAATATACAGTAGAGTCTCACTTATCCAACATAAACAGGCCGGCAGAACGTTGGATAAGTGAATATGTTGGATAATAAGAAGGGATTCAGGAAAAGCCGATTAAACCTCAAATTAGGTAATGATTATACAAATTAAGCACCAAACATCATGTTATACAACAAAATTTGACAGAAAAAATACTTCAATGCTCAGTAATGCTATGTTGTAATTACTGTATTTACAAATTTAGCACCAAAATATCACAATGAATTTAAAACACTGACTACAAAAACATTGACTACTAAAAGGCAGACTGCGTTGGATAATCCAGAACACTGGATAAGCGAATGTTGGATAAGTGAGATTCTACTGTAATATGAAATAATTACTGTGGTAATCCAGTCCAACCCAATTCTGCCATGGAGGACACAATCCAAGCACTCTGAACAAATGCCCACCCAGCCTCTCAAGGAGAAGGAGAAGGAGAAGGAGAAGGAGAAGGAGAAGGAGAAGGAGAAGGAGAAGATGATCATACAATCATAAGGTTAGGAGACACCCCTAAGGATCATCCAGATCAACTTCCTTCTACCATGCAGGACGACACAAACCAAGCACTCCTGACAGATGGCCATCCAAGATCTGCACAGTAATAATACAAATCGAATCATAGAATCAGACAGTTAGGAGAGACCCCTAAAGGCCATCCCGTCCAACCCAACTCTGCCATTGGACAATACAATCCAAGCACTCCCAACAGATGGCCAGCCAGCCTCTCAATAATAATAAGAATAAGAATATAATACAATCCTAAGGTTAGCAGATACCCCTAAGGATCACCCAGTTCAACTTCCTTATATCATGCAGGAGGACACAATCCAACCACTCCTGACAGATGGCCATCCAATATCTGCACAATAATAATACACATCGAATCATAGCATCAGACAGTTAGGAGACACCCCTAAAGGCCATCCAGTCCAACCCAATTATGCCATGCAGGACACAATCCAAGCACTCCCAACAGATGGTCACCCAGCCTCTCAATACTAATACTACTACTGATAATAATAACAACAACATCATCATACAATTCTAAGGTTTGGAGTGACCCCTAAGGATCATCCAGATCAACTTCCTTCTACCATGCAGGAGGACACAATCCAAGCACTCCTGACAGATGGCCATCCAGCCTCTACATAATAATGATGATGATGATGAAGATGATGAAGTAGAAGAAGAAGAAGAAGAAGAAGAAGAAGAAGATGATGATGATGATGATGATAGAAGCATAGAATCCAAGAGTTTGGAGAGACCCCTAAGGGCCATCCAGCCCAACCCTTTCTACTAAGCAGCAGGACACAATCCAAGCATTCACAACACATGGACAACATATAAATACTATACAATACTACACAGGGACATAAACCCTCTCTCCTCTCACCACTTTCACAGTACACAAACAACCAAATGCATACTAAACATAAAGACAACCATACAACAGACATTCAATACCACCACTACCTCAACAAGTTCTCACCAACACCACCAGACAACGCCACAGCAATGCGTGGCCAGGCACAGCTAGTCTATATATATATAAAAGAGTGATGGCATCACAGCGACCCACAAAACAACAAAACTACAAGCCCCCCAACCTCGAAATTTGACAACACAACCCATCATCCACGCCTCTAGGTTGATACAACAAAAAGCAAAGAAAAATAAAGTCCTAATTAGAGGGAGAGAAATAATTGTTTTTATCCAATTGCTGCCACTTAGAAGGCTAAGTTCCGCCCACTTGGTCTCCTAGCAACCCACTGAGCCCAGTGTTAATAAAAGAATAAAAAATAAAATAAATACAAATAATACAATAAAAATAATAATAAACACTAAAAAATTAATACAATAAAATACTACAACAAAATAACTAAAAATAATACAACAAAATAATAAAATATAATAAATAAAAAAGATAAGTTACAATAAAATTAATTTAAAAAATACAAATAACGTCAAATAAAAATTCCACAACAACTTTTAACCAATACCACCACCACCACTTTGCCACAGCAACGCGTGGCCGGACACAGCTAGTAATATATAAAATGTCTTGGGGTTCCACAAGAAACTTTTGCTTCAAAAAGGGCTTTGTGAGTGAAAAGGTTTGAGAATACCTGGTGTATGGCATGCATTGCTTCCCAGAAAACTTTTTTGTGCTGATTAGACTAGACTAGAAAATAGTTGACTAAGAAGCTGAAGTGAAGAGGGCACAACTCGTTGGTTGTTTTGGTTGTCTTTTCATGAAAGGGTGACATGCTGAACAGTTTTGTAATATTTTCCCAAAAGTCTCTCCTGTCTTTTTTGTTTCCATAATTTATTTTTCTAAAGCATGGTTATTACATGAAAGCAGGCCTTTCTGATTTCAGTGCAATCTGTTTCCATCTGTACATTTAAGAGCAGGATGTGAATCACTCAGACAGCAACTCAAACTATGTCAAAAGCATCTCAAAGACATAGCTAGCAGGTAGTGAGTCTGTTCCCTTTTCCCAGCATTGAGCCCCTAGCTGATGGGCCAAGTGTTTATGTAGCCCCTTGGCTCTTTTCTCTCCGCTCCCTGCAAATCTCACCTTCACTTCTGTGTACCCTGCCATCACAACAATTCTAGCAACAACTATTTTTCTCCTTTCCTTTGAAAATGTTAAAATATGGCAAGCCATCAATGGGTCTTGTATCCATTGACTGCAAGGTTGCTGAGCCAGCAGGGGGAAAATTCAAGCTGTTTGGACAAGACAAACATTGTTTCATCCTTAAGTAAACCTCTCTAGAGGTCAGCTGGATTCATCTCATAGCTGCAGCCAAGATGCTGAAAGCGGACTATCCAGATGGCCTGAAAGTGAGACCCCCTTCTGCTGTGAAGGGTGGGAGGAGAAAAGAAAAACCATTATTCCCTTCCCACCCCCAAGTAAACAGGCCAACAGAAAGAAAAAGAAGAGGCCTCCAACTCCCAGCCTTGATCCACCACTTCCCCACTGTCTCACTCCTCTACAGTGGTGTTGACAGGCTAAGGGCATAATTAAAGAAATGAATCCCTATCTTGCTTTAAATCCTGTATGAGTAGGCTCATCTCAGGCTAAATACCCTGGCACCTAGGCAAGATACAGTTTTGTATAACCACCTCTTTGCCCTGGCACCACAATTTGTTGGCTGAAATAGGTGCTTGGAAAACACCAGTTTCCCGTAAAGCTGATTCTCTACAAATTGCTTTGAATGTTTTTCAGTTTCTCAGGAATCTTTGGAGTATAAAGAACCAGTCTTTTCTTTTTCAGTATTCTCAGTTAGAAAACACTTACAATGGCATTCTTTCACAAATCACAGTGAGACACGCACTTCTATACACACTTACCTGGACTAAGCCTCATTGAAATTAATGGGATTTACTTTTAAGTAAACATGTCTAGGATAGCACTGTGAGTTGGAGAGGACTGTGCATTTGTTTTTCATGTTGTTCCAACACCACTAGAATATAAATTGAGATGGCCATCTGTGTGTCAGACTTTAACTGTGCCACAAGCCTGGGTTTTTCTTTTACATATTGCTCCAAGTGCAGAGATTGTGGCAATACCCAGTTTGTTTGAACAAATGGAGAACCTAATGCTGTCCATTTAGGTAACGATGCCTCCAAAATTCCAAAAGAGACCCATTGTGGAACACCTATTCTGGATAAAGAAGAGGGAGCTAAACTTCTCTAGGGAATAATTCTCACAAAGTCCTTGAGGTTGCAGTCCTATACACACTGAGAATAACTTCCAAGCAGACAGATTTAGGAGTGTGCTGTTTTAGAATATATCAATTCCCTCCATCACACTCTCTTTTGAAATAAGTATGTATAGAGTAGGCCCTTGGCATCCACTGCAGTTAGGTTCCAGGACACTCCCCACCCCTTCATGGATCTTCAAATCCATGGATGCTCAAGCTCTATTATATACAATAGCATAGTAAAATGGTGCCACTTATATAGAATGACAAAATAAAACTTTTCTTTGAGGATTTTTTTGGATGGGGGGATATTTTTAAATCGTGGATGGTGGACTCCATGGATACAGAATCTGTGGATACAGATTCTAAACACACTCTAAAAGGATTCAGCTGAGGCAGGGGTTCAAAAGGGTTTCCAAATGTTTTTGAGTATAATTCCCAGAAGTCTCACCCAGCATGGCCAATGGCAAGGGATTCTGAGAGCAGAAGTTCAGAATGTTGGGAAGAGGAAGAAAGTTCCCTAATCCAGCCTAAGACCATACCTTGAACTCATTATAAAAATGGGGTCTGAATTCAAGTTAGCCTGGCTGAATGGCTGAGTTCTTATCTAATTCCGCAGCTCCTTGGGTTTCCATTTAAATCCTTCTCTCCTGTATTTCTCCAGAGCCTTGCAATGAAGATGAAGCAAACAATGAAAAATGAACACATTTCATTGTGTCCTTCATGCAATTGTAACTGCACCACTTGATTTGGAAATGAGGTTTTCCATAAGTGGGACTAAGAATGACATCCTCAGCCCTGGGCAGCAGAGGCTCTAATATTAAAAAGCAAAAGCAGAGCTTTTGGAGAAACCCCTATTCTTGGAGTCCCAGAACTAGACTACTGCATTCTGCCTTATGCCAGAATAAGCTTCTGGTCTTTGAGGTGCTACAAGTTGTGTTGTTGATTTTTACACTAGGAAGCTAAAGGTTTTCCCCGGACATTAAGTCTAGTCATGTCCGACTCTGGGGGTTGGTGCTCATCTCCATTTCTAAGCTGAAGAGCTGGCGTTGTAGATGCCTGCATGGAGCACTGTTACCTTCCCACCGGAGATGTACCTATTGATCTACTCATATTTGAATGTTTTCGAACTGCTAGATTGACAGAAGCTGTGGCTAACAGTGGGAGCTCACCCCATATTTGAACTGCCAACCTTTTGGTTTAATCCACTGCACCACTGGGGACTCCGATTTTTACACTGTCTCATTGCTATTCTGTTAGACTGCTATCTTTCTAAGATGTGCCTCCATCTGGTTCAAATTGTTGCATAATTACTGGCCAGGGAGTGAGAAACTGTGTTCTAGTAAATAGCTGTAGAGTGTTTCCTGCATGGAAATACTTGGGTGATGAGACGAAATGTAATGCCACTTTGGGGAGCAGAAAGGTGGAGCTAAGGGGCTTTGACAGAAATCTTCCACACTTATTTATTTATTTATTTATTTATTTACAGCATTTATATTCTGCCCTTCTCACCCCGAAGGGGACTCAGGGCAGATCACATTACACATATAGGCAAACATTCAATGCCATTTAACATAGAACAAAGACAAGACAAACATAGGCTCCCGAGCGGGCCTCAAACTCATGGTCAGAGTGATTCATTGCAGCTGGTTACAGCTGGCTTGCTCTCCAGCCTGCGCCACAGCCCGAGCCCTTAGATTTAATGGACTGAAAGATAAAATAAATGAAATTGGGTGGGGGGGAGAGAAGGTGGTTATTTGAAAGTTCTTGGAGCTCCCACTGACTCCAGCTAGTAATGACAATGGCCAGGGAAAATTGGAGTTGTAATCCATCAACATCTGGCTTCCCATCCCTCCTGTACTGAGATCCAAAGTTTAATGTGGGAGGATGTACAGAGGCCTGAGAACAAGGTTTCTCTTCCAGTGTAGTCATGCAGCCATTTTCCATTAGAATCTATCTGAAACTACCAAAATTTTATCTGTCATCTTCTGGACACCTGGACGTTGACCAGAGATGCTCTGAATCATAAACCAACCCTGCTAGGAACCATAGTATTAGGAATATATACATAACCTGTTAGGATTATGATACCAATATGGTTAGATATTGGTGCAGAGTAACAAAAATGCAGAAGACTAGGGGTTTATGTGAGCAGAGGTGAGAAAAAGGAAACATAGCCAGCCTCCCTTTCCCTTTAAAGAGTCATGCGCATAAAATAAGCATCAGAGACATCAAAAGTAAAATAGTAAAAATATGTTTACTCACAATCTTGTATGATGATGGTCATACAGGTAAAAACATCTTAGTTCCAAAAGAATACAGTTCAGGATACTACATATCTCTTAACAAAGAAGTAACATCAGCATGGCAGGATCAAGAAACAGGAAAAGCATGAAGAGCTAAAAAGGGAAAGAACAAAAGAAAGTCTCTCCTTTTGTGCCCCAAATTCTAAAGGCATATGTCACTTCCTGTAAGTCTCCAGGAAGTATACTCCCATTTCCCACATTTCCCTAAAATGTTTCCATCAACTTTGTAATGCAGCTTGGCTCAGGTTACTAAGCAACAAACAAAACTAACTACATAAACCATCCCACATTGAAAATGCATGCATGGTTGCTAGATAACCCAACAATGCCAGGCACCTTGAG